>NW_008795939.1:462499-496022 GCF_000699145.1 Aptenodytes forsteri
CATGCTCTGCCAGCGAGAAGCTGGGAGGGGGCACAGCCAGGACAGCTGACCCAAACTGGCCAAAGGGGTATTCCATACCATGGAATGCTCAGTATATAAACTGGGGAGTGTTGGCCGCGGGGCAGTGACCGCTGCTCGGGAACTGGCTGGTCATTGGTCGGCGGGTGGTGAGCAATTGCATTGTACATCACTTATTTTGTATATTCTATTATTATTATTATTATTTTTCCCTTCCTTTTCTGTCCTATTAAACTGTCTTTATCTCAACCCATGAATTTTACTTTCTTTTTTCTGATTCTCTCCCCCATCTCACTGTGGGTGAGGAGTGAGCGAACAGCTGTGTGGTGTTTAGCTGCCTGCTGGGTTAAACCACAAGAACAGGTTTGATGATACTTGGATAACTTAGATGTTTGCAATTGATCGGGCCTTCTGTGCTTCTTCCTGGGCTACTGCTCTTAAAGAGCAGGCAGGTGAAACCTCAGCCGTAAGCGTAAGCATGTATTATTGTGGTGGAAGAGGTACTGGAAGACTCTAAAAGCCCTTAAGTAGTGTTTATCTTTGAAAGAGGAAAAAGAAGGAAGCCAGGAATTATAGTGTGCTAAGAATAACTTCCATTCCTGGAGAAATTTTCAGATAAATAATAAAATTTCACTATTAATGGTGAAGAATAAAAAGAAAAAGATGATAGCTACCCTTTTCCAATCAATCTAATCCCTTTCTGCAATATGCTAACAAGCCTTACAGAGAGAGTAGTAGATGCCAAGTAGGTTTTGGCACTGTGCTCCGTGATGTTCTCACAAGCAATCAAGGGAAACATGCTAGGTATATATATCTGCAAACAAATGAAAAAATGTTTGGAATCTGTTTCAAGAGTAGATGGAAGTGATTTGTTTTCAGCATAGTGAGAAAGCTTTGAGCTCTTTGCAGTCTTTGTTCTTGGTCCTCTACTGTTGAGAGTTTTAGTGATGATCCTTATGCTGCTGTAGGCAGTTTGCTCCTTACATTTGCAGTTGACACCAAACTGAGGGGCTGTGCCAGGGCTTTGCCAGTCAGGATTAGATAACAAATTTCAGTATGTATCAGCAATGTCATGCTGCTGCACAAAAGGCAAAGAGTGAAGAAACCAGATAGCTTCTGACATCTTGACTGTTGAAATCTCAGAGCTGCTACTGCTTAGCGGTGTGGTGGAAGATGTATCAAAAAAACAGGACAAAAAGTAGTGTTATAGACTGATACTTCATATGCAAATGTGTAAATATGCACATACACAGGTATAGATAAATGATTTAACATGCTTCATATATGTATTATACCCAAAATAGGTAGTCTGTCATAGGTACCAGCCAAGTAAAGTGAACGAATCCTTCAGCAGCAAACACGAAGTGTCTGATAAAAGCAAGTATCTTGTAAATAGGTTGTCAGTTATATAAATTAACTAGTTATCTTCAGAACATTAGCTGTGGCTCAGTACTTCCTAATGAGAGCATTGGATTGAATAGTAAAACTATTTTAAGACATAGAGGATTACTAGGAATAATTCAATTAATTTCTGCAGCAGTTCATCTTTTGTGCAATAACCATTTAATTATATGCCCTTTTCTGCAAGTTTCAGATCAGTGAATTGAAGAAAAATCTATTCTGCTAAAGCAGTTATGGGATATATTTACTAGTATTTAGTAGGTTTTTATTTAATACCAATATTAATTCTCAACTCTGGTGCTGAAAAATTGATGTTTTATGAAATTTGGATAACATACTCTTTCAGGTTTTTCTACTCATTGCCCATTTAATATAACTACATTTCAGACCAAACACAGCTTCCATTACTGGCAATAAAAAGGATCCTAGTGGCTTCTGCGGGAGACAGGTTCTTCCTTTCCTCTTCATTCGTAGACTTTGAGGTTCACCTGAAATTTATATGTGGTCTTCTTCCCAGTGTTTTACAGCAAACCTGACAAAATCTGACTGGTTGCACATCCGTGTAGTGACCTGTTCCTGCATGTGCAGCAGAAACTGTGGCCTGGCTGTAAGGACCCTTTTGAACTGACTCCAGGCTGGGGCTATTTGGATGTCTTTCTTCCAACATCGCTCTTTCAACATTGTATATTCAATGGCTTCTCATTTTCTTAGAGGGCAGTAATAAGAAGGGAGAACAAGAATATATGTGGAAGAATAAAGGAAGTATTGATCAGCAACACTCAGTCCATTGTGCATGTCATTAGTCTATTTTCAGTGGCAAAAGCTACCAAGGGAGGAGAGGACCTGCAGCTAAAACTAACCAGGAGATGACAGGAAATGCCGTAAGGCAGGAATCTTCAGTAAAGGCACTGAAACTGTGATACGGGAACTCCTGCATCTGTCACAGACTCCTTGTGCTATCTTCATGAGACTTCTCAAGGAGAAGTGAAAGCTCAAGAATTCCCATATTCATCTCTTCGGTTCAGATTTTATTTACTAACAGATAATGGGGCTGATAATGACACTTTTGCCCTCAGAGGTCACTGGGAAGTTATGTTCCTTACCTGTCAAGTGTTCTGATAATACGGTCATAGAAAATATAAAATTATCTTGGTAGATGGGTAGAGGAAGAATGTTAGTTAAAAATTATATACTATTTTATATCTTGTTAGTATATCTATCATGTGAAATGTGAAAGCAAGAGAAAGAAAGGTGCCTAAAATATTTAACTGGAGTCCAATGATCCAATTCAATAGTAACATTTCAATTGTAGTACTTAGTGATTTGAAGATTGCATAGGTGAACCATTAATTGGTAATTGATTTTAAAATTATACAAAATGCAATAGAAATCTGTTTCAGTGCTTTCTTCTGTAGGAGAATAACAATAAATCTTTTCTTGATTAGCACAATGGGAGTTTCCTGCCAAAATAAAAGTTTTCTTCTTCTCTTTAGAAATTCATGTTCGTATCCTGTCTTACAGAGAAATGATTTGTGGCACCATGGTAAAGTTCTTGGCATTTACAATTGCTTTCATGCAACGGGAGTGAATAAACTTCAGAGCCGGGGTAGAGATAAATCTGTTGCCAAGGGGACAGAACGTCAAGTAGAGAAAAACCACAGGGGATATCTGAGTGGGGCAGCCACATAATACCTGGCAGCAGTTCTCAGATGCTGGCATTCAGTGGGCTGTAACCAGGCGAAAAAGAATGGACTTACAAAGGTCTTCAGATTGCTTTGTGAGGAGTGATTAGGGGCAGCCTCGTAATACGATTATCAGCAGCAAACCTGCCTTCTGTTCAGAGCACACAGAGGAGCTCAGGTCCGAAAGGCTTCACTGCACCAAAGGCGGTTGGGATGGGGGGTTTAACAGGCTGACCAGAAGGCAAAGGAGGACTCAAACCCTGGCGCTGGCTATCTTCACACACACTGTAAATACACACTGGTTGTCCATAAGAGTGAGTGTGGTGAGGGCTGTCACAGTGAGAACTAACTGAAGATAAACTGCCAGTGGACTGAGAGAGTAATTGCTCACCGTTGTTAGCCCACTGCTCATGCCTGGTAACTCCTGGGTGTCAGGAGATAGCAGTGTGGAAGCTACACAGTTCAATTTACAGTCTAAACTGATGTTTGCAGCTGCCGTAATGCTTACCCTTCACCTCTGAGAACACAATTCTGCAGGCTCAGGAGAGGCAAATAAAAGGAATATAGAATTAATTACAATTAATTTATTTTAAGTTGAATTAAAACTGCTTTAAACTTATATCCAGATTTTTGAACTCTTAAAATTGACAGAACCAAATATGAATCCGCAAGCTTCTTCCGTTATCATTTTATTTGTAACAACAGTAGACAAAGGAAACAAATGTGATCTTTACTGTCCGTTATTTTCTTGTCAACAACAGTGACTTTAGGTAGTGAACAAGTTATTCTGTCCTTGAATGTAGAGAACAAGGGCATTGCTATAATATTACACTGAGGTATAAAAACTTCAACGTATACTGAAGTGAAACTCAGCTGCAGTTAACCATATCAATAAACAGCTAAAGTTTTGCTAAGGTGCACTCTATTCACACCTACAAAAATACTTATTTAGTTTTGCACCATATAAAAACATGTACCTACCTTACACATAAGGTAGTGCAAACATAGATATTTTTTCACACCTAAGTGTATACTTTATATGTGGAAAATATGTAGTACACTAAGTACACAGGTTTGTATGTATATACCTATATATTTTGTAAATGTGCTGCTAGTATCCCATTAAAAAGAACAATCTTCAGTGTCATAAAATCATTTTTTAATTGTGTGGATATAAAAATGTGGATGAAGAGTTGTACTTAAAGAATAGCAGCAGGATAAAAATTGCAGCTTGAGAATTCTTCTAAGTCCATGTTTAGTGAAGTAAACTTTGCCAAGGCCTTCCTCTAGAATCAGTCAGCACTGTTCAGCAACAAGGCTGCTTGTTCTTTTTATATCTAGATATTGAATGTAACAAGATGTAGTGGTCCTGTGCTGAAAGGGGACACAATCCTGCTGCATACAAGCATCATTTGTATAGAGCTTACCTCTGTGGATAAGTAGTTGGGCAGGATCTACTGATTTAGGAATCATTTCTTTAGCAGAAGCTTCTTTCACGTCAAACGTTTTAGGAAAAAGTGAAAATCAACGTATACCATCATGCACTGTTGAAGTCCGCACATACATATTGTTTTGTTCACTGACATAAGTTTTCGAACTTTATTCGAAACTGTATTCACTTGATTCTTGGTTCTCAGCTGTACCAGAGCTCTGCTTGTTGTGCACAGAAGGAGAGTTTGGTGGCGGAGAACAAATCTTCACTCTTAATTTTCCAGCTCTAAAATCCATGTACGCCCTTGGGAATAGGAGCTTTCTGTGAGTAGCTCTCACTTCAGGGGTACAGCTCTTTTCTGTACGTCCTTTTTGCATAGTGCCACTACAGGCTTCCTGCGTAGAGGACTGGAAGAAAGAGGCACAAATATTTACACCAGTTAAAAGTTTTCAATGCCTTTTCTGGTTGCTTGTGTCCAGTTCCCATGCCCTATATGCCTCCTAAGTGGGAAGGAGTTAGAGTAAATTAGTCCTGTCCCCTGAAGCCAGTGAAATTTTCAGCTTTGTGTTTTGTGTTTTGTTTCGTGGTATTTTTTTTTTTTTTTCCCCCCCCAAGACTGTAGAAATAGGCATTACTTTTTGCATTTCAGTTTTCAGGGTGTTTCTGCTAATGGATGCCAGATTACTGATGACGCTTTAAATATCCTGGTTGAAAAGCATGGTAAAAGGTAACTACCATTCAAATGACTTTGTGCAGTGATATTATCAGTTTATTGTGACAATGCAGTTCTTTTGGCTTAGTGGCAGCTAAGTTTTACCATCTGTTTTGAGCTATCTCAATAAAGGTGCGCATGTAGACTGTGTTTACATTGGAAGGTGGGTATTAATATAACTCCCAAGGGAAAGTTTTCATAACTGTTCCCCAAATGGGGATGTAGCTTCTGCAACACTGTACTTGCTTAGCAGAACAGTAAAGCAGTATCCTATGCAGAATAACAGCTGGTGATAACCTAGTGGTTTTGGCAGCAGGGTTGTGTCTACCTGAAGGCATTAATCATTGCAGCTGGTTGGAGGTGTGTTTTTCACACTCCAGAGACACACAGCTTTGCCAGAACTTTTAAGTGTAGATCGAGCCTTGAGATTAAAAGTGACTTGGCCTAGGGTTTGAGATAAGTCAAGAGAAAAGGCAAAAAACCCATTAATTTCCCTACTCTCTGGTGTCTTTTGTAGCCCATTTACGTCCCTTGCACTGTCCTTACGTCCACTTCTGAGAGACCAGGTTTTGTTCCAGCCGTGTTTATGAGTTACACATGCAAACTACACAAACACAGTCATAACATGAATCAGTTCTGCTTGGCTATTTCACCATCAAGCTGTTCAGATTTAAGACTGCACACATTTTTCTCTAAGAGGATTCTGTACTGTAACAGAGCTAATAAAAACTAGAAGAGTAGAACTGAATGTATGAACGGCTTATTTCCTGGCTTTATACAATTTGAATTGGTTGATATGCCGTGTAACAACCTCAATATCAACCTAACTGAATTTTGTGTTTGGGAGTATATAACAGGCATTAGATTTGAATGATTAGCTAGGAAAAAAGTCAAACCCTGTGGAACGTAAAGAGTTTATTAGCAGTAAGAGCTATGTTAACATTATATTTAAATATAATAATAAAGCAACAAGATGCACAAGAATGAGAGAAGATGAGATAATTTTTGCACTAATTCAGTGTTTATGTATTTTTTATAATACACAAGTCTAGAAGTGGAAGGACTATACTCTGAATCTGTGTGTTACACATATATTGCTAATTAAAAAACAAAAAAATTTTTTTACATAAGGTATTTTGGCAGTAGCATATAAGAATGCATGTGACACCATGTGATAAAAGGAAATCTTAGCTGCGTGGTAGCTAAACAAAAACCAGAAAAATCAAGGGCATGAATTGTGACTTCTTTTAACTACCCAGACAAAGGAGTACTCTGAAGCGGTCTCACTGGCTTGTCATTGAACTTCCTTCTAATACATGGAATCAGAAAACATGTAAATCTGTTGGAGGTTTTTTTTGTGTGTGTTTCTGACATTCCATTTGTTATTGCTAACAAATGTGATGCAGAGGATGGAGAAGCTCAGCCAGATGAGACCTATTTTTCTTTTGTTTATAGCCAGTGGCCAGTTCTTTTCCTCAGATATTTGCTTGGGGTGGGGATGGGATAAAAAAATAATTGTGAATGAAGTTAGGGGTTTTGTAGATGTTGATGTAGGTTTCTTCTGAAATGTAGTGGAGCTGAGTTTTCGGCAGAAACTTTGTTTGGCTGGAGAGAAGGCAGATGATCTAGTAGCTCAGATGGTCACTTAATCTTTTTTGTCCAGCAGCAAATGTCTTACTGTGATTTGTTGGGAGGAATATTGGAAATGCTGCTCTCTGACCTCTTTCTTAATTCAGAGTTTGTTCAAGTACCTCAGAACATCATCAGTGTACAACAAGGTGCTTGGATGAATTAAAATTCAGTCACGAAATCCAGCCTTGACTCCGGTACCTGCAGGACGTCAGGGAACAGGGAAGTTCTCTGATGGTGTTTGGGCAATGGGTGAAAATACTGGCAAGGGTCAGTCTCGTGAGTTGCTTGAATGCAGCCTTTGAACTAAGCACCATCAAAACTGATCATTTCTGCTTCTTTTGCATGCTTGGGATCTGTTGAGGAGCATGGGGTATATCAGTCCTCCATCTTTAGACTGATTCTTCCAACTGAAGGGGAAAGCCAGCCGATTTCTGTTCAAACTGACCATAGCTATCCATTTTTAAACTCACACATTAGCCAAACTGCTGTCCTCTCTGAATTCACATTTTGCCCCATAAGACTTAGTCATGTATGCCTTTTTTGTTTGTATCTTCTTGGCAGGATTTTTAAAATTTTGTTTTCTTTACAGGATTGTGGGAAGTGCTTTGTTTTTTGTTGCTTTTTGGGGTGTCTGTGTAGGTACAGTAAATATAGAGTCATTCTGTGCTTATTAACTACTCGAAAGATGAGTGGTACTCAAATGATCCCACTAATATACATATTTTTAAGCAAAGTCCTGTAAGGAAATTTCTTTCTTACTTTTTTAAGGATGTGAACAGTTCCACTTTTGTCAAGCTTATCTGTAAAATTACATTTTTTGTATTCAATATATACAAATATATATGTGTATACATATACATGTAAACGAATACACATTAAAAGACCTGCATTACCTTAAGTGCAAAAGGTAGCACATCATAAAATTGTTATTTTAAACTAATGCCAATAACTAGTACATTTTACTCACTCAGGTATGTTAATTAATAGGGTGAGACTGTAAGTTGCCTGTATTTCAGTTGAGAAATACTAGATATGTGTGCATAGACACTCCATAGTGGTCAGCACATGGGTAGTAAGTGCAAAAAGGCTTGGACTTACTGTGTTACCTGTACCGATCGAGTACAACACGTGCAAAGGGTCCAGTGCATGCAAGATGTGCTGGCTCGCTGCATGTGCCATCTCTATGTTTGCGGAAGCCTGAGATGTCCAGATGTCTGGTAGCCATACAGAACAGCAGCTTTGATCAGGTCACCAGAAATGTGGCTATCCTGTACAAATGACCAAATTCTTTTTCAATTTGTGTGAAGTTTCTGAGAAGAAAAGATCTGTTGGGGGAATATGGTACCTGGGGATTACATGTGATAGTCCCCTACTCTGCAGTGCATCATGTCCTTCTTCATTTTAAGACTTGATACTTTGAAACGCACAGTGTGGTGGTGTCTTATATGTCTTATAAATTTAAAAAGCTCTTATCTGTGTAAAAAGGGGAAAATATCTAATCTTTCCTAGGGGAAATTCATAATTCCTGAAGGTTGCCTTTTGCAAAAGTTTAGGGAAATTTTCATGACAATGTCAATTGTCTTCAGTTGAGCACTCTGAATGAGTTTTCATCTGTTTGAATTAACATTGTTAATTGTTAATACTTAAGAATTCAGCTTATGCATCATTTATTGCTAAGGATGACATACTTCAGATATTGTAGTAATATCATTCAGTGAAAACTATTACCACTTCTGCTGCTTTTTCCAGAGAAGAATACTTTTTTTTCCCCCCCAGAATTCAAGAATTTTATTGTATGGTGCATTCGTTCAAACAAATTACACTAGCAAGAAGAAAGGAAAGTAATAGTAGTCAGCTGCACTGTCTGCAAAACAGTTCTTTAACATTCTGTGCAAAGAATGTGTGTTACGAATTAAGATGATGGAAACAAAACCTTGCCAATCTATCTGATTTTCTTCAGCAAATAAATAATGTATGTTTCAAAGCTCTGAGGGTGCTTAAATGTTTTCTGTTAGTCTGAATTTTTTATTTAGAATGACATAAAAATGTCTTTATATGATGAACTGCTGACTCTTCATCTGTCCTTCCTATTTCATATCATGCAATACCATGTACTATCATAAATTAATGTATATCAAAGCTTAGGGCAGGACTCTGCTCCTCACAGTGAATTGGAATTGTACGTGATGGGCTAGATCCCTGGGTAGTGTAAAGACAACTCAGTAGGATACTAACTGATGTTACAGGGGCATCTAACTCTCCAGACGACCTCTCAGGAGTTGATCTGGTTTGTTTGTGTGTATGGTTTTACATTTCTTCTGTGGCAGGCAGGGAGGAAGGATGTTCTTATTTGTTATAAAAATCAGAGAGAAACGCAATCCAGGAGCAAAAGCAAACTCTTCAGCATGCCTTCAAAAGTAGGAAACACAGTTATTGGTGAAATAATACTATTTTAATAATAAGACCTTTCTAACTCACATAATGGCAACAGTATCTTCTGTAGTACTTTTGACACAATCTTTCGTCTTTGTTTCATCTTTCAAGGTTAGACGTCTAAAATTAGGTATTTACAGAACCACTTTAAGATTGGCCTGATTTTCACAGCTGGTGAACACAATCTGTGTAGCCACCGTACATCTCACAGGGCAAAATGGATTTCACAGTTAAAAAAAAAAAAAACATTTAATTGATTTGGGAGATGTCTGCACTGGCGTTGGCAGGTGCATGTAGAAGTCCTACAGCTAGCTCGAAATGTGAGAGCAGGGGTCCTGCAGGCAGCGTTGCAGAGCAGAGCTCTGCCTGCCCGGTGGCAGGTCAGTGCAGGGGAAGCTCTCGTGCTTCTCCTGGTCTGGATAACTCAGTCACACTTATCCCAGGAACCTCTTCACCACGATTGGTAGTATGTCCCTTAGGCATATCTGTACTGGCTTTAAACTAGCTTGGCTAAACACTGGGATCACCATACAGAGAAATGCCGCTCAGAGTAACTGCACAAATATATATTTAGCTGCTTTGGGTACTTATAGTGACCACAGTTATGCTCCATGGTGCTGCAGCAACGCAATAGAGTTCATTCAGTGCTAGCTGAGGTATGGCACACAAGCTGTGATCACAGCAGCGGCTGCAGACGTATGCCGAGTCCTTGACTGTTGAATTCTGCTTCCATTTCCTGTATGTCCACGTATGGCTGCATGACAGAGTGAGAGCAGGTGCTTGCCAAGTGCAAAAAAACGTGTAGTTATAAACAAGCCAGCCAGGATCCATATCCTGTAATTAAAGTTTCACTGCCATTCCTGACAGTTCTTCTCCGACTTCTCTTTTACCGTTTTCAAAAGAACACCTGTTCCTCTGCTTACATGTAGGTCTTGTATTAAATATTAATCCCCTCTTATGTCTGTCTCCCACATTTTGTAAGATAGGAGTGACCATAATGATCTGCAAAATGGGAAAACAGATGGAACAGGTTATGCAGGACATGAAGAAGGGAAATCCTCTCATGCTTAGAAATAGTAGAAATGGCATCAGAGGCAGAGAATACAAAATAACTGACTTTGTCTCTTTTCTTCCTAAGATGGAATGAAAAGATATGGAAGAGGCAAAAAAGGGTAATCATGATCATATGGGACAAACGGGCTTCTAAAAATAGATTTCAAAGTATCAGAGGGAAGGAAAGATGTCAAAGGAAAAAATAAGAACAAAGAATAAACTTTAAAATACTATAAGAAATATAAGTAAGATATAGTTCTACTCAGGAGGAATGCTCTTCTCTTTCATATCCTACTAGATTCAGGAAATGAGCACATCATAAAGTTTCCAGCACACTGCAGATTCAAACTTATGATGAGAAATTGAAACAGGGACTTTCTTATCTAAGTGTATATTTGCCATGTGGAAGCAGCTATAAAACCTCCCACCTCATCCTGTGGGGCTCCTTTGGGATGACTGAAGAACAGTTTTAAGCTGCAGTCTGGTTTGTTGCAGAGTACAGAAGGTGTCTAGTGAATAATTCTAGTTAGTCACTAACCTTACTCTGTATTTTCAAGGCAGTTTGATCCCTACAAGGCTTGAGTTGCAAGTTCAGCTGCAAGTGAGGTCTTCGGTGGCTGCTGTTGCTCAGCAATAGCTTTAATAGTAAAACACCAGAGAAGCAAGTAAAGAGTTGAGACTGAAGCAATGTGTTTTGTCTTCTGTTCTGTTATAGATACTCTGACTTTTGGCAAGTCACCTTCTCTTAAGTAAAAGTAAACTAACATAAGATGATATCATTTACTTATCTCTCAGAGGAATTATAAAGAGAGTTTAAGTTGCGTTTCAAAGGATTCACATATTTTATTGATGTGATCCTCCAAAGTGTCTAAGGTGGAAAAAAAAAGTACTCAGTGCAATGCTATTTTACAACAGTATAGTGCAGAAAGAGAGAAGGAAGGTTTCCTCATTCTCTGACTCTGAGCTGTGTTGGACCCTGATTAATATCTATATTATCATACCACTAAAGGCACCTCATAAGGCATTGAGGAAAGATGGTGAATTAAAATTGCACGTCTGCTCAAGTCTAAAATTTTAAAGCTTCTGTAAGCTTAATTTTGGAAACTGTATAGATTTTATTAAATGGATTTATGTTTACATTATATTAGCATGTTAATGGACTATGAAGTAGTCCTTAAATGACCATGTATGTCAGCATCTGTTACTGCTTTCAAGGCTAACCATGTAACTTTCTTGTTTAATACCTTTTTCATTTCTTCTACTTCATTCCTCTTTTCTAATGGATTGTGTGTTGCTGTAATGTAAGTCCTTGGAGAGGGGCTGAGTCCTTCCAGTTTCTGAGTTATGTTGTACTGGACACTGTGGCTAAAGGGTCTGTTCAGGAGAGAGAAGGGGAGTGTTGATGAGTAAGAAATTAGGTGCCATCCAAGAGATCTACATTTACATTTTCATCCACCAAAATCTTCAGGTTTTATGTCTAGGATTATGGTCTATCAGGATGAAAATTTTATACGATTAGATATCCCAAAGAGGTTTCCATCACTCGGATCCGCAGAGAAGGAGATTCAGATACAGGGACTAATATTTGACTACCCGCTTCTTTCCCTGGGGTTGTTTTAGAAGTTTCTGTTGTGCTTATTTCTTCCCACATTATACCAGAACCAGATGATAAGAAGTTATCGTTCTCCTCTATCAGCGTTTGCAATGTTTTTGATGTGTCAAGTCCAGTCTTTTTAAGAAAAAGAAAATTGAAACAATTTAAAACAACCTTGGGACTTTTTTGCTTTTTACATTAATGATCTTGGATTTAATGTTTCTGTAATTTCATCCTTTTCTCCCCAGACTCAGAAAACTAGAAGTATTTGGCTGTCATTCTCTAACTGCCAAATGCATAAGCTCCATGGCTAGTGGCCGTCCAGATCTGCAGATGCTGAACATTGGCAGAGTCCTGAGCATTATCCGTGCATGTTCATCACACATTTTGGAATATCTGAGAAAACTAACTGCACTCAGTGTAACTGGGCTCAATGTGGTAAGAAAATTTTGATTTCTTGCTCTTGCCTCAATTAATTTTTAAAAAAATAGGTGCAATTTGTTTTATAGCTGCATTATTTGCATTATATGCACATGCTGATATTTGTAACGTTATGTGTTGATATTTGCTATGAACTTGCAGCATTCTGTGTAATCCATAGGATTCACAGTAGTGCCTGCACTTCTTGTTCCTCTATAGGCCTGTGGGCATGGTATTATACAAATGGCATAATATAGTGCATAAGAATGTCTCTTACATATTTTACAACACAGAGAACCCTAAAAATATTGTGGTGGTGTCCCCCATTCATGTGCTAAAAACTACACTTTGTTGCAGAGTGTTTTCTGCAGACAGAATTTCATATATAGAAAAGACACTAAGGTACCAGGTCTCATTGAATATCAGTGGAAGTCATTACATACAGGATGTTTTAAAAAAACAGGATTGGGGTAGAAAGTGGAAAGTTATCCTCAGTGAGAGGATAGAATATTCTTTAGATAGCCTATTCTTTAGAATAATAGGATTTCATGGTGTTATTTGATACGGTGTTTTGGCATAAATTTTGTTCTAGCATATGATATATGTATATATTCTGATGCAAGACATACCTTAGTAACTATTCTGCCATTTTAGCTCTTAATGGGTCAATTAGTGCTCTAAAATCCCATACTGTTGTGACATAGTTGTAAGCTTCCCAAGTTTATTATCCATCTTTGGTGAGATAATTCATGAATGAACATGCACCACTGGGTTTTTGTCTTATGACACAAGATTGACATTCATGAGCTGCTTAGGCATGAGAATTGCAAGCAAATCTAGTGTTTCTTACATTTAGAATTCAAATAAAGCAACTTGTTTATAGATCATTATCTGTAACTCTTGGTTGCATATAATTCATTTATATTCTTGGAATTATTTGCCTTGTAAAAAGTGAGGATGTGTATATAAAAGCCTGAGGACAAGGTGGAGGCATTGTCTTAGGATGAGAAACTTTCTTTTCTACAGAGATTATCTTGTTGATCTAGTGAAAATCCTTCTCATTAAGAGTTTTTATACAAATTTCTTTTAAAATGAAGCCATAATAGAAGCAGAAGAGGTGAGAATTAATATGTATTAATATAGAGTGTATACATTTTAGAGTAATCAACTTAAACTACTTCTGTCATGGTCTTACTAGTATACTTATTTAAAACATACAGTAAATTGATACAGATCAACCTGAAAACATGACTGTTTCTTAATTTCATGATGTTGTGCTTATAACAGACATACTTTGGAAGTAATCAGTTGTTTTGATGTCTACAGGTATCTTGATATTTGTGGCTGTAACAGGTGACTGATAGAGGAATTCAGGCTTTGGCAGGGAGCTGTCACCAGCTTCATTATCTTGCCCTGAGCTCTACAGTAACAAGCAAAAGAGGGTAAGGCCCTTGTCTGAGGTTTAATATGCTGAAAGTAACTAGTATTCTTTTTCATTTTCTATCTTCTTTTGCTGTAAGAAATATTTTACAATTTTGTTTCTTTTGTAGAATTTTCCTTGCTAATTATGGACATTCAAACATGGCCTATATGGCATAACCTTCAGTGTAAAGAATATGCAGTGGACTTCAGTAAAGAATAGATATATGCTAATCACACACTGTGATTGGCACCCTTCCCTAAGTAAGAATTATGCCAGAAATCCTTGGTTAAGGCAAATACTATATCACAGTGTCACAAACATGAAGGTTGGAATGGCGCTTGCTGTGCAGAGATCTGCAGATATTTGAATGATTCATTCTCCTCATTACATTTCTTTGGAACAAACCATTGGCATAGCAAAACTCTGCGTATGCATGGGGTGCTGCCTTAGGAATTAGACTTCTTGCTCCTCAAATGCACAGACTCATTCTTTGAATGAAAAAATTATCAGTAAGTCAGATTTTCTCCTTCGTCGTCTTCCTCCTATCCTCCCCTGCCTACGCAGTCCCAGCTGGCACGCCCTCACACCACCCTTGAATGTAACGTGGGAGTCCCCATTGTACTATCCTATGGGTAACCATTAACTTCTTCCCTAAATGTGACCTAGATCCTTCTCAATTTGAAAGTCCTGCATACACACCCCTGATAAAAATCTTCTTGCTTCTAGAAAAGCTTTACAGCTGAAGAAGAAATATTTTAAATGTTTTTATGGTTTGAAGTTTACTGCAATTGCTAGCCTTACAGTTATTACTGCATTAATTTATTTCCTATTTAAAAATCAAAATTAAAGCTCCACCTGTGATATATTGTCTTGGTAAAATCTTCATATATATGAAATACTTCTTAGTTTATAATGTATGGAGTTGAATCAAAATACATTATTATTCATCTGTATGTTTTATGCTTTTTCATAAGACATGAACTATTGTATGTAGAAATTTAACACAAATGTAATTTTGGAACATTTCTCTAGATATGTAATCCCTCTTGGAAAAATTGATTTAATATTTATGTACAAGTGTTAGAGAATAGAGAATAGGAAAAATGTCAATAATAATTTCTAGTTATATATTTTACATCTGTATCTAGATAGATAATTTTTTTCTGTATTTGTAAAGAGTATTAGGAAATGTCCGTGACTGAAAATCCTTCATTAAGAGTTTTTATACAAATTTCTTTTAAAATGAAGCCATAATAGAAGCAGAAGAGGTGAGAATTAATATGTATTAATATAGAGTGTATACATTTTAGAGTAATCAACTTAAACTACTTCTGTCATGGTCTTACTAGTATACTTATTTAAAACATACACATTTCTTTTAAAATGAAGCCATAATAGAAGCAGAAGAGGTGAGAATTAATATGTATTAATATAGAGTGTATACATTTTAGAGTAATCAACTTAAACTACTTCTGTCATGGTCTTACTAGTATACTTATTTAAAACATACAGTAAATTGATACAGATCAACCTGAAAACATGACTGTTTCTTAATTTCATGATGTTGTGCTTATAACAGACATACTTTGGAAGTAATCAGTTGTTTTGATGTCTACAGGTATCTTGATATTCGCGGCTGTAACAGGTGACTGATAGAGGAATTCAGGCTTTGGCAGGGAGCTGTCACCAGCTTCATTATCTTGCCCTGAGCTCTACAGTAACAAGCAAAAGAGGGTAACGCCCTTGTCTGAGGTTTAATATGCTGAAAGTAACTAGTATTCTTTTTCATTTTCTATCTTCTTTTGCTGTAAGAAATATTTTACAATTTTGTTTCTTTTGTAGAATTTTCCTTGCTAATTATGGACATTCAAACATGGCCTATATGGCATAACCTTCAGTGTAAAGAATATGCAGTGGACTTCAGTAAAGAATAGATATATGCTAATCACACACTGTGATTGGCACCCTTCCCTAAGTAAGAATTATGCCAGAAATCCTTGGTTAAGGCAAATACTATATCACAGTGTCACAAACATGAAGGTTGGAATGGCGCTTGCTGTGCAGAGATCTGCAGATATTTGAATGATTCATTCTCCTCATTACATTTCTTTGGAACAAACCATTGGCATAGCAAAACTCTGCGTATGCATGGGGTGCTGCCTTAGGAATTAGACTTCTTGCTCCTCAAATGCACAGACTCATTCTTTGAATGAAAAAATTATCAGTAAGTCAGATTTTCTCCTTCGTCGTCTTCCTCCTATCCTCCCCTGCCTACGCAGTCCCAGCTGGCACGCCCTCACACCACCCTTGAATGTAACGTGGGAGTCCCCATTGTACTATCCTATGGGTAACCATTAACTTCTTCCCTAAATGTGACCTAGATCCTTCTCAATTTGAAAGTCCTGCATGCACACCCCTGATAAAAATCTTCTTGGTTCTAGAAAAGCTTTACAGCTGAAGAAGAAATATTTTAAATGTTTTTATGGTTTGAAGTTTACTGCAATTGCTAGCCTTACAGTTATTACTGCATTAATTTATTTCCTATTTAAAAATCAAAATTAAAGCTCCACCTGTGATATATTGTCTTGGTAAAATCTTCATATATATGAAATACTTCTTAGTTTATAATGTATGGAGTTGAATCAAAATACATTATTATTCATCTGTATGTTTTATGCTTTTTCATAAGACATGAACTGTTGTATGTAGAAATTTAACACAAATGTAATTTTGGAACATTTCTCTAGATATGTAATCCCTCTTGGAAAAATTGATTTAATATTTATGTACAAGTGTTAGAGAATAGAGAATAGGAAAAATGTCAATAATAATTTCTAGTTATATATTTTACATCTGTATCTAGATAGATAATTTTTTTCTGTATTTGTAAAGAGTATTAGGAAATGTCCGTGACTTTTATTTTTGATAGCCTGTGATAAGGTGCAAATGTCTCATTCCAGAAATTAAAGCAGAGGCTAATAAACTTTTCTTATAAGGGAGAGAAATACTTCTCACAGTTTAAACAAACTGTTACTCTTGGCTAAAATGACTGATAGTAATTTCTTATTAAGAATATAGATGATTACAGAGGAAAGATTTTGTCCTTGCCAATCATTTGCTCACAGGAAAGGGTGAACCCTGGCTGGTCACTGGATCCTGGAGGACTCAGGCAGAGCTCACAGCAATCTCTGGTCATTGATTCAGTGGATTTTTTTCTTTAAGTATGAATCAGTGACAAATATTTTACGCATGCATTGACCATCTCATTTCTTTTTTAATGGTTGTAAGCAGTGATTCCAATATTCTTTTTCTTATTGCTCTGTTCTATATGTATACTAACAGGAAAACAGATGTTTTGTCTACTTGAAGTATTTTCTTCCTGGAAGTCTTAAAAACATTTTGTCCTTTTTTATTGTCATATTAAAACTGTTAAGTATTTAATTGTTTGGTGGGTTTTTTTTTTTTAATAGTGACATTCTAAATCAAATTTTCATTTCAGAGAAATATTCAAAGTTGTTGAAAAAGCAAACATCTTAAATTTTCATCTTGAACAGAATGACAAATCTTAATTGTCTAAGGAACATGAAACCAGAAGACAGTGGCCAGTGTATGATCCACATAACACATGATCATTTTGTGATCATTTTCCTTTAAAAATTTTTTTTCAGAACAACTGACTATGCATATGTTGGTTTTGTGTTACCTAAATGTAGGTGACGTTTCAAATAGTCAGATATGTGAGTGTAATCTGCATTCTCATTCAGGCACAATGTTTACAGATTTCATTCAGAATTTATTATCTACATGTAACTGTGATGACCGGAACAGCATTAGTTCAAATTTCAATGAATATTAAGATAGTGTTGTATGGAAAGCATATAGGCATGTGTTTTCTCATTGTGAGCTGCAATTTCTTTGATCTTGTCTGGGCCCATTCTGTATGTTTATGTATGTGTATATGCATGTGTATATATGCAGGTATGTATGTGTACATGAATGCCACATACACAAAAATTTTGCCATAGAAATGAATGAAAATAAGTGGTTCCAATACAGATGGGTTTCAGGGAATTTTTGTAGTGTGTTTGGTACAGGCTATTTGATGATTAGCTGCTTCAGTTTCTCTTTCAGATGATGACTCACTCAAAACTCAGTGAGAATTACGGTTGAAAGGGGTAAATTTTATTGGATCAGTTCCTGGACCAGAAACGTTTTTGGAGATTTTTGTTAGAGTTGGGTTTGAATTTTACAATTGATGTGAGACTTTTTTCCAATTTTATATTAAAAAGAACCCCTCTAGATGGTTATTTTAAAGATTTGTCAGAAAAAAAAATGTTAATTTTTTTTGGTATACTTGATGTTTGACCAGAAGCGTTTGTGATTAGGACAAATACCATCTTCAGCATGTGTTTGTGTCTGTGTCTGTGTATATATATGAAGATTCAGGTGACTGCAAAACAAGGAGAGCTACATGTTCTACATGACGAGCATGTGTGATCGGTAACATGCTAGCATTGACAAGGCTCTGTTTATAAGATGTCTTCAGATTAGCAGCACCGATTAATTTTTGGCTGAACCTCTGCAGAGAAGGCACACAAGCAAAATTCTGTGACATGCTCCAAAACAGATACTACAGTTGCAACACAGCTCTGTTTAAGCATAATTTAAAGCCGCATTATAGTTGCTGGTTTTGAGAGCTGGGGTCTGACAGGCACGCTTTGGTTTGGTCTCACAATGCTAGAGGAACCTGTAAGCACCGCTGGCATTTCTCTCTTTTTTTCCTGAGGCACTTATAGAGAGGGCTCTATCCTGAAATGCTGGATGTAATGTTCTTCCACTTCAGGTATTCTTTAGCTGGCATTTCCCTCTTTTTTTCCTGAGGCTCTTATTGAGAGGGCTCTATCCTGAAATGTAATGTTCTGGATGTAATGTTCTTCCACTTCAGGTATTCTTTAGCCACTTAAACACCCCTCTCTGTTTCCCTGTCATGTTGCTGGTGCTCTTCTTTTTCCCTTTTGTAGAATCACAGAAAATAGGTATTGAAGGGGCCTCTGCCCCAAGCAGAATATCATACCTAGATTATTCTTTAGGGATGTGTCTTTTAATCCCGTCTTAAAACTCCTCAGTGGTGGAGACTAAGCATGCTTACGGCTTGAAATGCTTGCAGACTGGGAGAATATTAAGGGTGAAACATCATCTGTTTATGACCTGTTCCTACACTCTTTCCTGCTCATCTGCTGTTGGCCAGTCAGAGGTAGGATACTGGGGTAGATGGTGCTGACGTAGCCCTTCCAGCTTTCTTGTGTTATGTTCTAATGTCCAGCGGCAATACATTCCTTACTGCTAGAAAGATTTTTCCTTGTGACCAACAGGTTATTCCCTACATCCTCACAATAGCCTCTTATACTGAATATTGTTATACCTTTGCTCAGTGTTCCTTCACCTCGGCAACCTTAGTTATTTCAGACCTTTGGAATAGGGTAGGTTTCCCAGGCTATGATCCTTGTTATTCTTCTCAGGATTCTCTCCAACTAACCCATGTAGCAAAAATTGGGCATCGTTCTCCCATTGAGACCTTATTAGTGCTGAACACAGTGGAAGTTTATGTCAGGTGTCTCTAAGGCTGTGCTCCTCTTTGTAGATCCCAGTATGATGTCTGGTTTTTTCCTGATTGATGCTGAGATGATGATTCACACACCTCCAGATCCTCTCCTGAAAAATTACTATCCAGCTGGTTATTTCTCAACCAGTTGGTGCCGTTAATCATACCTGCCTAAGTGTGGTATCTAATTAATGAAGATTTTGTCCTCACTAATTTGTATCCTGTTTTTTCTGCAATTTGCCCAAGTATTTTTTCACTCTAAGCCTGCTATTTCACTTGCTTATATCTCTTTTCAGCTAGGTTTCAGCTACAAGTTTAATAAGAATATTCCTAACTCCAGCGGGGTTATCATCGAAAACCTGAAGAGTTATGTACCTAAGACAGATCTTGAGTTTGACTTTGAACCCTAGGAAAATACTTTCCAGATACGGCTTTTCAAGGGGTTTTTTCACCTACATAACAATAGTTTCATGTTCTCTATTACTTCATCACAGGCTGGTCCACAGCTAGTTCCCTCAGTCATTATGAGGCAAATGTCTTTCCCCACATAACTTTTGATTAAATTTCTTGCAACTGTATTCTGATTTAGAAAGTCTAGAAAAATAATTGTTTGCATATAATTATTTATACCATCAAGGCAGTTCCACTTTTTTTTTAACAACTGAAAACATGTATCTCATACTGGACTTCAGATTTTTATTTTTCAGTGGTAGAAAGCTACACTGTTGGTTTATAGATCTGAAGAGAAAAAGGGAGTGCCATACACTTCTTATCAGTCCACTTGTTTACAGTTGTGGATCTTAGCATTCTGATTGTAACAAATTACATCTATTTTTTATGAGAAAATTATTTACATTTTAAAAGACCATCTTCTCTGAGGGAGTTGATGTGCGTCACAGGTTTCAGAGCTTCTTGTTGAGACAATAGTTACTGGCAGTTATAATGAATATACTTTCTTTTCATCATGATTCAATCTTTTAAGAGGCTAAGCGCCTGCTGATTAAAATACAGAGAGCAAAATAGGTAAAAGAATGAAAGGGCTTTTCAGTACATTTTCAATTTCCTATCTTGAATCACAATGTATTAAGATTCCAGACTGTGTTTCATAGGTAGCTATAGTAACATATATTTCTGTTACATTTTATGTTTCTTTAATAGAGTTCAGTGCTACAAGAATACCCATTTTATTTCTGTTTGTTGTTGTCCAGTTATATGTTAACTTAATGTGAACTTTTCAGTTGATCCTGAACTTAGTATTTTTTTTCTGTGATGAAAATGGACTAAAGTGCATTTGTATTGACTACACTTTTTCTGTTGGGTGTTTTGTTGGTTTTGGGGGTATTTTTTGGGTTTTTTTGGGGGGGTTTTTTGGGTGGTTTTTTTTTTTAATTATACTTAACTTGCTATGTGTAATAAATTATCAGGATCATTTTAAGGGACCTTCATGCCTGTGACTGCCTTCTACTCTGCTCACTCTAAGGAAGGCTCTCTGTATTTGAAAGAATCAGACCAAAGGTGTTTCCGTTTATGCTGTATCACCTATAAATTAGTTAGATTGCATGAATACTCTAACTCTAAAAAAATTACACCAATTTGTTTTGCAAGGATAGACTGCTGTAGTTTGACATTTAAAGAGAAGGAAAGAAAATTTTATTATTTATTTTAAATATAAAAGTGACTTCATTATATTTTATCAAGCAATAATTCTAATCATTCAAGAGATTTCAAAAAAAGAGATGCTTAGCTGTGATCTTCTCATGCAGATAGCATATAATTTTGGGAGCTGGATTTTGACATCACCACATGTCTAGAATGGAAGGTCGAATCTACCTGCATTGCATTTGACAAGGGCCCAAATACTGGAAAGCTGTAGCTTCCTCCTTGCTTTCCTCTCTGTTGCAGCTTTATGTGCCATCACTTCATCAAGTCCTGGAGAAAGCCGACCCTCTTCTTTCCTTATCCCTGTGGAGGAGTGGGCCTTCCCTTCCACCTTCTCCTTCCCCACAGCCCTTTTACTCTCCTGTGGAAGTCACTAAGGCAGAAGTTCTCAGCTTTAAACTGCTTAGACAAGTACTTAGACATTTCAAACTCTTTTTGTTGTAGCTGGGCCTAGGATTGTTCATGTTTGGACTTATGGAGCGCAATATAAATATTTTCTGGGGGTTATCCTTAATATCTTTCAGTTTTATTTTTTATAATTGCTTTATGTTGTCCAGCTTGTTCAGCACATACACTGTAGGGTTTTTTTTCATGGCCTCACTTTTGTTTCTGGGTTTGTAGATTTTACCTGTATCTCACTATCTGCTGTCATTTGTTCTTTTTCTCAGTCGTACGTTCAGTATTGCTGTGAACAAGTATCTGGAATTTGTTTCTGTAAATCAGATTCTTAGATACATTGCACTTTTTGGTAAGATTTCTGTCAGTATTTAGAAAACTACTTTTATTCCCTTTGAATGTAAAGAACAAATCACTAAGGAATATTAAGTGCCATATGTTGCCAGTTTTATGGTTACAGTTTGTTCTAAAGTTAGCATTTATAATGGTGAACCCTATGGAATACATGCTTTTTTTTTTTTAAAGCTAGAGTGGAACCACAAGGCAGAGACCTGCAATCTTGCCTGTTAGTATTACTTCTCACAGATGATTCTCTTGAATTATGGTGGTGTTATCATAGCAGAAGTGGTAGCCCTGCAGACTTGAAAATGTGTAGCTTTTTGACTGCAAAGGACTGCCTTATGCTTTTGCATGCTTCCTCTTTCATTTTAGATTTTTAGGCATAAAGAATAGTGATTCCAAAGAACAAACATATTTTCTGCCCTTTTTTTATTAAATAGCAGGACATAGAAAGTATCCCAGTACTCTGCGGTCTAACCAATACAGTCAAAGGTCTATGTCCCTCAACAGAATAATACACGCGGTCTCTTTCAAAAACTTATACTTTTAAATCTTCCTATTTTCCACAAATGAAAGAGAAAATAGGAACATGTAGCCTTGAGCTAGCTACTCACATGTAGCCAGCAACTAACATGTAGCCAGAGCCAAATGTTACCCCTGCTGCTTCCTTCGGCAGCCAATCAAACTACCTTGTTTGGATTTTGTCAGCTGAGTAAGACTTGTGAATTTTAAAAACTTAACATATAGGTGTCCTTATTGATCTGAAAACCACAACTGTTTCTTCATCAAATGCTGCTGCTGTCAGTAAGCATCCTTCAGAGACAGTTTAATCACAAGAGTATTTACATCAGAGTTCACCTGATTAATAGTGACATTCTGTCAATTGAAAGAATTCAAACGAATGTAGTCATCAGAATTGATTTTAATTTCTCAGTTGCTATTAGTTACAATTTTACATTTATGTTTTCCATGGAATTCTTTACAGTATTACTTTCCAACCCCATTTTTATTGAAAAAAATGGACAAGTTTTCTTTTAATTGTGTTATTAACTGACATATTTTCACTTTCTAATCTTATTCCTTGAGTTACGATAAGTGAACAAAATTGAGTACTTAGACATAATTATGTATTTTGAAAATAAGCACTAATTATAAAAATCTTAATTGAAAACAAGCTCTTACAGCTTACTGCATGATGCATAGGCTTTGTAGTATAGTATGTATTCATGTTAAAATAGCAATTAAAGTTACACCACCACTACCCCCTCCCACATATGAGAATGATAACCGTATTCCCAGCTGCAGGTTACACCTGAGACAGACTGGTAAATTCTGCTTTGCCAGTTATGTTTCCTAAGATCCTAGATGCTGTGTTTCGAGTTACAGTAATTGCTCTTACTTTTTAAATTATTGTATAAAACCCAAATTTTTTTCAAAACCCAAAATCATGTTACAGTTCTGTTTCTGTCTTTATTTAAATATAATGGAATAAATTTCATTTTTAAATTTACCAGATACAGCTGGTTCATTTTGCGTTTAATTAGTTTGAAATAAAATCTGGAAGAATAGCTGGTCCAATGAATTGTCACATATGCCTCTTTATATCAATTAGTTTTGGTCTGTGCTTTTTTTTTTATTTCTTGCTGCTTAAGCTGTCTGGACAGAAACCTGACCCTGCTTGAAGTAGTGGCAAGATTCTTGATGGACCCGTGAATCATCTTGCGTTTATATGAACTGGTTCAAGTTCAGTTACTGAACCAATACAATTGCCATGGAGCAGTTAGAAACATTTACTGCTGCTTGTCATTATAGGAAATGGGAACTGTAAAGAAAGAAGGACTTCCTTTTCTTTATCCTGGTCACTGCTGTGTTTGTATATTTTTAGATTGCTTTCCAGAAATGTGCCACTCGACAATTCTTCTTCAGAATTAATTGGCACTCCAGTGTCCTGTGAGAAAAGCAATAGCTCTTACACCTGTACTAGTAAATAAACGAGTGTGCCTGGGAGTATTCCTGGGTACTGAAACCAATCCACGTGGCACGGCATGTGTCTGTGCAGTCTGACTGCATGCATACCCCATTTTGGGAACAGTGTCTGAAGCATTCTAGCTGCCTGGGAATTGTTCAGAGAGTGCTAGTTAGAACAGGCCAAATTTGTGCCAAGAAATGGTCTAATAACTGACTAGCAGAGGCAGCTGAATTATAGTGTCTAGGAAGTAGCAGTGACATGCTGAAGAAGAGGAAAACTAGCTATTTAAGTTGGACATATGGACAAAGTGCCTTTTCCTAACCTTGAAAGTTGCACATTAAAATTAATCTTTAGTTAAAAATCTGTACAAAACTTGCTATTGTTTCCAGAGGCTTTTTCTGTCCCGGCTTATACATAATTTCCCTTTCTTTCCTTCAATTTTTCTAAAGCATGGAAAATGAAATTAAAACTTCATCAACTTTACCAGGATTCTGCATTTAATATTTATTAATGGTTTTCCAAAAGTAAAGCTGACTCAGCCTTTACAATGATGTGTTGTGTAGGTCTCTGTGCCTATAGGACCTATGAAGGTATTCTTAAAGATATCTGGAAGAACGTAGGGTTAACTTGGTTTTTGTTTGTGGGTCTCAGGGTGACCAGCTTTTGCTAGGTCAATCTGGAATCCCTGAAGCTCAGTTTCTGCAGAGATTTCACTTTGTATGCAATTAAAAAGCTCTGTAGTAACTGCAAAGGGTAAGTGTCTGGCTTTCCAGAAAAAATATTCTTCAGTCTTTGGCTACAGCTGCAGCATTTCCTGTCAGATCCTGATAATTTAATGCAAATATGAAAGCATTATTATTCTCATTAAATGCAAAATATATTTTTAAAGCCATTCACAGCTAACTTTTAAAATGCAACCAGTTTGTGTTACCTTTACAGGAATTTGTCTGCACTACAGAGTGTTATAGTCTTGTTATAGTAATTCATAATGTCTGTTGTTAAAGTATTTACTTTTACACCTTGTACATCATTTTTTCAAAATTACAGCTCTTAAGGACAGAGTATTTTACAGCATTATGATGTAGCTATTTTAAGTGGTATACTTAATATATCTTTATATACTGTATATATATGTATATATATACATATATATATGTATATGTGTATATATATATAATATATCTTTAACACTGTATGAACAAAAGTAGATTTGTTTACAAAAGATTGTATTTTATTCAAACACCATGTTTTTAAAAAAGTGTATCATGAAAGTAAGAATTATTATATACATCTTTGATACAGTTGCAATGAATCATTTAACAAATAGTTTCTAAATTAAGAGCAAAATTTTTTCTGTTGCTCTGGATTTCCTGTGAATAGTTTCTCTTTTCTTCTTTTTTTCTCAAATCCATTTATTCAAAATTATCCACTGGATCATCCTTAGTTTTAGCTTGAAAATTATCAGTTCATGATGACTATTTGAAACTAGAGCTGTCCTCATTTCTGCTGAAGACAAAGTCACATGATACGCTTTTTCTCCCTGATCAGATGGGTGAATGTGATGGCCCATTTGTGCTAAGAAAACCCCCCAGCAGTCAGCAAAGCACACTATGTTAACTGTCACATAGCTATAAAGTGGTATGAAATACAATATGAATATATCCAACAGCTTTTAGCCCTGTGGTGTAGTCAACTAAAGCACTTAGACTTCATCACAGCTAAAGCCTTACAATTCAGCTGAGTGAGCGGCAGTTGTTATCTTTGGGTTTCAGAAGTCAGGTGCTTTAGGAAGAGGATCAGCCTGCCACCAAAAGCACTTATTTTACATACACAGAATTAACTTTCCATAGATGTTCTTGAGTATCTGTTTGAAGTTTACTAATACATGAACATCAGTATTCTCACTTTGTAAAAGATTTGTGAGCAAAGGTTGATACAATACGATTTGTGGAAGAAGTTTCACCTGGAGAAAAATAACACATTGGAAATAGTTATCTTCGTAGTCTTCTCCAGTTGTGTAAATCTTGAAGATGTGAAAGATAATACACATATCTAAAGGGTATATTAAGTCTGTTAATGGATTTGGGCTCATAAGAACAACATTTTTTTTCTTTATGCTTTGGAGGCAGATGAGAAGGGACCTAGTTTTAGTGACCTTTTAGAGGAGGAAACATCCAATAGAATTATTTTTTTTTTTCTTTCTGATTTTATACTATGTTGCTGAGATGCATTGTCTTTTCTGTAATTTGTACAATGAGAAAAGAGGATCTCTTAAATTGGTGGAAACTCTGGCAGATGTTTTCTCAAGTCTTCTGTCTAAGGCTATGACAAAATCTCACACCTCTATGAGATTAACAAGCACAGTATTTTCTCTTACGTTCCAGAAGAATTAGTGTGGCTTTATAACTTTGTGATTCTTTCACTGTTTGTTTTACTTTTCAGCTCTGAGTCATGTAAACTTTAATCTCCTTTGGTTTAAAACCCCGTGAACTTCCTTTAACACTTTCTTATTTAGAAGATCCTTGAGGGATGCTTTACTACACCTTTCTTCTTGTCCAGCTCTCCATTCTTTTATTGCAATATTGTTTGGTGGTACATTGTAATAAGTAATTATTTAATGTTTTTGAATGCACTTATTTTACTTCTCACATGGTACAGAATTAACCTTGCTTAGGTGGAGAAAAGTCAAATTAGTTGTGTTCACATTTATTCAGCACTTAAATTTGAACTATTTTCAAAGTACTATATATTCAGGAAGTAAATTCTAATAAGATTATCATCTCAAATGTTATTCTGACCTTTTACAAATAAAAAAGGCCTACACAAGCTATTTTTCTACCCTAGTAAATTAAAAACATCAGAACTGTTCTCTGGCACTGAGGCCAGTGGGCATGGCATTGTCCACTTCATTATTATTAAACGGGACTTACCTTCCAAAACAGGGTGGCCACATTAAATCTGGCTTATCCTATCTCCCAAACAGTGTTCATTAGGACAGAGAAATCATTTGGGAGATGCTAGTTGTCCTGCATCCAGTGCTGGGGGGTTGTTCTAAACAATTTAGCAGTGTAGGTGGTTAAGTTTCAGTGCCTTTGCCTGAGATCTGGTGCTTTCAAAATTATTAGTTGCAGTCAAGGGGACTAAGAGACACTATCCAAAACTGCTTTCAATGGGCCATTGACCGGTTCTGTTTTCCCCAGGAAAATTGCCCAGAAGCCTGAAGTTGGGGGCATGTCCAGTAGCCCTGTGGGCACTGAGCAGCTCAACAGCCAAAATCCTCTTGGGATCCAGAAATGGGACATTCTTCCCTTATTCTTTAAGGGTCTGCTCTGATATCAATACACAGAGTTTACCTAATATGAACTGGAGAAGGTTTCACACAATGAAACAGTGGCAGCCACTTTTACCCAAGATAAAGTAGAAAGAGTACTGATTGTGTGTGTCTTCTTTATGGAGCAGCCTGAAGGTAAGAGCATTACACACAAACTTCAGAGATGGATTCAGTCTTCCTCTCTGTCTGAACAGATTCAGATATTTCTTGCTCCATGTAAGAATCCCTGTCCTTTAGGCTGTCTTATAGTTGCTCAAGTGATTAAATATATACCATTTAGCCAGAATCTGTGAAAATAACGTAAGACTTTTTGGCCAGATAGAAAGAAATGAAGGATGGATCGGTGATCCACTGGCATAGGGAAAACTGGCATCCAGCATCTGCTCCAAAGACTTTTTTATCTAGTTATAATGCACTGTAAAACACAGATACTTGGAGCAGTGGCTTTGAGCCGCTGGATGCTTCTCAACTCCATCCCTGTCCCCAGTAGCTTTATGGTTAGGACACCTGACTGAGGAAAAAGAAAGGTAACTTTAATTTGCTTCAGGCAGGACAGTGAATTAAATTTGGTTCTCCTGCTTCTGCAGAAATGTTCCAACACATTGAGCAAGAAAGGGAGGTAGGAAGAGGGTGAAACAGTGACCTTTCTGTTTGCAAGGAAAACCTGGACCTTGCTGTGTTTTTGAAAGAGCTTTGGCACCATTGTGTAGAAAAAGGTCAAAGCTAATCCTAACTGGAAGGAGATATGTCTGTTTGACCTAACATTGTTCATCTCTGTCCTGAAAAGGACACATCTATCTTGTCTTCAACATTGCTCATCATTAACTAGATTTGTACATGGGGAATTGTATTTTGAGATGCTCATTTCTTCAAGAACAGAGAAGGTTCATCAGTAGATGTAATTCAGTTTTGACTATTAGAATTGGAAAAAGTATGTGGATTTTCAAACACAAGGAAGGCTTATGTACCTGATAGCTTGGATATCTTTCAGTTAAAAAAAGATACTATCTTAACCTAGAAAGCTTATTTTGCTTCTCTCTTTAGACTAGTCTGTCCATTAAAGCACTACCAGTGACTCTCTTCATGGCTTCTGTAGGAAACTTGGGAGCTTGATCAATATGGATTTCACCATCTGTGACCATGCATGAAGGAATATTTAGTCCATGGTGAAATTTGAACTCTTAATAATGAGCAGCATGTAATAATCTAATATAATAAATGACTTTTCCATTGTCATATTATTTCTCTGTGCACAGAATAACTTTTTCTTTTCAGTTCTTTTCATGAATGGACTCAGAGAATTTTGCTTTAGATTAATTTCTTTAACAGCTATGGAGAAAGAAATGGTAAGAAATTAAGCAGTGGTCAGATTTTCTCTCCACAGAACAATGTAATTGCTGCTTGTTCTAGCAATCCAGCCTTACCACAGGAAAACAATGACAGAATGGACCTAGCAGCTTTCATTTCTTTGAGCCTAGTGGGACTGAAAAGACAAGGGAAGAAAAGCCTCTATTTTCCAAGGATGCTTGTGGATCTTTCCATGTAGACAGCCTCATTTGCCCCTTTGTTTCTGAGGAAATGTTGCTTCCATACCTGGAAGTGGAATTTAAGATTCAGTGACTTCTTTTGCATTGCACTCAACCAATTCTGCATTTCTGTTCTTGTTCATGAAAAAGCAAGGTATTTGTCAGGATTCCTAACACCTTAAAAATAGGACAGAACAAAAAAAAAATATTCAAGATATCATGAAAATCATCATGAAAGCCTTCCTGTAAAAGACAAAATTCATAAGCATTTATTGCTAGCTGCTTATGTTATTCAAAACCATTATAGAATTTGAGAATTGGCAACATGACAGCATGTCTTTAGAACAGACCTTTTCTGTTATTTCTGGGATTGGAGTACTCTTGTTAAAGCAGCATGAGGATAGCTGCTGACACCTCCAAACTAGGCCCAGCAGTCATTATTGGTCATTTCAGCATCTCCCTGGCTATTCAGTTGATCATACAGACAAGCTTTTAAAAAGGCTGTCAGATGTTCATACCTCCTTTGCTGCCAATACTTAATAATTTCTGCAAAAGCACCTTGTGTACTTCACTATTCTTTTGCTAATGGTCTGTTTTCTCTTTTGCAGGCTGAAGGTGTTTCATCTGTATGGTTTCCTCTTCAGTCATGGTCTGGAGTCCATTAAAGAAATCAATAAAACTGTGAAAGTCTTTCATAACTTCACTGTCCCAACTGCTAACATTTCAGTTGAATGAAAAATTCTGTGTATCCTGAGAGACATTTTTGGCTTTTAAATGTACCTCTGCTTTGAAGAAGAGTTTTTATGTCACTTTGTGTCTCATTTTTCGATAAAGTTGAAGCATAAAATTGTGTTCTTTTGCAATATTATGCAAGTTACTTAATTTCTCTGCCTTGGACTAAGTTTTTAAAGACATAGATTATGCCTTTTCCCCTTCAGAGGTTATAATGATGCAATGTATCTCAGAAGTACAGTCTACATGATGGCTGTTCCTAAATACATTACCCTTAGTTTTTGTTTGAAGAGAATAAGATTGAGTCGCGTTCAGTAGTACTAAAAATTATACATCAGGGAATGAGAGTATGTAGCAATGGTCTATAATCTGCCCAGACTTGGCATTTAAGTATGTGCACCTATCCTATATGCTTCACACAAGCTGCATGCCTGGATATAACCGGGTAAACAGCTGAAAATGCCATCAAAGTAATAAAAAGTGCAAATGAAGGTACAGCAGGAGAAAGGCAGGAACAGAAACAGTGGGGGGGAAGAACCATTGCCACGGCCCATCTGCTGGAGACCTCCCAGAGCCACTCCACTCTGCACGTCACCCTCTTACCATGCCCTTCACCTGCCTGCACACCCTGTGCTTCCCTTCCTGATGGTAGGGAGAGGGCGAGGTTCATGAACAGGTACGGGTACAAAAGGAAGAGATGGAGTGTCAAATTTGGATTGTGATGCTTTGGGATATATGGTGGCTTGCAGAGGTCATAAAGTTTGTGTCAACGAATGGAGAAATTGGAGTAGGTTTAATTAATTAGTTTTCATGGTGCTGTGGCCAGTTTGATACCTGTGTGTAATGCTAACTATTTTCAATGAGATATTTCTGTATTAGTGGTTGATTCTATTTTACTTATGCTCTACTTTCCAAGTAAAGTGCACAGTTTGTGCTAAATTGCTCAAACTGTCCAAATGTAAAACAGACAAAGGTGAATAAGAGAGTTGTTGCAACCATAGAGGGATCCATTCACTCCCTTAACCATGCATAATATTGGGAAGATTAGTTAATATATGTAAGAACTGTAGAAAAGAAATACTCTGTCTTCAGAGTAAGGTCTGAATAGTGTGCGTTAAATTGTAAATAATGCCCAAGGCCACATACAATAATGAGGAGAAACAAATTACTGAATAATTGTTCCAGTTTATGTTCTATTTCCTAACTTTTAAATGCTTGATATTTCAAGCAAAAGCTTCCTTTTATTATGTATGTAAGATTCCTAAAACAATATATAGAGAGGGGTGGGAAGAGGACTGCTATTTTAGGTATGGGATCTGCCTGGAGCGCAGCGCTCCAGCTTTTCTGGGCTTGTGCACAGTTCTGCAAAGTTACTTTCAGAGACCACATGTATTCAAACAGCATTTAAGAGTTCTGTAGCTTAACCCACCGGCCAGCTCAGCTCCTCTGCTCTTTTGCTTCCTGGGGCAATGCTAGGTCTTGATGTCATGTGGTGCCACACCTCCCATTTCTGGTTACTGTGTCTCTTCTAATCTACTCCATTTAACCTCTGTGCTATAACAGCATTAAAACCCACCTTTTCCCACTCAGTACAATAGGACACTTTAGTAGTGATACAATGAATCTCTTCTTGTTCATGTGTTATCTTAGGCCTCCCTGAAGTTCCTGGGCATGATTTCACGTTCTGTTCTGCCTCTTCAGCCGAACGGATGCTCCGGCTAACTTGTGTGGTTCATGGCACAGCAAAGTAAAACAGATGATAGACTGAAAATTGCACGTGGGGTATATCTGTATCTGTAGCTTCGAAACCTTACTTATGAATTTAAAACTCCTCCTGCACCATATCCACACTACTAGACCACAGAAACAGTGCTTTGCTTTTGCATATTTATTTAATTTAGAGGTGGATTTGAAGGGACAGATCCTTCTAAGAATAAGCACATAATTTCAGAAGAAAGCACTGTTTTGCCATTGCCTGCTGGGAATCTTGCTCTCACCACTCACTCTTAGGTCTCATCAAATAAATCATTTTTTATTTGTCATCTCTGTGCTGCTGTGTTAGGACCATTTGACTGACCCATGGCCTGCCGAGCAAGCACTGGTTGCGTGGCATTGTGTAACACGGCAGGCACCATCTGTATTGCAGGATATACCTATGCCTTGGCAGTGCTAAATGACACACCGTACTTCATGCCAGTGCCTGAGATTTGTGTGACAAAACTTCTTTAACAGTGGAAATAAGGGAGATGCCAAAAACCAGATTCTCTTTTATGACATCCACTGAATACACAAGGGATTACCTGCACATGAAGGCAGAAATCTGGCCCATGTAGGCATCACATTGGCAAATATTGCAAGACTTTTATATGGCTTGATTCAAAACTGAATGTTAATGTGAAGATTTCCATTTCTTTTCAATGTTTCTTACTATTTACTTGGATCACACAGGTAGAAACATAAAGCTTCCGAAGAAAACAAAGGTGCAGACCTTTGCAGCAGGAGGGTCAAATCCCAAGTTGTATAAAAACGGGGTTACATAGAAAAGTTTGGGGAAAGATGATGTTAAATCTCAGAGAAAAAAAAAGGGGGGAGCTATATGTCCAAAGTCTATGCCCTCTACTTAGCTGTCCAAGGTAGTCACTACCACAAGAGATACACAGAACAGAGTAAGAGAGTGGGCAGGATAAGGATTACTGACAAACATGAACTCATAAACCTACAGCTACAAAAGCAAACAAGAAGGTCAGCACATTGAATTGAGTGGGAACTCCCTGTCTAGTGAGACACACTCAGGCCCGGGTGAGGCTGTTCCCGTTCAGCTCAGGAGCTTGTCGACACCGAAAGCCAAATGTCCTGGTTCCTATGAACAGACAGCTGGTGTGTGTGAGCAAGATAAGTTTGTCTCATCTGATGGCTGAACAACCCTTCATCAGCCCCATAAGGGCTTCAACATACTCTTTGGGTACAAAAATTTGATGGGCAGATGAGAAACCACGGAACAGAGAACACTTGTTAAATGAACTCTGCTTTGCTAAAACACTAGATTTTGCTAGACTCAGAACCTGAAGATGATACCACTTTGCTACTCTTAGTAGTTTTACAGTTGTGTAATGGAAATGTAGTGACAAAAATGTATAAAATCGTAAGTTGAAGTTCTTCAGTTACCTGATATTTTTAAGGTAAAATTTATATTCCAAATTACTTAACAGCTGTATTTCTCTAGAGTGCAGGGAACATTTCATAAAACATTTTATTGACTAGGGATAGATTGTTGGCAGGATTTTAGGCTGAGTCTGTCTAAGCCTGACAAAATAGGAATCAAAAACTGAAAAATAATAATAATATCCTTTGAGGGCATTCCACACCTCTTAGACAGAGAAGCACTTTATAGTTCCCATTTACAGTACGTGATTTATTCTAATGAGAGGTCAGCTGGACTATTTGTGCTTTGCTGGATCACGTACTTAGCCTTGGGCTATGTTTTGGTCAGTAAGGAAACATGTTTCGACAGCTGGATTTGTATTCTGTTTAACTCTACCACAACTTTGGTATATGCAATTTACATTTGTAGATAGACATAAACAAGAATAAGTGCAGGGAAATACCACCCCCCTCCCCCCTGCCGTTAAAATTTAACTGCTTCCAATGAAATCTGAGTGTTGAGTCCAACTTCAAGGAAGTGAGAAGTCTTGAATTCTGTCAAGAAAGACGCTAGTTCTTCTATACAGAACACTGAAAATCTGGCTCCTTTGGTTTATTGATTTGAATCTAGCTTTTGTATTTTCAGTTTAAGCTGGTATTTTAACAATGTACATTTCTAAATCACTGGTGATGGGATAGCAATGGGCACGTACTCGGCAATGTGTAACTCCAAGATTACTCATGGGCAGCAAGAATTTACCCAGCGAAACTTTGTGTCATCCCGGGTTCCTTGCCTTCCATGAACAGAAGGAGTATTTTTATTTTGCTGGAAAACAGAAATGAGATTTAACACCTTACTGGGAATCACATTTGACTGCTGCACGGGCGTGTGACGTGTTTTTAACGTGTGGTGCCCCTAGGTAGTTACCCGGGCTGTTAGCAACCCCTGGGCAGAGAGGTGCGCAAAGGGAACACCCTGCCTTTGCACCTCCGGCTGCGGGCGGGAGCCCGCGGGAAGAGGGGGCCGG
>NW_008795939.1:496099-496443 GCF_000699145.1 Aptenodytes forsteri
AGTGGGCCCGTACTCGGCAATGTGTAACTCCAAGATTACTCATGGGCAGCAAGAATTTACCCAGCGAAACTTTGTGTCATCCCGGGTTCCTTGCCTTCCATGAACAGAAGGAGTATTTTTATTTTGCTGGAAAACAGAAATGAGATTTAACACCTTACGGTGACCGCATAGTATTGGGAATCACATTTGACTGCTGCACGGGCGTGTGACGTGTTTTTAACATGTGGTGCCCCTAGGTAGTTACCCGGGCTGTTTAGCAACCCCGGGCAGAGAGGTGCGCAAAGGGAACACCCTGCCTTTGCACCTCCGGCTGCGGGCGGGAGCCCGCGGGAAGAGGGGGCCGG
>NW_008795939.1:496763-534256 GCF_000699145.1 Aptenodytes forsteri
TGGGAGCGGGGCTGCGGCCGCCGGGGGTGCCGGAGCTGAGCCTGCCCGCCGAGGGCCTCTTGGCGGCAAACCGCCCCTGCCGCCCTCCGGAGAGGGAACGGCCCTCCTGGCAGCAGCTTGCGCCGGTGCTGATGCAATACCTTGCTGTGGAACGGCCGTACCGGAGGCCAGCCTGACCCCTCGCCCGCTGTACTTGCAGGTGTATAGAGCCCTCCCCACACCTGCTTCCCGGTTTTGAGGGTTTCCAGCTCTGTTTTTCCAGCGTGCAGCCGCTCCGCTGCTCTGCCGGCGACCGACGTGAGAAATTCAGGCCGGTGAAATGCACGGGATGCAAAGTGCTGCCAGCTCCGCAAATGAAACTTTCTCCCCCCGCTATCCCCCGACCAGCCCCCAGCATCTTTCCTGCACCCCTGTCTTCCTTTTCCTGGCAAAGGCAGACCAACACCACCTTTGCCTCCGCGTTAACGGTGTTCATAAGTACGGCTCTGGGGCTGAGGAGCTCACTGAAGTCCGTGAGAGCCTTTGCCCTCGATGTCAGTGAAATGAAGACAATTGGTGGTAGCCTGGTTTGGGGTTAAACCCGATTACCACGGGTCTGTCAGTGCCGAGCTGTTTCCACTTTACAGAGGCATGTTTTGGTGATTTGCGGTAATCTGCCTGAAACCCGAGGTGCTCACAATTAATATGAAGATGTTGGCCATAAAAAGTACAAAGTGATTCTGCTTCGTTTAAAAACTGTAATTTAAGATGGAAAACAAGCCATCTGAGTTTAAGGGCTTGGCAGCTAGTTAAGAGGAAGTTAAAAAAAATACGTACATTAATACATCCAGAGAGACTGTGTCAAGCTGCAGTGGGTCCTGGCTGTGAGGTACACAGAAGCTAATAAAAAGCACATTAGTTTCTGTCTAACTTTTGTAACAATCGAGTTGAATATGCAGTTTGTTGTTTTACAGGAGCATGTATCAATTCATTGGCAAATTTTTATCATATCAGTCTCCATATAGTGCACCTTAAATTCTTATCTACCCCAATAATTTCGTTCTAGCCACTTTTAAAAATGTGTTCGGATTGTGAGATGAAAAGTTTCTCCTGAGAAATTTTCAGTTACTTAACCTGCTACTCATGTGCACAACTGGAGTCGATTGTTCTTTTCTTTTTGGACTGGAAGGGTAAATAACATCGGTTAGTCTTACTGGACTGCTGCATTTCAGATAGATTAGTAACTTCATACAGGTCTTTCTTACCTAGTTCATGATGCCTTCCTTGCTACATACTTGCTTTCTACAGAAAGAGAACAAAATAAAAAGGCTGGCTGAAAATTTGCAGAAGCGATTAATAACTTAACCTAAAGCCGGACAGAAACTCAATAGGAGACGGAGAAATCTGACTCATGAATAGTGGTGGCTTGTGAAAGCATCTGTCTCCTTTTGGTAATAAGCCTATCTCAGTATCTTGGTTACTATGTTTGTAGCAGCAGTTTGAATATAGTCCAGTTGTTTGTCTAAGAGGGTAGTAGGAGGGAAGGGGAATAGCTTTTGTTGGCCTGACTGTGCAGACACGTCCTTTAGTTTTGTTAAATTCATCATGACACAATTAATGTCATTTGTGTTATGATTCTTATACATCAAAATTGCAAACAGAACTAAATTTTTAGAGTTAAATACACGTATATCAGGTGGGCAGTGTTTGATATAAATGCTTCCTATTCATGTTTAGCTTTACAAATAGCTTTGAACATCCTTCGTAGTTGGCTGTATTTATTAGGTGTGTGCCAACGTCAGCTGAAGAACAGTGTGCCCTTTGTTTTCTTGTTCTTTTTGTTTCCTGTCCTGAAGTGCTGGAAGCAGATCTGTGTTACAGCTCAACTTTTATCCATTTGTGGCCCACATCTTTTTTTGTTGAAACGTATGTGTAAGATTTTTTCATGTGAGTAGTCCCACTAAAATCATTAGGACCACTTGTGTAAGTAATGAATATATTGAAATTGTTTAAGGAGTCTGGGCATAGGAGACATTTTAAGCAACAGAATATAACAAAACCATGTAAAGTACAAGCTGGTACTTCAAAAAAGTTATTTATCTTTTTATTTAAATTATTTAAATTTTTTTAGTTGTTTATCAGTTCAATTTTTTTTTTAGGGAAAGGCAGTACTTTGAAAAACAGACCTAGCTTGGAACACACCTGCATCTTCAATACTGTAAAACAGTTGGTATCCTCACATGGTGGTTTATTACTCTTCGTATGTTTGCTGTAACATTGGCATTGAAAACCGTGAGGAAAGTAATTACAAAGAAGAAACTCCTCAAACCCAGATGAGTGGAGTTAGTTGTCCATATTTTTTGTCTTGATCATGTGTGTTTTTTATCTTGATCATTTTGGGGTTCAGTCCCTCAAAATGCTGTGCCTTCTGGCCCCAGTCTGGCACATGTGCTTTGATGCTATTGTGGTTTGTATAGAGAGAAACAAGGCATAGCAGGTGGAAGTAGTGAGATAAAACCAGGGCTGAGGTCAGGAAAAAATTACGCAGTAAACACCTGTGGTCTCTATCATTCCTGAGCTTGACTGAGTGCCCATGGAAATCAACGGGAAATTTTTCACTGATATCAATGCACATGCTTCAGTGTCTGTGTCTGCGACCGAGCTTTTAAAAGCCATAAATAAGCCTCCATAATGAGGTGTGAAACCCAGTAACAGACCAATGTCCTGACCCAGTTCTCAGCGTAGTAGCAGACATTAGATGCAATATTGTTTACTGCCAGGTACTGCCTCGTTCCAGGTACTAAAATAAGCATATACTACAATAAGCACACGTTGAGTTTAGTTAATTTTAAAAAAGATAGTTTTAGTATGGGGTGGATCCTGCCTTTCTGTAGTTTGGTGTATCGGTTGCACAGTTCTGTTAGCTTATACTTTAAAACATCGTGTGTACTTGGAGCTGTGATTGTATCGGTTGCAGTTAAACAGGAAGAGTAACATTGAAGAGTTTCTTTTCAGCCTTGCTCCTTCCCTCTCCATCTGAACAGATTTTTGGGACCAAATTCAGTTAGATTTCTTGGTAAGGTGTTCACTGTGAGTTGAAGTATTGTTTGCCTTAGTCTTTACACATGCTCAGTGGGCAATTGTGCCTCTAGCACAAAAAAAGTGGGAAGTCTGTCCAGGCTGATGACCCAATATAATGTGTGAAGTCAGATTTTAGTGGAATTGCATACAGGTTGGTGGGCTTTTTGGCATTCATTTCACTTAAAATGCAGCTACCCTTCTGTGTTTTTATATTCAATCAGGTATAATAAGTAATTAAACACCAAAGATTGCAATGTCTTTGGTTTATATGTAGTGAATCCCCAACCAGAGTATACCTGTGTGAGCCATAGGAGATCTGTTTTATTGAGAACTCAGGCACGTTTGTTAGTTTGTTCCTCTAAGAAGTATTTGTAGTGGTACAAGAGTAGACAAAAAAGTTAAGAAACTTACCTATTTGGTGCTCCAGGCAGTGAGTGCTCCAGCGTACTGCCCACACTAGAAGGGTTTAGCCCTTGACCGTGTTACCTAACAAATCTAATGGCAATGCTTTTCCATTCCTCAGCTTGAACAAAGAATGATCCAACATCCACTGACACTTCAAGAAAAAAACTGTACTTATGAATGCTACAACATTATAGGCAAAAAACTTCCCAGAAAACAGATTTTTAAATTTTAATGTCAAAGACCTTCCATCAGAAAGAACAAAGACTTGGACTGTGTGTGCTGTGTGCGTTCTTGTGTATTGTGGGATCACTCTGGGACAAACTGAATCCCTTTAAGCCCTACCAGGCAAATTTTATGTGATATTTGGCAAATTGGATAATCTGATTGGAAAATGAACTAAATTAGTTTGAGCATGAGTGGGTGGATAAATCTGGAGAAGTTTGTATCCCTATTTCAAGTTAAATTCTTCTGCTTCTGAGTCCTCATACTTCATTGCTTTGCTTTTTAGTCTTGGGCTCTGTTTTGCTTGTGTGCCTTGTACTTTGGGCCAAGCTGACTGTTCATCGGACTCTGATTTCAGCGCTGCCAGACTGAGATTTTATGCATCGTACAAGTCCAAAGACTCCTAATGTGATTATGATAACAGTTCGCCCCCAATCATGTCATCTGGACCTCTATAGAAAATGTGGATCTGGGGGAGGTGATAAAATGAGAAAAGAGTGCTTTTTTTAACATGAGCTACTTAAACTGTGAAGACAGGCGATGCTCATGGGATATACTGCTGTGCTACAGCAACAGAGAGGGGCTCTGCTGCATAAAAAAAAGTCCAAAACCTGTCATGCTCTTGCCATCATGAGCCAGGATGGATTTTTGCCAAAGTCAATACAGAGCACAGCATCAACTCTTGTCAGCAATTTGTGTTTACTTCCAAGAGATGATGAGCCATGATATCAGCACTGGAGAGATTTCTCTGGAAGTTGAAGTGTGTTCCCAGGAGAGGGGATAAAGGCAAATCCCGAGGTTAAACAAATGCTGGGTCCCCCTTTGTCACAGTGCTGGAGAGGGGATCTCTGCTGTAAGAATGATGTCTTGTCTTTTAATATGTCTCACGACAGGGGTTTGACAATGTGATCTGCTGGAAGTGTGATGGATGCCTTTCTGTGAGCTAGAAGGCTTTCTGAGCTACCTTAGGTTTTAATGCTCTTTTGTTTTTTGCTTTAATCAGAACAGCATCTGTGCCAAATAACTTAAGCACTGTAGCATTCGTTTTCCTCATATTTTCATGTCACACGATCGTTTGTCATAACCGTATCCTTTGGAGAGTTCTCCTTTTCCACAGATTTCATCTTTTTCTCCCTGTCCCACAGACTTTTCCACTCCTGCTCCACTGACTCCAAATCACACCTCTGTCTTTAGGAAAGGAACAGTATTTATTCCTTGGAAACATTAAAAATCCCTTCCCTGGGAATCAGCCCTTGGTCAGGCTCTCTCATATGGGGGTTGCAGATTTCTTCATCTTCTTTTAATGCAGCCTGTTTCTGAAGGGGCAGATACAGAAAAAGAAAAGGTGGTATTAAAAAACCCCATAGTGCTTCAGGTTGAGAAATACCTTGAATTTTACACCGTGTTAATGTTTCGTGTAATCTGTTTTTCCTCAAGGCACTTAATCTAGGAGAAAGTGTTAGGCACTCAGCTGTGACAAAAGTAGATCCTTTCCAATTTGAAACGGATTTGGTCAATCTTTTCTGGTGGCTGATATGGTGGCATGCCCAATGTGTATGCTTTTCAGAAAAAGGTATTTCTCTATCTCTTGGTGGCACACATAGGCTAGGCTATTGGTCTCCAGTGTAAGGACAATCATCAGATGCGTAATGCTTGATCTTTCTCTTGCTCCGACCACCCAGCTCAGACCTTCCTGGCTCAGACCACCTTATACTTCATCCCTTCATGCCCATACCAGAACAGAGCTGCTACAAGTGATGAGAGTAATTTTACAAGCTCACCTACACTGGGAAGAGACCATTAGAATAGTGTTCTAAAACTTAGGAATGGGAGCATGTTATCAGCATGAAAAAAAGTTTAAGTGTAGTGGTGATTATATTTGCTTTTCCTTGCCCCTACAAAAATAGAAACTACATTTTTCCAGTGCTTGAAAGATATCTGGGTCAAGAAAACAAAGAGAAAGTGTTTGGGGACCTTAAGTCTGCAGGTAAGAACATGGATAAGAAAGAAGATAGAAGTGAAGACAGAGGTCAGTAATTGGCAAGGGATGGTGTTGAGAAAGATATGGATGTACACAGAAGGACCTACAGAAACAGTCCTGCTGGGGAATGCTTTGGTCTAGTTTTCTTACCTCTCAGTACAACCCTCGCCCAGCTAAGCCTGACGGCCCACGCGCAGCTCCCGCCTAAGTCAGCTTTTACCTTGTTTTGCTGCTTTGTGCTCCCCAGAGTGCTCTGCACAAGGGGGCCCTGAAATTGTGCTGGTCACCTTGGCAGTCTCCACCTTTCTGAAGCAGACCCAGGTAAACATACACAAAATAGCAATGGAAGAAACACTGAATCTTTACCATGTGAATGAGGGAAGGTGGTATTATAACATCACTTGCACATCTTTGATTTCCTCCAGTTTTCCACTACCTTATTGCACTTTGTACATCTTTGGTGGAAAACTATACTGAAAATATTGCCCTTGGGGTCAGACTAAGGGGCCCACGTAACATAACATCCTCTCTCTGGCAACTACATAGGGGACACATTTAAGATACTGAGCAACTGGAGGGTTATTCTTCTTTGATATATTCCCCTCTGAGCTGCATTCAGAGTGTGGATCATTAGGCAAATAGGCAAATTACATTTAGCAAACCAAAATAATACTATGAATTGATATGAATATTCAGAGTGTGGATCATTAGGCAAATGGTCACTGTACATTTAGCAAACCAAAATAATACTATGAATTGATATGAATTAGCATAGCTCTGTGGGTTAAATGATATTATGCTGCTTAATATAATCTAAATATCTGATATCTCTAATCCCAGTGTTGTTTTTATCCTTTTTTTTTCCTCTGTTCTGCTCCTCCTGTATTCTACCATGGTATTTTAAATCTATCATATTACAAATTGTGTTATCATCAGGGCAGTTTTATTTTCTTTCTGTAATTCTCTCAGGAACTCTCTGAAACTGTGTGAATACAGTAATTTGCTTAAGTTAACTCTTACGTGAAGTTGTGCAAATATTGACTAGTTATACGTACTAATTACTAATTTTATAGAGAGCTTACATTATAAAACCTTTGAGAAGAGGTAAGGTAAAGCCAGAGCAGTACTTGGCCAGAATACTATACTTTTTTGGGTACTAGTGTTTAATGTCTGCACTTTGTAGAAGGAGCAGAAAGGCATGCATGGTAGGTAGCGTAACCATAGTGCCAGATGGTCCAAAGGGACAGGTTTCTTTCATGTCGTATATCAAAAAATGCTCTTTCTATGCATTAGTATTTGTGAATGTCTAAAGTTGTGTTAGTGTGGAACTTAAAGGGGTGCAGCTAAATCCATTTAAAAGTAATTTCAGGATTTCAAGGAAGACCAGTTTTAAAGGGCAAACCTGAGCATTTCTGATGAATTTTGCTGAAACTGAAGTGAGAGCATTCTAGTTGCCTTTTTGTCCAGCAAAAGGATAGACTATTCACAGTTCAGGAGTCAGCCTGGTGAAAGCCATTTGTGAAATCTTCCTTGATAAATAACTGTGAATAACTAATGAATTTGCAGAAGGAAATAGTATGTATTCAAGGGGAACTGGAGACAAACAACCAAATTGGGCAATATTAATTTTAAGTAATCTGTCCTGCTGCAGTGGTGTCACTGATATTTACCAAAGCATGTGAAAACAGAGGAGTGACTGAAAATACGGAAAGAGACAATTCAGAACAATTCCTCTCATAATCATCAAATACTTACTGCATGTTGCTGTAGAGTATATATAGCTGTGTCCTTCTAAAATCCTGTATATCTATAAAATATTATCACAGTGTGCTTGCTGTGCTTCATCACAGATACTTGGAGTGATTAAATCAATAGCAGTCTTCCCAATTCATGAAAGTGTGTTACTTCTTGCTGAAGGCATAAGGGATTAAGCAGAGTCCCATCAATTTTGTTGCATGACTTTAATTTCTCCTCTGTTTTTTGTTGCTGCAGTAGTTGTTGAGTCATGTTTTTAATTAAGACTTCCTGTAAAGTTGCCATAGAAGCACTCAGGTAAGTGTCACTGAGAATTTCAGTGGCCAATTTTAATCTAAAAAAGCCTTCCAGGCCCTCTCCAGGATCCTGCACAGCTGTGGTTGTATGGGTATTGTTTTGCTTCTTAAGCCTAAGTACTGCTTCATAAAACTGGGTCACTGAGATATTTTGAATCCATCTGGATGGTAGCTAGTCACTGGGCTAAGGAGGAATAATAAATATAAAGAGGTTTTTATATCATAGAGGGAGAATAAACTCTCACAATAACTACCTTGTGCTTCTGACTGCTGCATCTTAAAGCAGACTTAGCTGTATGACAGAGGCTCAGCAGCATGGAGATACTGATTTCTTATCTTAATTTCTGGTATGTGTAGTTGTATACACTTTGAAAACAAGATGCAAGAGGGAGTGGCTGTGGCATTCTTGTAGAGAATGAAAGGTGCAGAAATACACTACAATATTCCACTACAAATGTCTTCTGCTCCTGGCACAAAATACAGTCAACAAAGGCCAGCCTAATTATTTGATTCTCTACTCCCATCAGTGTCAGACACTGTATCTTCAATTTTGCTACTCCATTAGTAATCTGTATGGCCTCTGGTATTAACAATATGCATGTGCTATTTTTTGAACACAGGATTTGTAGTACAGTTTGAGGTACAGTGTAGTTTTATGGATGTAGCTTCATTTGATTTAAAGGCAGCAGCTGATTAACCCTGTACAAGATGGGGTGAGAAAGAGTACCAACATAACCCTATAATCTTCTGAAAAATGTTATGTAGGTCCTTAAAGATCCAACCCTAACTCAGTGACCTGTGATTTCGAAGATAATCAGGAAAACATTTGTTCAAGTAACGAATATTTTATGTTAGCATCAAGTAACAAGTAATTTTCCTACTGTTTGCTTGCTTTCTAGGAAACAAGGTTGTTAGTAAGCATCTTGTTGGTGAAATTTAAGGGAAATTTAAAGGAAAAATGAAAATTTCAGAACACAGATTTCATGTTTGTATTTTGTATTTCTAAAAATCATATATGTTGACCTAGATTGTGCTGCATTTATCTGCCTTGGAAGATTGATAAACTGTCCATCTTGCTGTGGCTAATGCTACTTCTATTTTACATGCGACTCATTTAAAGGACTGTGTATATATTCACACTGTTTGAAGAAGTGACATTCTTCAGCAGCTAATTCTGGATATGCACAATGTCTGCTTCTATCTAAAATGTGAAACTTTTCTGGAATAGTTTATTGGCTGTTTTTGTGAGCAATTTGCAGCTCTGAAGGACAACTGCTGAAGTGCTAGGAATTTATGAAACGCAGCATACGTTACCAGCTCTCAGTGAAACTATCAAAAATAAATGGAGAGGCTACATTTTGTAATGTTTGAAGTACAGCCAGGCTCCAGCTTCAAGCCTACCCAACATTAATGGGAAGTGTGGTAGGAATTCTGTAAATGGTAACACCTTGGGACACTGAACTTATTGTTTGTGCAGCTGCGTGTACTTGGAAATCAGTGTCTAAATGCTACAAGTCTGCTGTACTTGAAATTTAATTGAGATCTGATGAACCCAAACCTCAGACTTATTTTGTGATCCATGCTATCATCAGAACCATTCCAAAACTCTGTTGTGCAGTAAAACCTTTAGCACAGGAGTCTCACATTTGTCTGTATGTGGTAATAGCACAGAGTGAAAGGAGGGCAGATTTTAAGTCTACAATTTTATTTCTATTTTTTGTTTTTTCCTAGTTTTAATATTTATGATGGTGCTGATAATGTCAGTGTTGTTTTATTGCAAATTTGTTGCTAAGGAAAATGTCTTTAACACTTTCTTAAATGTGAATTATTAATTGAGTAAACATACATTTGGGGAGTTCTTTAATGTGATAAATCTGCACATTATTGTGACTATTTGTGAACCTTGACATTACTCTGTTTAAAATATATTTTGAAAAAGAAATTGTGTGGATACATTGGAGGATATTCAGAGTGCTACGTTAAGTTTAACTTAACTTCTGCAAATACTGAATACAGCTAAAGCATTAGCCTTTGTTAAGGAAACCTTTTGCAAGACAGAAACATGTATGTACACAGAAATGCCCCTGGCATCAGTAAATCTATATTTCTTTGTGCTACTGTTATGTTTCTGTATATTGAAATGAATGTCAGCATTTCAGCTGGAAACAGGTTTTACGGTGTCCTGAAATACTTCAGTTGTTTAAAATGGGAATCTGAGAGCTATAGTAACAACTATTGTACTGTTATAATAAAGTAAGTTATACCTTCAGTGGGGAAATCACATAGAAGCAGCAGAGTGCTGCAATGTTGATAATCTAAGCTGTGGAATTGCTTCAAGTGGCAAAAAATGCAGAGAATATACACTGATTGTTGATATCATGTGTATTGTGAAGGTATTAAATAGCACTACCTCCACAGAAGACAGGAAGACATTAGTTGTCTAACGAGGAGGATCACTAAATCAGAGTTTAAGCTTTCCTTTAATAACAAAAAGAGGTCATGTATTCATGATATGTTAGAGGTGGTGTTAGACTAGAACTTGCAAAACATTATTGTTGTTTGCGTTTCTGCCACTGATATGCTGTATTTCCTCATTACTGGCCTGCTTCCTCCACCTTTCTAAACCTGATCTTCCCTTTTCTTTTTTTTTCTGTTTGATTTTTAAGTTCTTGAATACTTGTTTGTGTTCTGGCATATAATTTTCCTTGGGACTGCTAAATTCTGTCATAGAATTTTCTCTGGTATATTGCCTTGTGGTAATCCAGATATTGGAACCTAGCTGGCATGTAACACAAAGGGTTACATGGCGTTACTAGTGTTATGACCAGAAATCAGTGCTTTTCATGTAGTAACCTGTGTAAAAATGTTTTGGTGCTTATGCTATCCTTTGTTTTTGTATCTTGTCAAGATTCTTTGCTTTGACAATTAGAACTGTATACAATCTATGTAAATGAGTCCAGATCAAATGGAAATCGGAATATACTATTCCTGCATTGGGGAAACTTTTAAGAAGCAGTACAAATTTCAGGCAGGCTTTTAATAACTAAAGGATCTACAGAAATTTTTTTTTTTCTTCTGTATGAGATATATCTGTTATCTTTCACATGAGAATCGTATACAGAATTAACTTCTTATAACAATGAATTTTTTGGGATATAAAACAAGGCTGGCATTATAAGGATATAAGGAGTAGTCATCTGGACCAGAATAATTTGTCTTAAACCAAAGAGCTATATTCTCATATCCCCTACAGCTCCCCCCCACGCCATGCATTGATACAAGAGATGGAAATACTGGAAGTCCAACAGCTGAGGGAACATCAAACTTTTTCTGCTTGAAGGAGATATGATCACCTCCCTCTCTCCCCTTTAAACATCCATTTTAACTTAGGTGGTTGGCGTTCATACCCATTTTCATTTCTCATGCAGCCTCCTAAAGTCGTAAACTTCTTCATGGATTATGATTAATATTAAAGCCACCAACAACTTGATATACATTATGGGTTACTCCAGTGGCATGCTCTTCAATACACTTTGAATAGAAGTACAAAAAATTTACTTAAGCTAAAAAGTTTTTTCTACAGTAACTATATGAAAGTAGAGAAGCAGGAAGGGTAAATGTAATTTAGAAGAATTCAGACATACTATGCTGAATGTTCGAGGTCCGTATCTAACTTGCTAAATTTTAAAAATATGCAAAAAGGGAAATGTCTTCATTTGTAATACATTTTTCAAACCTGTTACAGACCATTGTTCCAAGTAAGTACGTTAAAATGGTATCTCTCTTTTTCAGACAAGAGCAGGTCAGTGTTCTGTATCAGAACATACACATAGCAGAACCAAGATTAATCCAGCCATACGAACATGTCATTAAGAACTTCATCCGAGAGATCAAACTTCAAAGCACAGAGATGGAAACTTTGGCCATCGCGGTAAAAAGGTATAGTGAGTTGTGTTTTTAGTTCAGATATGCAGTTACTTTTTTCTCTATCACACTTTGTTGGGTTAAACTACTGGGAGTTAATATCAAAATATGTCATGCGTAGTGTTTCCATAAACTGAGTTTAAAGGTTAGTTTATATGCACACACATGCGCATAAGCACATATAGCAGCTTGCAAATGATTCCCTGTTCATATTTTGGATAAGTCCTGGACCAAATTTTTGCAGGCTCTGTTCTTATGTTTAATGTCTTAAAACATTTTGACTCCTCTTCTTTGGCTGTAACTTTGAGTTTTAGCATACACGCCCACTATACTTTTATTTTAGAAAACATATTTTTGCTTCTTCAGCTTCAAGGGGTGTATTTACCTATTGTAACTACTCGGCATTTGTAATCTCACATCATTACTGCCAAAACCAAACAGATTAGCTCAGGACAGAGATCTTGTATGTGTGGGTGATGCAAGTTGCTGTAATTATCCTTTTGAAGTCTCTTCATAGGATAACCAGAGGGACCTTTTATCTCTGTAACTTAAATTTCAAAATGCAGATGTGATGTGTTCCATACTAATCATCAGCTGTCAGCTATTATTTAAAATCTAATTTGCTTGTATCTTCAAATTAATTCGTGATTTTGGTTCACAACCATATCAGCTTCAAGGTCTGGGCAATGTTAAACTGTTCCCCTGTCTGTCTGTCTAATTTGTTTCAGCTGAGGTAGGCAGATGTGTTTCACAAGTCAGAGGGCAATTCCTAAGAGAGTATTTACTTTTAAATTTTAGAGCTCAGGATAAAGCGGCAGTTCAGCTCAGTGAGCTGGAGGAAGAGATGGAACAACGGATACAGGCTGCAGAGCATAAAGTTAAAAAGGAAGTGAGTATTTTGTATGTACAGAATTTCATAATTACCAAACTCTCAGTGGTCTTAAGCAGGACTGATGGCCAGGTGTGTTTTTGATCCGGATGGGCTGACTGAAAGCTTCCGAAGGCAGGGCCTGGATGAAAAGAAGCTATCCATGAGATTGAAAACATGTTCTCTTAATGCTTTCCCAAAGAGGAATGGCTGCTCAGTTGTAATAAACCATGAAAAAAAAATCTTTCTCTTTTGTGAGAATATGCTGGCCTAGAGGAATTTATTTCTTGAGACCAGTATTGGAAACAGATTGGAGTAAATGACCTTTCACCATAAAAGAATGGAATCTAGTTCTCCTAGTAGATGAATTTATGTAGAAATTAATGCTTAGATCATTTGTTCCTAATTTGTATATCTGCCTGGAGCCGTGATCTTTCTTTTCTCCATTCTCATCCTGCAACTATATTTTAGAGAGTTATAGACACAAGAGAGGGTAATTGTGATGACAGCGTGTGAGGGCCTGGACCTCCCAAAGTTGATGGGAAATTTGTGCTCAAGTTTTAGCTGTTGTTTCAACCAGCTTGCAGTCTTGATAGAAAAGTACAAGAATCCTCTTCCCCTTACCCACTGAAAGATATATTAGAGCCACATGTGGCTGTGTAATTCTAAGCAGAAAGTAGTGCAGTAAAACCACCCTACCTGTGTTGTCTGCTTCATGTTGAACTGTTACTAAGTTCACATAAGATAAACCTAACTTTATAATGTGCATAAGAATAACAGTTTGTGAAAGTGTTCTAATGTGGACCTAAGAAATGCATTAATTAAAACATATACTATGGGCATAATTATTGCTTTGTAGGACATACAATATACTATATATTTGTTATGTTTTTTTTCACCAAAGCATTTGCAGAATCAGAAGCAACAAAGTGCAGTCTGCAAACTTGCTGATTTTAAATAGTTCACGGTAATTGATCTGTGAAGGTAAACTGTATTCTGATAGATATGCTTCAAACAACATCTTTTTCTAGGCAAGAGGAAACACTCCTGCCAAACCAGAAAAGTCAGTTGTTTTCCTAGAAACAAAATATAATGACATAAAAATGTTAAAGATATCACCCCAGCAAAAAAAGCAGTTCATAATATGTCTAACTAATGATAATGCAACTCTTAGTAGAGACAAACTTTCCATTTCCAGAGAGACTAAGCATTTACGTTTAGAAAACAAATAAATTTGCTCTGGAAAATTTCTGTTTTGCAAAAAGTGGTAAATCACTGAAAAAAGCCCTGAAGACTTTTTCACTACTGTAAAAAGATGACTGGGATGTGTGTATTCGCTCACTCTGAGAACATACACAGTTATGTACTAACATTATTTAAAACCACATCTGCTATGTATTATCCACATCTCGTCTGTGTTTCTCATTCTAAAAAGTCCTCAAATTGTCACCGAGTTGCATGGATTGTGATTTCACTGTTCACACCTAGCTATAGATATGAAAGATGGGCTGTAACTTGTTTCACACAGCACTCTCTTAATTTTCACTCCTAAATGTTCCCTTTAGCTCATAGCTCCACATACTCCGCCTCCTAAACCGCCCTGAGAGTAAATGTAAGATATTTACTTTGTGGGATTGTACTAAGGCATTAATCTTAATGCCTGTACTCAAGGCTATTGTTTGTCAGAGTGATCTCACTCATGCCACCGTGACACCTGCCTCTGCATGATAGTATCTGCAGGTTGAGCCTATCCTATATTTTGTTTCTTCAAGGGAAGCAAATAGTTACCAAACAATACTTAGGAGTCCTATATAGGTGCCAACAGTAAGAGAGTCCAGCTTAAGCTGATTACGTTGATTATCATTTTAACACACGGATGTCAGCATCACCTACCGGTAAGCACTGAATTCTGAGCAAAGTCCATGTCTGTCTTCTCCGTGTGAAAACTCAACCTGTCTCATTGGCACCACGTATCACTGCTGCATTCTGGTTTCTTGTGTTGTGAAACTGTGCACTGAAGTCCCTGGGGAGTGACTGAAGTGAGTTAAACACATGCTCATCTATAGCACACGGAACATACCATTCTTCTCATTGGGCTTGATGTTACTTCCTTTCAAAACCTCTCTGCTTTGATTAAAATAAAACTCAGAACAGTGTACTTGGTTTGATATTCAGACCAAGTACCATATGAAACTAAAGATGCTGTCATCAGCATACCTTTTACTGAACATGGGCCTGTAACATTCCAACACTTCCAAGTGAAAAAATTTAAAAGAAAAACAGAAATAAATAAGTGGCACAGTAATGCTATTACTAGCATATTGTATGCCGATCCATAGAAGGCTGGTTTGAAAAAAAGGATGTAATGCCCTGATTTGTGTGCAGGTGTGTATGTATACATCTATATATGCAATACACACTTAAATTTATGTACAAGTAAAATTTGAACACTTCTCTTTAAGTGTTGGGTTTTTTTTAAGCACAGGAGACTATGACATGAATAACAAACACTGAATTGACCCATATCTTTGCTTCCACCTTACTATTTTATTTCTATGAATATTTTATAAGTGGACTGCAATTACAGAATCAGAATCTGTGGATCTTAAGGAAGGGGCAGGTTGATGTAACGGAAAGACAAAATTACACACATTAATCTAAGGGGAAAGTGTGTGGTTTCCAAACTGATGAATGCATTTTTTAATAAACGTTTGAAACCTGTCTCAACTTTTAATGAGATTAAAAATATTGCAGGAGAAGCGAAAAGCTGAAGAAGCACTAAATGAGCTGAAGCGCCAGTATGATACTGAAGTTGGGGATCTTCAGGTGACAATAAAAAAACTTAAAAAGGTAAGTGAGTTGAAGTCATGGTGAGAGTTTTTAAAGTGTTTTAAGAGTTGCTGACCTTATGAAGTGCCTTCCCCAAGATGGGTAATCATTATTGTAGCTTTTTAATTTAATGTGTATTAGTAAATGGCAACTGCAAATATTTTTTTAGGTTGTGTTGTCATTCTGTGCTGTTCTATTCATTCTGTGTAGTTTACTGAAATACTTAGGAAAGGGACCAACTGCTAGCCAAATTCTGTTGCTGAATAATTTTCTAGGTCCATCAAGTTGTTAACTCTGCCGTTACCTACTCTTGTATTTTATACATTAGAAATAGTCTAATATATTGCCGCTAAGTATTTGTATTTTATAGATTTAGATGAAATTGGCAACCCAAATATAGTAATTTAGAGTAATATAGTGCCTTTTAGCAGCTAGTGCATTTCTCTCAAATGTTAATGTTAGAGGTGGGTTTAAGCTGTAGTTTTAAACTGAAATTACTGGTGGAACTAGTTATTACTAGTCTGAACCTAACTCCAACCTGATCTTTTCATTTGATACCCAAGCATAAGGTAAACTGAAATCTCAGATATGAATATTAGTTTGGGTTATTTTGTAATTTGGGTTTAATTTTGTCATTAGTTTTTGCTGTAAGTTTTACCAGAATTATAGCGACCAATGAGGATATATTTTTGTTTCTTCATATTGAATTGCACTTAAAAGAGCATTGATAGAAATGGAAATTTCTCACAAGAACCATGACAGCTTGTAGTACAAATACTACAGAGCAGAGATAGTATGTAATTTTTTTTTTTTAATGTTAGTGGGGATACACCTGTTTATACCTTCTCAATAGCTGGCTTCTGTGTCACTAGTTATGCATATTCAACACCTATGGAGTGCAAAATGCTCATTAAACATTTTTTAAGTATTGATTTAAAAAGTTGTATAGAAAGCCAGTGATTTTTGGAGTAATGCTGCCTACTCACACAGTTGGAAAACTCTGGGTTTTAAAAACTTTAATAGCTGTAAAATGTCTTATGGGTTATTTAACATGATTTCCATTGTTTTTTGTGTACTTTGAATCAGAACAGTCAGTAACATACATTAATTGTGCATTTTTTTATCCTTCTAGCTGGAGGAGCAATCCAAAAATGTACATCACAGGGAAGATGTGTTTGAACTGAAAAAAAGAATACATGATATGTTGCTGGTAAGAGATGATTATCATTAACATATTAATTTAGCCTCAGTTTTAGTCTCTGCAATACAGATTTTTATTTATTTATTTATTTATTTACATTTAGTACTGGTAAGCTATGAAATAAACTCTTAAAGTTGTTGATACGTGTATGAGTATCTTTAACTTGGAAAAAAACCTGTTCTGTATAAATGCATACACATTCTGGGTATAATGTTTAGAAATGGCTTGAGATGATGTAGTCCCCTTTTTGTGTGACTGAAATGGAAAAATAAAAATTAAGTGGTTCTTGCATGCTAATTTACTGACTTCTCTGTTGATTTAGAGTTCTTTCATTTTCTTTCCCCCTCTATGCTCAGATTTTCTAGTGTTTCATTTTTATTTAATTTTGATGGTTTTTATTTTACCATTATAATATGTCAACATTTTATGCAGGTCACTATGACAGCTAACATCTAATATCTTCCTTTTTTTAAGGAAAATCAGAAACTTAAGAAAGATCTTTTAGAAGCACAGACAAATATAGCTTTTCTACAGAGTGAATTAGATAGCTTGAAAAGCGAGTATGCAGATCAGACTTTGAACACTGAGAGGTAAGGTACTTCTACATGATAATAGTTTCACCAGGGGAAAAAATCTGTTGTCTGATGTAGTTATTATGTATGCAGTTGGTAACTGTTATTTTCTAAATTTGCCATAGATGAGAGAGGTACACATTGGGCACCATACAAAGTATGTCATGACTACTGTTCACTTCTCTTGTCAGGTTTCTGAAAGAGCAAGTTCTGGATATGATGCGAACCCTCATAATCTTGCAAGAAAGCCCATTGATTTTACTGGGACTTCAGTTAGGAGTAAAAGTTATAGCATCAGGCAATTTTTTCCTCCATGACTTGCAGTCAGATGAATATCAGTATGAATATTAGGGAGAATAGTTTTGGAAGCCTCCCACATCAGTCTCAACCAGTTTTTTTCTAAAGTGAATGAAAGCTGCTTCTAGATATTCATTTAAAGGAGCGTAAATGACAGTTTCATTATATGGTTATCTTCAGATAACACAAATGATATTTCAAGGGGAAAGGAGGCAGTCCATATGGTTATTTTGTAGATCTTTTATTTTTCATTCACAGTCCTTGTTGAGATATAATGGCAGAGATCAATGAAGTTACCAAGTGATTTTACTTCGCATAAAACTGCTTTTAATGTATTTCAGCAGAAAAGTATACATAGAAAAACTGTATTCAGAAATAGTTTGAAATGGTATCTTTTCCCCACCATATATTTATCACCTCTTATAAATGTTGACTGTTGAGTTTTGTCCTCTGCCAAAAGCAATATTATAAAAATAAAAGAGGATATCCTGTAAAGTATAACTTCTTGGGTTTTTTTTGCAGAGACCTAGAAATGATCCGAGAGTATACTGAAGACAGAGATAATCTGGAAAGACAAATTGAAATACTTCAGTAAGTTGTTGGTAATTCAGGTTTTTATTAACATACTTTGTCCCAACATATTCAGAGGTAAATGTTTCTGTATGCAAAAGGCCGGGCTGAGATTTAGGAAAAAATACTGAAATGGCCTCAATTCTCATAGAAGGTACTGTGCTCAAGTCTCATAGAAGGTACTGTGCTGCTAACTCTACTGTGTTACCGAGCCACTAACTCTTCATTGGTTTTTCTTTTTTTTCTTAGCCGCACTGACTTTCATTTCTTTATGATAAGCTGAACGAGATTTGAGTCTGTCCACACTATTGTAAAAATTATTTCTTGGCTCTTTTTTTTACTGACTTCGCTTCTCCAGTAACTCCCTGTCTTCTCGTTATGTGGGAAGTACTAAGTGTGTGCAGTATTATACAAGGGGCACACAGATTTTTGGTTTTGAGGAGGGTCACAATGAATAGGTTTTTTATATCTTTAGTTAATTTCTTTATCCTGAACATATTCTTTCTTTCAAGCAGCTGAATCGCATCTGTCCTTAGAGTCATCTCAGCAATACTTAAAGGGTAGCCACTTTGTATTTCAGAAATGGCTGTACCAGTTTACTACCCAGTAGCTGGTTTTTTGCAGCCATTCCTACAGTGTCTTTTTTCCCCTCAGCTGACCACAGACCATGCTACAAAAGTGAAACAAGGTTTCCTAGGCTGCTATTGGAGGCTACAATTCACACTGCTTTTTTCACATACAATCATTTGTTTGAGTATACGACAACACATTTCTAGTTCCACATTACTTTTTAGTGTTTATCTAAAGAAAAACAAACGGTTGTTTTGGTATTTTGTTTTGTTTTGATGTTTTCAGTTTTTCTTTGTGATAAGTTACATAATTTTTAATGTTTTCTTTACTCTACTCCTGCAAGTTAAACTATGTTTCCTTGTTAGATCAGCTAATAGAAAGCTACATGACAGCAATGATGGTTTAAGAAGTGCACTTGAAAACAGTTTCAGCAAGTACAACAGATCATTGGTATGTATTTATAATTTTGTTATGTTGTACTAGAAGAATTAACATGCCAAATGCAAATTTGTTTGTACTTCAGTGGGTACTCAGAAAATTGAGTTTTATTCAGTGGACTCACTCTGAGAATATACTTGTGTAGCTGAATTTTATTAGATTTTCTTATGTTTTGTGAAATAATGGAGTTCTGTTAGAGCACAACTACTTTCTGAGGTGCTTTGGAAAGTAGTTATTTTTTTAATATGCAAAGGCCAAATGTATCTGATGAGGTGAATAAATCAGCAGTTTCTTTTGCACTAAAGGGAATATGTTTGTATTGTGTATATGGGAGTGCCCTACCACTGAAAACACACTTTTTCAGAAAACTGCTTTCTTTTAGTAGCAAGGTCTTAACGTAATTTGAACTTTTGTCCAGGCAAGTCACTGTGAAAATGAATAGCAGGCACTGCTGATAATAGGGACCTCAGTCAGACCCTTTTGGGCCATCACAACTGTATGGGGATCTGTGGTAACAGATGTAACCTGGCACCCTCCAGACCAGAGAAAGGAAGGCTTGAAAGTTACAAAAAATCTACTCTGCATTGCCATTTTGCAATATTGGGAAACCTGTTAAACTCCAAAACTAATGATCGGGCAAGCCCTTACATCATCAGGAAAGCAACTAACTGTTTTAGAATGATGGGGCCAGAATAATGGGCCCACAGAGACAATACTGGCCAGGAAGGAGGGAAACAGTGGTCATTGCCTGTTTCCAGCATACCCTACCAATGAATGCGAGTGCCTTTCGCTGACACAGGCTACCAGAGATTTACTGCAGATGCAACAAGAGATACCATTTCCTTCTGCCATGCCCTGAAACATAAGGGAGGCAGATTACAGAGAAGACAGAGGAAACTGTTCCCAGTGAATAAACGTGTAGAGGGACAGAAGAATGTATGAAATACTCTGTCATGTGCTATTGGTTCAGATCTCTCCTTCTCTCCACTATCTCACTCAAGAACCAGGAGGAATCTCTACTGAAGCTAGCTCAGCCAGTGACATTTCCCTTTTCACTTTAGTATCAACATACCGTTTTTCTAAATATTATTTTTCAAAGTTTAGCATTTCAAAGCCTCCAGGTGTTGTCAATTAAATCATCCTCTTGGAATTTCCGTTGTCTTTTGTGGTTGAGTGTGGCTAGCAGGTTCAGTATTAAGGCAACACTGGAGCCTAAATGCTATATGTAATGGGCCTTTTGACATCCAGTCCTATATAAAACATGATTTATAATTTTCATAATTAAAAATAGGTAGTTAATTATATATGAAAATACACAGTAGTAATTTTGATGATGCACACTTTTTTCATGACAAATCTAGATGCTTACACTGTGTTCATCAAACTTATTATGCATTTGCTATGTATCTGTCACAGCGGTTAGCAAACACCTCACCAGGAAGTACCATTTCTAGAAGCAGTCCTAAATTTAATGGTGGACAGTCTCCTCTAAACCCACGGTATGACAGGTAAGCCAGGTTTGCTTTTATTAAGTTTAAAAAGACTAGGGCATCACACTTGTCTTAGACAAGCAAATATTGTTAAATAACAGAGATAATAGTTCTGTCTGATGCAGAAGGAATGTGTGACCATAGCATATGATCCAAAGTATACTGAAGTCAACAGGAATCTTTTCAATGACTTCAGAAAGCTCAGGAAAACTCTTTTCAGTGCAAATCATGAACTTATTGAGAGTTCAGACAGCCTCTTGTTTGGTTTTGGACTGTTTTGATTCTAGTTTGATTCTCAGTCTCCTCTCCTTGTCTCCAAGAAACTATAAAAATCTACTGAGGACCTCTGTTAGCTAGCTTACTTGGTACTTAGGAAATAAAACATTTTTGGTCATAGCTTCAGCTTGTATGTCTGGTTTTCCCATGTAATAATTATTACAAAGGCCTAATTCTTCAAAAGCATAAACGTCCTCGTCTCACACTGACATATAAGACTAGTGAATGCACTTGGATATTAATGGGGTAAGACCCACAGAGAACAGTAAATTATCTAAATGCAAATATCAGATGGTCAGAGCTACTTTGGTTTTATACTTACTGGATGCAGGTCATCGATCAGAGCTTCCTCAGATCATTGCAGAGACTCTCACTGAAGTCACTGGGCATTGGATCCAACCTCAAGTGCTGTAGATCATGCTATGTTTTCACACTTTTTTTTTTTAAAACAGCTGGAACTGCCAGCAAAAATGTGTGTCCTTACTCAATTGATAGATTGTTTTGTCTTACTTTTCTTTCAGTGGTACTTCAAACTCTAGAGAGATGTCTGAGTTCTTAGTAGTCCGTGTTTTGCATTTTGCCAGAGAGATTAATATCTTTGGTAGGGATTATGTTGGCTTCTGCTGCACACTAATAGTATCCCCATTCATTCAATAGTGTTACTCTTATTCTGCTGTCTCCATGTGAGATGTGTTTGCTGGCTGTAACATTTTGCTTGTCACAAACTGATTCTTTCTGCTGAATACAGATAAAACCAATTCCCCTCTGTTGGACCCTCTGCAAATTTTGAGAGGCATCCACTACTAAGTTGCATATTACATTGGGTAATTTTCTGAAGGGAAAACTAAAACCTCTCTGGAGGCTTATATGATGTCCTTCTCCATGAATATTTATTACTACCTGCCACATGGTGCAATCCTTGCATTCCCACAAAAGTGAGAAATGCAGGCTACTTTAGAAGAAAGTTTATGTGGTAGGAATAAAACTTACTCTTAACAGGTGTCACTTAGTAGTATTGAAAGACAGAAAGAGATGAATGTCCTAAAACCTGTTCCTTTTCAGTACTTTGTCTCCTGACATCAGGTCAGCATTAAGAGATACTGATTTGCATTTTAACATGTTTTAAGCAATTTGCATTAGTAGGTATACTTTTTCTTTTTTTTAGCTGTATCATACATCTTGGTCTCACTTGCTTTAAGCACATACAAAATCCCCAACATTGAATTCATGCTTCAGTGAGGTTGAAAATTGACTACTAAAGACCTTTATTTCAGGGAATGCCTGACAAGCTTAACTTTGTTATAGCATGCACCCTTCCTCTGTATTTCAGTGGTTTGGTATAGGCTAGTAGGTGCATGAATACAAATGGCACGGATGCTGTGATATCCCACAGCACAGATCACGCTCATTCATGTGATTATTCATTAACCTGAAAGGATGTAAATTAGATGGTTCTGGATGTTGTTGCATGGGACAGTGACGCCTCGCTCATCCCTATTTGGCCACTTGCAGGGGGGAATTATATTGGACTCAGTAACAGCTTCATAATTTGGTGATTCTCCCCAGTGTACTCTTCTGTGGTGTGTCATTGCACTGGGAGGTCCCAGCCCCTCTGGTAGCAAACTATCTTTACAAGGATTGATGCTGACCTTGTCTGTTCCAGCAGTTTAGTGCTTCACATCCATTCCCAACAGGACAGAGCCAAACTGGTTCTCTCTTCTCCACTGTGACTTGGAGACCTTTTCTACCTCACTTTAATTTGTGCCTGTCCCTGTCTTGCTGCAGGAGCAGAACAATGACTGTAGACATAGTAAACTTTTTTAAAAGATTGATTATTTTAAGATTCACTCTATTAATCTTTCTTTTCTGTAGTTTCATTCACATAAATAAAAACTGAATTGTTTTTCCTGTAAGCCATACTGTCATTGCTGCATCCATTTAAGTATTTTTATATTACAGCATCCAGAATGAAAAAAAAAAAAAGCCTTTAAAGGAAGGGCGAGGGGAAAGAAAGGACTTTCATGTAAAACCTTAAGTTTTGTGTAGCCTACCAGACTGTAAGAAAACACGTTTCAGTGACTTCTTCCACCATTACTGATCTCCTGAACTCGGTTACCCCCTTTTCTGTATTTATAGCTGTTACTTATTGGCCTGTATGCCTCTGTGAGCAAATGCATTCATTTAAATCAGGTCCTTTTATGTGTCTTAGAATAGGCCAAAATTAGCTAAACCATCAGCTATCATTTTCTGCCTTTGATGTCTTCATAGTATGTAATTTTCTGAATCTTTTTTAAACAATTATTTTTTCTGTGTATGAATAAATAGACATTCTTACTGAGACTCAGGAAGTCGTCTTCAGTAACATAGATTATATAATTTAATCTGAGCATCCTAAGAGATAAGATTGAAAAAGAAATTATTTAGAAAGGCAAAATAGGCGTTGACATATGTCTTAAACTTTATAGTTAGCATTTCTAAGTATTGACTATTCCAGAATGACTCAGGTTTTGTTGGGAAAACCAATTGTGGAATAATTTCTCCCCCCCCCCGCTTCCAATATTTTTTTTTTTGATCGTCTCGTCTCATTCTTCTTGTGTGGATGAAGATTATGATTCTTTAGCCCTTTGTGATCCTATGCAAAGGATAAACTGCGAAGTTGACAGCTTGCCTGAGAGCTGTTTTGACAGTGGTTTGTCTACCCTGAGAGATTCAAATGAGTATGATTCAGAAGTGGAATACAGGCATCAAAGGACTTTTCAAAGGTCACAGTGTATGCAAGAAAGCTTTGGTGGTGATGCTTCTGATACAGATGTAAGTGCCAGACTTCCTCCTTCTCTGAGAAACACCTTTGGTTGGAGACAAAATTAGTTTCCTGTTTTTAAAATGAAATGGATCTTCGCCCATAGGCCAGTTATTATTTGGCTTATATGCATGTAAATAAGATCAGTGACAATTTTTTGGAGAATGCATAAATAGTTACTCCTCTTTAAAATAAAATGTTTGTTTTGACATTTTTGATAGATTTTTGAGGTAGTAACTTTGTTTTTGAAGTACATGTGGTTTTTTAAGGTTGTTAAACAGCATGCAGACAGAAGCCCATTTTCTAATGATTAAAAAGCAGATACTAGAGAAGTAAAATAGGTTTCTGTTCACTTGCTCTTACTATGCTGTGGCAGTGAATGAAAAAATCACATATATGAGAAAAAGAATACTGTTAGTGCATACATTGACTTACACAGTAAGTCTCAGGGAATTTAGAAATGTAGGAAGGTGTTATTGTGTCCATTTTATTGTTAGTAAAAGGGAGAGCTTTACTGATGACTACATAGCAAGACTAGTATCAAGCACAGCAGAACACAGGGTTTTTTGTAAAGCAGATCCTTTACTGTGCATTTAGTAGAGCCTCTGCAGTTGAAAATCCTATGAATAGTGCTGATTACAGCTGTGCTGTATTTAATTTAGCTTGAGTAGTAACAGCATAGAGGGTAACGTCTTGTAGGAAAATTCTTAATTTTTGTAAAATAAGCTTTGAAATAAAGTATTTATTTATTGTAATTATTTTTTTAAGCTGAAATTTTCCATATGGAAATTAATTTGCTCTATCTGGAAACTGTACTGAAAGGATGTATGCCAAACAGCAAACACATTTAAGGACCAAATGTAGGCTATAGTAAACAGCAAATGTGAGTAAGAACAGAATAATCACAGTATTTCAACTAGAACTGCACAGCTCTATTTGGTCATTTATCTCTGTTTAATCCAAACTGTTAAATGTTTTAAGCACTCTTAGCTGTGCCTTTCCAAAAAAGCATACTTTTTTCACCAGACCTAACACACTAGCTTGTACTTTCAGGTTCCAGAGATCAGGGATGAAGAAGCGTACAGTCCTGATAACAGCAGCTCAGTATTAGACTGGAAGCCCTCACGACCAGTAAGTCGAAGCAGCTCAATTGCTTCAACAAGGAAATACATATCCGCTCTCACCCCTCAGGTAACCAGTTCTTTAGCAAAAAAAGAAGTGTTTGATATAGAGAATACTTTTTATGAGAGTTGAAATAGAGGAGTTCTTTCTATTTTCAGTCAGATGCAACTGAATGTACTCCGAAATACCCCAGTTCAGAGAAGGCTTACAAGATTGTTCTTGCTGGAGACGCAGCAGTGGGAAAATCCAGTTTCCTTACGAGACTTTGCAAGAATGAGTTTCGAGGCAATACCAGTGCAACCCTGGGTATAGTTGTTGTTCTTCTTAAAATGCTAAAGTGAATTTCATTGCTGTTCTGCAGAAGTGGGTGAAAAGATTACCCTCTGTGATTGCTTGCCAGGGTTTCCTGAATATACACATGCAGTTTCTTAGGCTGTGAGATCTCATTGAGTACTAAAGCTTAGAAGTGCCTAACTGCTGTTTGGAGTGGATAATAGGGTACTGCTCTAATTTATTTTCTCTTTGCAAAGCACAAAGCCTGTTCCTGAACAACACAAAGCACCAGAAAAGGGAGTTTCAGTGTAATGAACTTAGAATGTGTGTATGATCCTTTTTGCATTTCTCATTGCTTTCTTGTCTTCTCAGCTCTTTCCTCTGTCCTTAGTACTTCATACTATCCTTTGATGTTTTTCATACTATTATTTGTCTCCATTTCTTCAAAGTGTTATTGAAGCTTTGGTTTAAGTGCAGCTGGAGGGATTTCTGACTGACCTGTATATTATTATAGCTGTCAGCTAACAAACTTGCCTTACTGATTCCAAAGACTGAATTTTTGTCTTCCAATCAAATCACAGTTATATATTTGTTTTATTGCCCCTGAGTCAGGATTTTTGTTCTAATTTATCTTTTTCCTCCTTGGCATTTGAAATAAAGTCTGTTTTATAAAACATTTTCTCTTCCATAAAACTGTTTAGCAAAATAAAGCAGAGGGAGATCTTGTTTGCTGGTCATAATGCCAAATTTGTATCAATGCTTCTGGGAAAATGTGTGGGTAAAAATATTTCTTTAAATGTTTCTCTAAAGAAAAATTAAATACGTTCAGGGAATTATTGCAGTTCAAGGCTATGTGAACGACTGAAATCTGATAATCTATTAAAGGAGATGAATTTTGAAGTAACTGTTGTATATGACACATAAGTTTTCATTTTCTGTGGGCTTTTTAAGGTTATTGATGTTTTTTATTAGACCATACACATTATCCTTTTCAGGTGTGGATTTTCAAATGAAAAGACTAATTGTTGATGGAGAACCAAATTTTGAAGACTGTTGTATATGGCACATAAGTTTTCATTTTCTGTGGGCTTTTTAAGGTTATTGATGTTTTTTATTAGACCATACACATTATCCTTTTCAGGTGTGGATTTTCAAATGAAAAGACTAATTGTTGATGGAGAACCAACAGTGCTACAACTGTGGGACACAGCTGGGCAGGAGAGGTTAGTGATTCTCTCTGCACTTATGTAATTTCAGTTGTTTTGTTTCTAAAAGACGTTTGCCTTTTTTCATGTAGGTGAAAAAAATTCCACTAAATATTATATGGCCCTATAGTAAGTCAGTATGGCCATATGTAAATGTGTATAAACAGATGTGATTTTGCTCTGCTGAGACCCCAAGACAGGTGGAGTATTTATTTGTTAGCTTTGGTGATGTCTGAGGTACTCTTTTCTCTCTGCAGAGAGAAATAGTTGAGGTTTACCACAGCATTAATCATTTAAATCAGTATGGCCCTCTCTTGCAATACAAAAAGATGGAGTAGATGTACATTGTTCCTTCCATTTTTAGTCTTTAGCTTTCTTTGTCGTTACAGATCTGTATTTCTGAGCAGGCTTTGTCTCAGAGGTTCCCTTTCCTTCACCCTCCTCTCCTCTTCTTTCCTTGAAAGTCCCAATCCTGATTTACATTGTATTTAGTGTATGAAAACTTCTTCCCAAAGACTTTAAAAAGACTTATGGCGAATTTGTACAGATTGCTGAATGTATATCCAAGGTTCTTCAAATTATTGTGTAGAGTTTCCTCAAAATCCTATGACATCCTTACTTGAGAGCCATTACAGCTTTTGGGGCTTGTTAAGAGGTTAATCTAACACCTTGGAAGTCAGTTTAATCTGTTCATTGACCAAGACTTGTATTGGGCTGTATGTGTTTACTTTTGCCTGAATGAGTGATTATGTGAAGTAGGTAGCCAGAGGCCCAATCATTCTCCTCCCACATAATCAATTTATGAAGAATATTTTAATATATAATGTAAATACCTAGTTGCTGTACTTGATTGTTAAGTAGATTGTGTTATGTTAATGGCAAAGATGACTGTAACTGATGAATTCGTTCCTGGAATAAGTTTATTGGTTTCATATTTTTTCAAATGTGGCAGAGTAACCCACTCAATTTATGTAGTCATAGGTAAGTGAAAAAGCCTTGCCACCTAATCAAAAGTCCAGTGCAAAGCAGATTATTTGTAATAGATACACTGTAGATTGTTTTGATAAACAAATGTTGATTGCTGTTTAGGAGAGAATCCTGTGGATCCTTACAGAGCATTTGTAGACCTGCATCAGGAGTTTTCAAGAACTACTTATGAAAGAAGCTATTAGAAAACTCATCTCATAATGTGGAGAGAATCTTACTCAGTAGTGCAATAAAATAATGCTGTGTTCTTAATGATGTTAAATTGAATTCTTTTTTGATAATGTGGCCTTATGCAAATCTTTTTTTTCTGAAAGATTCCGAAGTATTGCTAAATCGTACTTCAGAAGAGCAGATGGTGTCTTACTGCTATATGACGTAACGTGTGAAAAAAGCTTTCTCAATGTGCGAGAATGGGTGGATATGATCGAGGTAAGACCCTTAAGTATATACAACTTACAAACTATGCTTCACTGCATTGTTAACCTTATTATTTATAAAATTTGAATATCTGTATATTGGAATTAGCCAGACTGCAGTCTCTCAGAGAAGTAAAAGCTACATCGAAGTCCTAAAGGTATACTGATGTATTTAGTTAGTGTTAAAACTGATATATCTTTTTGTATAAAAGGGTATTGTGTAATCACACTCTTCCCATTCACTTCCTTTTGAAATGAACATGAGACCCCATTTCAGATACCCTCTTGTGGATGGCTTGAGTATTCCTTGGAGTCTTCGCATTTTAAACCAATATGTTAGATTCTGTAAATTAGCTATAGCTCAAGTGAAATTTTCAGTATTTCTTTCTACTATTACTTCTTGTTTCTTTATTTGAATACAAATTTGCATTTAATGAAAAGGGATTTTCTCTTGTACCAGAGGTGTTTAATAGGAGGGAAAGTGATAAGCCAAATCTTTAATTCATCTTCTGAAAGCCATTTCTTTTAACCATGGTATAGGAGTTGGTCACTTTTCCCATAGGAATTTTGTTATATAGCATTTGGATACAGTAACCATTTCCATTAGATTAACTTAACACATGAAATTCCTTGTTGGGAAACAGGGCTTATGGGAATGGAAGCACATCTTTGTAGGCTGATGTTTAAGCTGGCTGCTTAAATATCGACTAGCTCATGAAAAGTTCTCAGCATGACTTTAGTAATTTGTCATTTTTTGTGATAGTGCGCAAGACTTTTTTTTGTGGGAAGGCAATCAGTATGACATGATGATGCTAGTTACTTTTTTGTATTCTGAGTGTTCTAGCAATAAGGAAATAACATCCTCTTTACAGGATGCAACTCATGAGAATATTCCAATTATGATGGTGGGAAACAAAGCAGATCTCCGTCAAGCTGTTACAGAACAAGGGCAAAAATGTGTGCCTACAAACTATGGAGAAAAGCTGGCTATGGTAAGGTCCAAGTCTACCTCTTAATTAAATAGTCTTAAGAACTTTAGTCTGAAAACCATGTGAGAAACTAGTAAACAGAAGTCATTTTCTGGTCATTTGTTCAAATCTAGTAATTAGGATTCACGGATACTTTTCATGAAAACGATCCTATTTTGATGCTGTTTGCTGGGCTAAATCACATCTCAGTGTCCACTGACCTGAACTTCATTATTGGCTGGGATAGTCTTCTCAGTCTTTATGGTGAAAAAGTGGATGGGCTAGGAGACTGAGTTTTTCTGCTGCCAAAGAGAAATTGCCAGTGCAAATATGAAGCACACTAGTGAGCATATGAGGCTTTTCACCTGGCTTGTGTCAGTCCAGCTTTTGAGTGGAATACTTTCGTCTTCAAGAGACTATCTTGTATTCCTGCCATGTCTGCAGAAAGAAAAAAGGAACTTTCTGCTATAAACAGAAGTGTGGACAAGTTTTCTGAATGTGTTTATATAGGGGATAGGGACTGCACATATCCCATATTTTGCAGAAAAAAAATGTAGAATCTTTAGAGTCTTGAGTTGCTGAGTGCTTGCACAATTGCTTGATTATACTGGGGCAGATATCATGTCTGTTACTTATGGAATGATATTTCTGGTTAACCTAGAATACCAGATGCTGTAGTTTATGAGTAGCTAACAAGCTGGATTCAGTTACCTGTCCTAGCAACTCTCCTCCTATTTTGCAGTCTTGTGGACAAGAAGATTGAGTTTGGACATTAAGCCTATGATGTGTTTTTTATTCAGTTCATTAATTCAGACTATACTGAATATAAAAAAGATACAATTAAAAAGCAATTACTGTTTTTTTCACAGTACTAAAGTGTATATAGTGGAGAATGAAGAGTACCAGAAGAAATCCTGTTCATTTAAATGTGTGTCATCTTTCTTTGTGTTATTGAGTAAACCATTTGTAATTGAATATACATATTCACATGGGAACCATTTCAGATTAGTTGGCTTAACATTTTATTTTTACTCACAGACTTATAATGCTCTATTCTGTGAAACAAGTGCTAAAGACGGATCTAATATTGTAGAAGCAGTTCTTCATCTTGCTCGGTAAGTAGTCATGTTTCTATTTTTGAATAAACACATCTGAGTATATTTTAGAAAAAGGACATTAAATGTGAATATACAGTCAAAGACACACATGTACATTTAAAATTGTACCAACGTCAAATTCAACAAACAAAATTTAAAAAAGAATACCGTGTTAAATCTTTATAGACAAATGAAGACAGGATTTATTCTTAGTTTAATCAAGTAACATTTTTGCTTGCAAATGTTACAAAACTGTCTCAATAATTAATATTTAAATTAGAGCTCAGTTATGGAGCTCACAGTTTTAAAACCCATTTGGTGAATTAATTACATTTCTTAATAGTACATGGGTTTACTTTCTTAATTCTTTCTTAAATTAATTTCAAATGTGTATAATTCTATGTTTAATTAATTCTTAATTCTTTCACATATATTAATATATATTCAATTTTATGACTGACCATTGTAATCCCACATATTTTATTTGATGTACCTTTCTCTAAATTATTTAAAAGATAGAATTTCTGATTATATCAATTTAACAACCTGGTATTTCTGTGATAATGTGTGAGCCAAACATTACACTTCTACTACCTTTCCAAACCATTCTTGGTTACAATATAATTTTGAAGGGCTGACGGTGTGTAATGCATCCTCAGCCTCTGATTTTTCAGTTTAATACATGGAGCTCAAGGCCAGAATTACAAACCATATTCATGTGATTTTTGCAGCAGCCTGAGGCAATAATCAAACTTTTTGACATTTGGTCAGTATTTGGTTATTCATTGTTAAAATGCTACTGATTAACATGGCTTGAATACAAAACATTGGCTTTCTAGAGAGGATCATTGCTTCTTCACATGGGACTTTCAAGAGCACCTGTATTTCCAGGAAAATGCATCTGTCAGAGATGCAGCAAGAACGTAGGCATTTATTTGTCTGTCAGCATCAATGTGAAGTTAATTGCTGATTTGTTAAGTCATTCATTTCCAAGAACCTGGCCATGAATGCAGCAGTGGATTATGAAATTAGAGAACATACATAGCACAGTTGTATGACGTTAATCACATTTGGAAAATTATCTCAAGTGTTTAAACATAATAATTTTGTTTAACTGTTTCAAGGATAAAAAAAATGTTTTGGCAGTTGGAGCCTCTGTTCAGAATCTCAAAAAAAAAAAAAAAATTGGTATTTTTCTTTACAAGGTTCATTGATCCTCAGATGGTCTAGATGTTACCCAGAACCTTGGTCTGGAATGGTTGGCTGCAATTTCTTTACTCAAGTCTTAGTAATTTGTGTTCTTTGACAGAAGCATTTAATATTGAAATAAAAAGTTCTAAATGAACATTTAATTACCATTATGTTGAATAATACAGTATTCTGAGAGGAACTTAATGAATTTATTCTAGTAATATGAGGAGGACTTAAATTATTTTATACATATCTGTATATCAATCTGCATTTATAATAAAACATCCAGCAATGTGCATTTTTCCTCTGAGGGTAAATTTACACTTGAAATTGCAGTTATTTAGTTTTATACTTTCAACTGTGGACATATTCTGTTTCTATGGTAATATATTGAAGTAAACAAATTAAAGAAAAATTATCAAAAGAAAAGGAAAGGGAAAACAGAACATTGTGGAGTTATTACATATCAGAAATTATTATATTTCTATCACTAACTATGATTTGTATAGAAATATTGATATGATTGGAAACTTATGAGACATGTTGATTCTGTGAATGGTTAAAACCCATAGTTTTAACTATGCAATAGATAATGGTGAGCTCTGTAAGGTATACTGGAGAAATGGAACACTGAACATGAATAGAAATATATTGAGTGCATTTTTTTGTTTGTTTGGTTGTTTTTTTTACAGTGAAGTGCGAAAACGAAGTGATAATCAAGATGATACGAGGTCAGTAACCAGCCTGGCTGGGACACCTGTCAAAAAATCGGCACTCATGAAAAACTGTTGCAATGTTTAAGTGACAGATACGTTTCCTGACCTAAATAACTTGTATATTTAAAAAAAAAATTGAAGGATTTCAATAACATACTCTTTTTATTGTGAATTTATATGTTTGTGTATTTAGAAATTGCACATCATGTTAAAAATCCAGACTCTACTTTCTGGTCATTCATATTTATGCACTTGCTTTGCCCCATAGGCTCTCTTTTCACTTTTCTTAAGTAATATAAGTCAATGAAGTGAGCTCAGAATCAATGCTACAGTAGTCACTGCATACAATATTGTAATATATTTTATCTTCTTTACCTGTTTGTTTCTTTATGGGCTCAATATTTCTTACATACAGAACATGATAATATCATATATCACTCATAGGAAAAGAAAAAATTACAGCTTCAATTAATTTAATCTCTTTTTGCTCATGTTGGCTTATCTAGTTTTTTGAAGGCCTTAAGTTATATGTTGATGAAACATTTTCTGAGAAAACCCCAAACTATTAAAAGGTTGCCTAGATCCAGGTAAAACCCGAAGTTAAGGGCAGGAAGCAGAATGGTCTCTGTCGGGAGAAGACAGTGGCAGGTGCATGGAGTTCTGGTGTAATTTCGCAAAAGTTGGTGAGTTAGAATTTATGTAATTTTGTGAGTTGGGGTTTGATTCAGATACATCTGATCCTACACAGCTCAGAAGTGAAAGGAACATTAGCATGGACCATTACTGTTCAAAATTCCAGTGAGACTATAATACCTGTGATATGTAGGATTACTGAGATGAAGTAATGATCCAATACCTGCCTGTTTGTTTAGACTAGATCATTATTAGTATTACAGAGAGATATGGGTTGTAATTTTTTCCTTGTTTTTCAAATGTCTTCCATTCAGACACTAACTGAGGGATTGTAATAGTACAGAGGAGTCTGTTTTAATGGATATTCTTTATGCATTTTTGAAGTTTTAAACCTGCAGGTGAAAGAATTGCTGCGCATGCACAAGCATCTGTATAATCTGTTCATTGAAAGAAGTCCTGGAAATGAACAGCAACCACTTACCTTAATGAGAATTCCTTTGCCTGATTTTAGGAAAATTCTGAGAAACTCACCAGTGGGTGGTAGCTTTAGGTGTCAGCATTTCTAAAAACTGAGTTATTATTGCTTGTAATAGTTTCCAACAACCCTATAGTGTAGTAAAAATTGTAGGTATTTCTACAGTTAACAATCATGATCCAATTCTTCTTAGCTTTCACTAATTTTGATGGGAATGAGATAGGGCGTCTTCAGAGCCAGCAAACCATTTCAGTCTTTTCTGTGTATATTAATAAAACAGCTCCAGGCTGAAACCTAGCTCAGTAAATCAACCTTGGATAAAGTTTTATGGACTGATTGGAAACCCGTATGACTAGCAGCTGTTACTGCATTTTATCAGCACTATATTTGAACACAGTATAGCCTGTGCTGTGTTATCAATTTTATAAAATGTGGAGTTCTCAGAAACAGGATGGTTCATCATTTAAAGAAAAATACAGTTCTAAAGTAGGAAGAGCAGTGTTTTTAGGCATCCTTTCAAACCTCTAGATCAGAGCAGCTAATCCTCAAGTAACTATCTGAAAGCTTATTCTTAACAAGACAGAGAAATCTAATGACAGAAGGAATAAGACATTTTATTTCACTGTGTTGTACTTCAGCCCTAGAAGAGAAAACATGTTTGGTGTCCTTTTTGAAGTACTAAGAGACTCTTCACACACTACCTTATTCCACGCAGGAGACTTTAGGGTTGTAGCATCTTCCCACGCTGCAGTACAAGAGGCCTCACTGTAGTCCTGAGACTTATCTGGAGCAGGTCGCAGAGAATGAAGGAGATGCAAGTGTACCAGGAATATGCCTGGTCACATATGTATTGTTTGCTATTAACCTTGTATTATTTAAACAAGAAAATTACAGCTGTAATTAGCTTCTCTGAGGAGAAAACCATCCTTAACTGAGCACATTGATGAGGGCCTCTTCTGTGTTCTTTGTGTGTAAAAGCTTTTCTCTCTCTCTCCAAAGGAGTGAAATGGAAGTAGAATTAATGTGGGTTGTACTTGCAGATAGTTCTTCCTGCAGCACTAGGGAGGAGAGAAGGAGATGATCCAGCACTTTTTTTCTGAAGTGTAAGCTTACAACAGGTAGGCATTTGCATTTTATCAGGATGAGAAGGTCATGATTATAAGCTGTTACTTACATTCCAAAATATTGCTCCTTCAGTGTTATTAACTTCTGTTAACTTGTAGGTCTCAGACTGAGGCTCAGTGTTCTATATGAGTCTCCTGAACCACAGTGTTTCACCAGCTCTGTGGTCTTGGCCTGCAGTAAATGAGGTGAAAGATGTTTGCCTAAACCTTGTTGACACACCTGCATGAGCAAAACATTTTGGTTGGATAAAGAGAATCACGTAAAGTTGTTTGCAAGAAGGATTTCTGGAAGTGGTTTTGTCCAACCTCCCAAGCACCCAAGCAGAGATGGACTGTTGCCAGCCCTAGATCAGGTTAGCTGTGGGTTTGGCTAGCCAGGCTGTGAAAATCCCCAAAGACAGAGATTCCACCACCATTCTGGGCAACCTGTTCCTGTGCTTTGACTCCCCTTCTGGATAAAAATTTCTCTCCATGTCCAACCTCAGTTTCCCAAGTGGCTATGAATTTGTAGCTATTTCCCCTCATTATATCATCTCCTGCTACCTAGAAGAGTTTGGCTGTGATCTTGGTAACTCCCCTTTCAGTATCTGTAGGCTATTAGATCCCCCTTGGCCTTCTCTTCACCAGTATAATAACGTCGTGAGGTACCTCTTGCAAATGGGGGTTCCACATCCCAGAGTTAGCAGTGTGCATGCATGTGCAGTAATTGCTTTCATATCTAAGATTCTTATTGTACAGAGAGTGCCATGTGAATGTCCATGCCTGTAGAGAGCCTGGTTGAAGGATGTGAGTTCAGGGACTTGCCTTCACACCCATTTTTTTCTCTCTGCAGATTTGGGCCATTGATGTTTTGGGTACTTTTATTTTAATGACCAAAATCTCTCTTGTGTTATTTGGCCAAATTATATAAACTGAATCCCTTTTTTTAAGCTCTGTAATTTTTATGTGTCATGTAAAGCAACTTTAATTTGAAACAGTGTTGTTTTTTAAATAAGATTCAGTGTTGGAAACTGTTAACAAAGTTTTACCTTGGAGTAGTTTTCTGGTCAATGTCTAAAGTACTAAAAAAGCACTACCAAATGGGGATGTAGCTATAGCTCAGTTGGAACTGATTTTAGAAATCCTATGATGATCAGCTCCATCAAGTCTGAATATTCACATAATACCATGTAGAATTCATGTTAAAGCAAAAGAACTTGGAAAAAAATTATTAAATTTAGAAATTAAAGCATGTATTTATACATGGAAATAATGAATATATAAAGTTTTCTGTTGTTTTGCTTTGAAAGGTTACCTTGCCTTCTACCTGAAATGTAAAATGGCAAACATCAGCTTTATGCTCTGACATGGTTGCACTATTGTACTTCAAATGTTTTTATGGTTTTGTTTAGTACATAAGAACTATTCATTTAATCGCACAAAGTTATTTTTTTTAGTTAGTGGATGTGTTCCCTTAATACATGTATTTATTTGAAAAGGAAAGGCCTTTCATGTTTTTCCTCATGATCTGTAAATAAATTATTTTTATTCAGTTGACACAGAAGTATTATTTTATCCTGTATTGTTTTTGACCCTTTTTAATTGTTGCGTAGTACGCATTTCTGAGGCAATAATTTCTGTGAGATGCTCTGAAAATGTTTTAATCACGTAAGTTCTTGTAACCACTTTGTGCCTGTTTAGCATACATTAGTGGCTTAATAAGACAAGCTGCAGCTTCTTTTAATTGTTCTTAGAAGTACAGTTATGGCCTAACATGGTTTAAGTATTTTTCCGTGTAACTATTTTTGTATTGACTACAAAATCCTCTATTATTTTAGGAAAACTAAATTACAGTTTTAAATCTGTATAGCCTGTTAAAATGTATTCCAAGGAAAATACCTACGGCCACCCCTGCAAGTAGCATCATGTAGATGTGCACCCATGCAGATCCCCAATTAAGCTAATAGGCTCTGCGGTAGCGCAGGCAATCTGTTTTTTTTTTTTTCTTTTTTCCCCAATCCACTGCTGTAGAACAATGCTAGGTAACTTTTTAGGGAAAAATATTTCAGTGAAAGATCCCTAATTCATAAACCAAAGGGAGATATTTACTCATATATTCAAGGCACTTTATTATGTTACAAAGAAACCTACTTCCAAGATGTTTCTGACTGTGTTAGGTAATTAAAAAAATGGACCAATATCTTATGTGCAGTCCAAATGCCCTTTACCGCTACTCCTGCCAGATTTGATATAGCATGTAATGCTATCCCTCTGACCCTGTCCAGGCTACTTATGGATTGGAGAAGCTTTTTACAGCACCAGTTATTTTAGTATTTCTCTCCCACTGTATTACTATTAGACCTAAACCTTTCTTATTAGGACTGGTAACATCAATATTCATCATTATTCTTTTTTTTTTTCACCTATCTTGTTTTGTGAGAAAACTCTTCTTATTGTAAAAGAAAATTTGACTCAGATATGTGGAATGTAGGTTCAAATGTGTTACTCGGTTTGTAAAAAGAAGTCTTTTTTCTACAATTTCTGCTCTTTGAGTTATGGCTATAGATACCTGGGTTTATAGGAAATTAGTCATTAGGTGACTGAGTAACAAATAAACCCAAGCTGTGAAGGTTTCCCACTGAATATGAAGTGAAGTATTTAAAATAGAAGTGTATTTTCATACTAGTATGAGGAAAACAGTCAGTGCCAACTGCATGTGTCAACTTTTAATAAAAGTCTGTATATTATATAAATAAGGCTCTAAATTGTGAAAACTTTTGAAACTTCATACTGTTTACAAGTAAAACTGTGGTGTTCATGCAGTTTGTTCCTCCTCAAAACTACAGGTCACCGCATTCACTGTACATATATATGTTTAAAAAGAACTACACATTTTCTGTATTACAAATTGCTCTATAATAAAATATGCTTCAATAGCCATTTTTCTTCAGTGTATTTTCTTTTTGTCAGTGGCAATGAGCAGCAGTCCGGCGTAGCATCTGTGACCGGTCAGCTTAATGTCATTAGGGTACACCAATTTCTGTGGCCAACAGCATACAAGAGTGATGCAACCACTGGTATCTCTGGCTGCCTCCAACTTCTTAGCCTCAATGAACAGTCATCAACTTATATCTGAGCTGAGAGATGTCCCTCACTGTGAGTCCCAAATAAGTCTTGAAATTATGCTGCTGTGTCTGTTTACAGAGATACTTTAGCCACTCTGTCTCTAACCACTAATATGTGATATTGGTAAGGTAAGAAAGACAAGGAAAAAAATAGCCAAAAGTAATAAGCCTATTGCAAATATGCTTTATATAAGGCTCAAGACTTCAAACAGAAAATACTTAGGGGTCCAGATGTCAAAGAAAAAACTGCCCCAAAACCCAAGTTAAAAGCTCCTTCAAGTAAAACTGGCAACTTTAAATGTTATCATAGAATCACAGAATCATTTAAGTGGGAAAAGACCCTTAAGATCATTGAGTCCAACCGTACCCTAACACTACCAAGTCTACCACTAAACCATGTCCCTAAGCACCACGTCTACACGTGTTTTAAATACCTCCAAGGGTGGTGACTCAACCACTTCCCTGGGCAGCCTCTTCCAATGCTTGACAACGTGAAGAAATTTTTCCTAATATCCAATTTAAACCTCCCCTCTCCCCTCTTGAGGCCGTTTCCACTCGTCCTATCGCTTGTTAGGTGGGAGAAGAGACTGACACCCCCCTCGCTACAACCTCCTTTCAGGCGGTTGTA
>NW_008795939.1:534381-542541 GCF_000699145.1 Aptenodytes forsteri
CTTCCCCAAGCCTGTAGCGCTGCATGGGGTTGTTGTGACCCAGGTGCAGGACCCGGCACTTGGCCTTGTTGAATCTCATACAGTTGGCCTTGGCCCATCAGTCCAGCCTGTCCAGATCCCGCTGTAGAACCCTCAAGCAGATCAACACTTCTGCCCAACTTAGTGTCGTCTGCAAACCTACGAGTTCGATCCCCTTGTCCAGATCATTGATATTGAGCCCTGGGGAACACCATTTGTGACTGGCCACTAACTGGATTTAACTCCATTCACCACAACTCTTTGAGCCCGGCCATCCATGTTGATCCAATAGGAACTTAAAAGCACTTTGTTGTCTGGTATCTTCTTACAAATGTATTCTTAATAAGTACAATACTCAAAATACTAATCCATTTTAATAAAAAGTAAGGTAGTTGAGAACAACCTAAAAGAGATCATAGATTTTTAAGTTAATCCTTAGATTTACTGGCAGAACTGCTGTGGTGTATGTTTCTAGGCTTCAGAACATCTGCTTTCCTGAGTACTACTGACATCTGCCCTTGCAGTTTTGACACCCTGAGCTCCTTGATGAGGTGAGTTTAGAGTGACATTGGCTAGCAGCACACTGTGTATCTTCATTTATTTCTAGGCTTGGAGTGAAACTTTGACCTTCTCCTTGGCAGTTCTCAAGGTATTTTAGATTTGCTTGAGTTGGCTTTTGTAGCTACTCTGAAGTCCATAAAGGCATTATGTTCTCCTGCATATCAACCTCTAATTTAATTGGACTTAGAGCAACAGAAAAAGCGTGGCTTGGGAGAGCGGGCATAGTGTGAGAGCAAGTCCTATTTTTCTAAGCTGACACGTGGCTTCACTAGTGTGGTGGTGTGCTCCTCCTGCCCTGCATAAGCAATGACCACCAGTGGGGGTTGTTGTGGCTGCGTCCAGCTTATGCTGGACTTTGGGGATGGATGACACCATAGTAGCCAAGGGCTGTCTGGAGCAGTGAGTCAAATGACTTGCTCATATGCAAATATGACTATAAGTCAATCACCTTACTCTATAAATAGTGGACAGCCCAGGTCCCCTTGAGCTCTCCCGCACGGCAGCGGGCTGCACGCCGGGATCTCCCCTTGAGTAGGGACGCCTTTCAAGGTTACTCCTCGAGATTGAGAGATTCCCTGCTGCAACAGATCCTCGGTAAGTGACTAATAGCGTGCTAAACTTTGAAATCTTAGCTGAGTGGTATAAAGGATTGATTGCGCATATATAATCCTTTAGACATAAACTGTTGACCAAGTCTGGGACTAGGGTTGGATCCAGCGGTACCTAGACTCCTCTCTGAGAAGTTTAGAAAGCAAGGGGGTCCTTTCTGAACTTCATGGCTCAACAGGAGGGTCTCCCTGACAATTTTGTCTGACCCTGTCCTCTATGTAGTAAACAATTAAGTGTACCATGGCATTGGATCTTGTTAAATCAGTCGCATTTACCATTGAACTTTGTTAATTCATGCTTTAACTCACTGTTTTCTGTCAATAAAATATTGTTGCTTATCTCTTACGAGTGAAGTGCAGTCTCACTCCATCCATGACAACTAGTGATTGGATCTGGAGCTAAAGCATGAATGTGTGCTCCTTTCTGCCACAGGGCAATAAGCCCTGGAAGGATGGGGTAGGGGTGGGGTGTTTGTCACTACCAAAATGCTCTTTTCAAAGCCTGAATTCCCTTCTTTTAGAACACAAAGCTAATAAGTAAGACATCAAATTTAATTTTCATATTAATTGTCCTCTTTAGGTATTTTCCACCTTTATTTCTGTAACCGATTCTTCCCATGGCCATAAAAGTAGTAAGAATTAAAATGTAGTTTTGCCTTCTTTAGAATTTGCACAAATTAAAAATTATTGTTGAAACTGAAACATTTAGCCATATTTAATACCTGATACTATCAGCACATAATCAGAAACAATTTTTATAGTCCTACATTAAGAGGCTGTATCTTCTCACTGATATTTCATAAGCTAGTGTTGTAATCCAAGGAAAATGAGATGTGCAGCAAAGGAAGTTGATCTTCTTACTGCAACTAAAAATACTCACCTGGTAGTTTTCTGTTTACACTTTTCTGTTACTTTGTGCAAATAATCACTGACTTTGCTAAGAACTTGCTATTGTTTTCCTTTTGCAGAAGGTCTTTTTTTGATCTTATTTAAAAATAGGAAAAAAAATCAAAGAATCAAGGATAGAATCCTTAAAAGAATGGAGAAAATCCTCCTTATGAGTTGCTTTTTTTTTTCTGCTCCCCAGCTCCAACTGTGAATTTCCATGAGGAAAAATGTTAAAGTGTTTGCACCAGAATAAAAGAGCAATGGAAACATTTAAGATACAGGAAAACAGAAAAAAAGGCCAAAGCTACTATATTTAGAACAGAATACTGACTGTTTTTTTGCTGAAAGTAGCTTTCCGCTTTAGTCTGTATCCATTCCTGTAGAGTGTTTCCTTTTGTAGTTCTTAGGGAATCATTCTGTTCCTGTCACAAACATATCTTTACAGAGGTAACTGTTACTGGAGTTGTCAGAGAAAATCTTCAGGCATTTTGCAGTAAATTTATGACAAAAGTTCCCTTTATCAATTGAATAAGTCAGAGTGCCTGAGATTTGGATTGATTCCACTAAACAAACTCATTTAACCTCTATATACTGAATAGATGCACATTCTAAGATAAAATAATGGAGCAAATTAACTGTGTGAAAGATGTCAAACTAAAAACAGGCCCGTGAGAGCAAACGGTGCTGTATTTAAACTATGTGAATAAGTGATGCAAATAAAATTAGAAGTTATCAATTTGGTGAAATGTTTTAGAGAAATCTAATCTAAACCCCAAACTGTGAATTATAGTAACAATTTGTGAAGTAGTTGGTATTTTCTAAAATATTTCTGCTAGTCTTTATTTTACCCAAAACTGAAGACATTGTTCTGGCACTATCAGAGCTGTAACATTAAACTTGCCTGTAACCAGACTTGTGGGCCACAAGCATCCTAACTGAACCATACACAACCCTTGCCAACTCTGTAACTCTTCCCATTCTTAACCATTATCCTTGGTGAAACTGGTGGTAATCTGAACAAAGCTGTATAGATGTGATAAATTCTACTCCAAGAGATTTCAGCAAATACACACAAATACATATATTTTTTCCACATTTATTTTCAAGTCATCTGAAGTGACCAAATATGAGTGATAGTGTAAGGCTAAGCAGTGACTAGTAAACCTTTTTTGCACAGCAATATTCTGATTCTGGAAAATCAAGTTTAGGGAGGTATATACATATACGTGCCTATATATACATACATGTACATGTTAGAGTATATATACTCTTATTTTTCTTTTATATACACATGTGCATGTATGTATCTATGTATTATGCGTGCATATATGTATGTGAAACAATGACTACTGTCTTTCCCTTAAAAAATTAAAATCCTAGGTCACAGGAGCTTTCCCATAGTGGATTTCATAAAAGGCAACAGTGACATCAGTGTTCTTGTCACCTTTTCATCTTAGTGTAAGTCTGCTCTGAATCCAAGGTTGTATCTTTCTAAGCACATACTGGCAGCTACTTTTGCTTTTGAAATCCACAGAGTATTTTTAGTGGTTTATTGCAAGGTGCTTCGGGCTACCTTGTGCATAGAATCATAGAATTGTTTAGGTTGGAAAAGACCTTTAAGATCATCAGGTCCAACTGTTAACCTAGCACTGCCAAGCCCACCACTAAACCATGTCCCTAAGCGCCACATCTACACACCTTTTAAATATCTCCAGGGGTGGTCACTCAACCACTTCCCCGGGCAAAGATACTATAACATTTTTTGCATTCTATTCTGTAATTACTTGGGAATGTGCATCAATATTTGAGTATAGAAGTGCCTCAGAATGATCCTCTTCCAAGATTTGCATGAATGATTTAGGTTGCAAGGTGGTCCCAAGGAATAAATAGTCTTTCATAAAGACTTCATGGACCATTTGAGCACTACAGTTCTCACAGAATAGCTGTGTTTTTTGAAGAGGAACATGAATAATTGGAGCAGTGAAGTGCTGTGATGGGCATAAAATCTGTCCCTCTTAAATGGGGAACATACACGGATCATTTCGTGTGTGTAACGGAGAGATAGTTTTTTCTGCCTGTTAAAGAAAGACTTGTCTCTTTTTTTTCCAAGTGTATTTACAAGTAATGAAGTACTGGAGAGGATAGGAGTCATGCAGCCTGTGTGTAGTGGCTTTCTCAGAGAGCATGATGACAAATCAAGCTTTTAAGTGAGTTCAAAATAGAATATGACACTTTCAGTGAATGGAACAAATAGGTGATGTGGAGTGTGAAATATCTTTGGTGATTAGCTACTGATAGGATTTTGTTGAATAAAAGTGGTAAAATTATACTTCCAAAGAATACATTTGAAGCTAGATGGGGAGCTTTAAAATCCCAACCAGCGAAGCACGTAAGTGCCTATATAACTTTGAATGAAAAAGGTATAAGCAGGTGTAACCTGGGTCTTTTTCTTTAAAGACAGGTTCTATAAACATTTTGTTAAGTCATAATATTTTATTAAATCCCATCTCTTTCTTACTTTTATCTTAAATTTGAGATTCAGGATTTAGGCAACTGAGTACTTTATATATCAAGACATTTAAAATATTTTCTTCTTGAAGGAAAGTCATATATCCAAAAAATGTAACCAAATATTTGAAGGCCAGAAGTCGACCTGCACAGCACACCCAGAAAGGCTTACTGTTCTGCTCCCATGTTGTGGAGTTTTCTAGTTCTTATTTTAGTCTTTTCATTTTTAACTTTGTCCTGTGTCTATCCATCCCATACTCTCACTATCCTCCTTCCATGTTTTTCCACACCCCTCTCATTCATCTACTTCCAGTTATTCATGTCTTTTTTTCTTTCACCCATAGCTATTCCTTTGCAAACTCCCATCCCTTCTGCCTCACTGTGATCCCAGTGCAAGGGCTTTGTCTTCTGACACTCCTGGGTCTGTCCCTGCTCTGCCTCAGGGAAAACTTTCTCAGATAATCATGTGATAGTTTCTTTGCCAACTTACTAAAGAAGAGCCCAGGTAGTAGACACTTTCTCTGTGAGTGGTTGGCATTGGTCTGATTTCAGATAGGAAAATGCGGGTAGCTGTTTTCATCACTGATTCTTTTCAGATAAGAGCTTATGGGTGGAGTAAAAAAGTGGAGTCCAGGAATCTAAAAGACTGCACGTGTGTGTCCCAGGGGTTGATTATTAGTTAGATAGCTGTTTAGTATTTAGCGCCCTCTGTCCTGCCAGGTTCATTACAGAGATAAAAGGTTGCTAAAGACAGAAGAAATAGTTTTGCTGCATTCATCTGGAACGTTGTAGTCCTGGGTTAACTGAAAACTGGAATGTGTTCTGCTAGTCAGAGCACAAGTGCATGAGAAACCAAAAGGCGTTGGCAAACTCAAAGTCTGTAAAGGTGGCATGAACAAGTTGGGCTTTTTTTTCAGTATTAATCTGATTCAAAAGAGAATTTTACTGAAGCTAGCTACAGAAGACAAGTTTGCACTGTCAAAAAACCATTATGGACTCAGGACTGACTGATCTGTTAGGCCTGAGTGTTGTCCCGAATGCGGGCTCGTTACCTGGTGCGCAACACCAATTTACACACTGAGGTGAGGTATCTCCATTTCTTTTATTTTAGTTTGCACAAAGTAGGGAGCTAGGTGGTAGCCCACAGAAGACTAGCTCTCCAATGATCAAAACTTCACACTATTTATATTCTATCACCTATTGGTTAAATGATTCTCTTGCTTCTTACGCTAATTAGACCGCATGTTCAGTCTTTCTCTTCTTTTGAGTCGGAGGGTTTCTTGAATCGGTGGGCTGTGAGTTGGTGGTCGTGATCTCTCCTTGTTGGAATTAACTTTCCTTCACCTTCAGTTTCACGCTTCAGCTGTTGCAGCCAAATTCCTGTGCTTTTGCTGATAAAACAAGTTATCTCCTAACAGCCTGATTTATACAGGCCAAGATGCCCTGCTTGTCCAGGATGTTTCTGATATATCTCCCTTGGGATTAGATGCCATGCCAAGTATTTACTTCGAACCTCCCTGGCCTTGAATAGTTAACAAAGCACTGGACAAAATAATTGCAACATTAATCAATGGCAGCCTTCTGAAAACTTACATCATGAGTATGTGCTCTGATCGTGTTCACATTCACAACATGTTTGTTTTCTTTCCTCCTCGCATTGCACATTCATCTTGGTTTTTAGCAGAAAGGAAATGGGAGTGAGGTCCAGAAGAAGCTTCCCTGCAGCATCCAAGGAGCATCTCTGGTACATGCTGTTTAGATACAGCCTGAGAACTGGGAAAAAGAAATAGTCTGGCTTACATAAATGCACCATCTACTTAGTTTATAATCTCATTGGGTCAGAGACTGACTCTTAATGTCCTCATACTGCCAAACATAGGCCTAGGTAATGCCTTAATACAGACAACGACACTGTAAGTAGCAATTTTTGAACAGACTATTCCTTTTCCTAATTCGTAACTGTACTTGAGTGGCAATAGCTTGCTTTATTGGGAGGAAATGCCAGTTTAAGGAAGTTTGAGAATTTTGAAATTTGAGAAATCAGCAGTAATTTCATAAAGCAACTATCTCATACTCCAGGGCTTGTTTGAAAAACAATGGTTAAGTTTCTCAAGAATGATTACACTAGGAAACATTAATGGTGCATTAACCCTTTCCAAACCCCTTTCCCACCAATAAACCTATGCTAGTTATGTGATTAAGTTGCTAGCCGCAGTGAATTGATTATATTGTTACAAATGACTGGAGGTTTATGTCTGTAGGATTCAGAAGTTCTCCACCAGCTTGATGCATATAATGATGCAAAACAGGGTTTTCACTGAAGTGGTTTATTATGATGTTTCAGTTTGTTATAATTTAGTGCAGTTAACTGTTATTTATGCTGGTGAAACAAAGAGTTTTAAGATTTTGCAACAAGAAACTGCATCAAAGAGAATGATTTTCAGCATTTTTCATAATATGGGCAAGGTCCCATTAGAGTTAACATCTATAAGCTAAACAAAAAAATACGGTTACAAAATATCGCAAATTTGGAACTACAGTATTAAGGACTGTCAAACAACCTGCCTACTGTAAAATACAGATTTTGCAAAAAAATAACTTCGAATTTTTAACAAACCTTATAGTACTCCTTTACTCTTACTGAAATGATGGGCAATTCTGCACATACGCAATTTGTGAAATGAAGGCAATGATGCACGTTTATGATTTATGCTGGTTTTTGTTGAAATGTCTGACACTGTTTAGTGTGAAATGCCCAGTAGTGTAAACACTGCCACATACATAAAATGTTTCTCAGATAAATTACACCAATTTGTTCATTGAACTAGTTGTCATGTAATATAGATTTCTTGTTTGCAGCTGTAACTTTTCTGAATTACTTGTCATACATATTTTAATGCAACACAAAAGTATTGCTGATTGTAATCTGTGATCATTTATTGAACTACACATTCCATTTACAGAAATGTTTATTTATTTATTTACATTCAAGTACTTTGTTTATTCAAATAATATTTTAAGGCTAAGATTAACTAAGATTTCACTCTCATAAAATTCTATCATAGTTCAATGATACCTGACTGATCACTTATATATATCTTGAGAGCAAAGAAACCTTTTGCAGCAAATACTCTTCCAATTGCTTGTTCTGTACAGTCACTAGAGGGCAGCAATGTCCAGTATAACACTTCAGAATTAACTCTCAATCCTTCAGGTTAGGCTCCTGTTGCAAAAACAAACACACACACAAAAACCCCACATCAGAAATACAAACAGTCAAAAAGTAGGTTAGTATAGCAGAACATTCGTACTATATTAGTTAATTCAGTACTGTTTACAGCAAAACAACCCTTCTGAGTGGTTTATTACTTGCTTGTGAAAATTACCACAAGGCTAAGCTTCACATTCAAAAACCTTACTGTCCCCCCACTCCTGTAGCACGTTTCTTTTGCTGTACATTGGTTTGGCTGTTCTCATGTTGCAGTTAGTGGTGCAGCAGATATGTCTGTGGCTGGGGGTGCCAGCTGCTGTCTTGCAAAAGTGCTTGTTATTATTATTATTATTATTATTATTATTA
>NW_008795939.1:543020-572877 GCF_000699145.1 Aptenodytes forsteri
ATGTTGCACAGAACGAGGAATGTGTGCCATGTTTTGTGTCCTGGAGTATCTCATGGGCTGAAGAGATTACTTCTTTTAAGAGTCCTTTTACACATATATCTTGATAGTCTGAATTTGTTAATTTTGAGTAAGTAAATAATTAAAATATAAGAAATAGAAGGCCTTCACTTTGGGACTATCCTGATTAGAATTTTTGGTTGTGTAGTAGCATGCATTAATTGGCAATTAACTCAAGTTAACTAAAACAACTGTAAATGTTAAGACTGGCTAGTCCCAAGGTATTTATTCATTGCCCCATTTCATCAATGCAGCAAATGTTTGTTCTCTACCCTGCTGATCAGCCTAGGGTAATGAACAAATGTTTGCAGTTGGAAACAAATGAGCTCCACGGTAATCTTACTGTGTGCCATGGAGAACACTTGCAAACGTGGAAAAGACTACTCATTAAGTGGCAAGCCTCTGATCCTGGATCAAAGACGCTGGCCTCGTGCTACGGTAGCCTTTGCCTTCACTGTGGAGGCAGAGGGCTGAGGTGAGAGCTGGCCCGCCACTGCCCCACAGCCCAGTGCCCCTGTCACTGAGGCCTGGGCTAGCTGCCTGTGGCTGTGGAGAGTTTACTGCCCCCGAGGATCACGGGAGGCTTGAATTAAAAATTTCCAGGTGCTGCACAAACACATGAGAAAAGGGATCTGCCCCAACCAGCTGCTGCCGGCCTCCTGTGAGGTCCCAACCCTGCAAGGTGCCGGCCTGTGCTGGTGGGGGACAGCTAAGGAGGCTTGGGGTGCCATGGGAGCTGGTGGGCAAGGGTGAAGCAGGACCCTGGCCCCAGGGGTTGACCTGAAGGTTTCCCCCCATAGCAGTGGGGCTGCTGAGTGGGAGGGTGTGAGGGTGGAGCCGCAGGGCCTCCCCCTCCACCAGAGGTGGTGGTGGTGTAAAATGGCATCCCCCAGGGTAAGCAGTGTGGTGGGGTGGTGGGTGCTGATGTCGCTGTTGGGGATATGCCCCAGGGTGGATTTTTTGAGCCAAACCCCTCCCATATTGTGTGTGGAGGCCCTGTGCATGGCACGAGAGAGAGCAAACATTGCCCTGCTGCAGGCTAGCAAGGCTGCGGTGAGGGAATTAATGTTTTTGAAGGGGAATAGGCTCAGAGGGCTGGGGAGAGATGGAGAAAGAAAGCATGAAGTGGGTAAATGGAGGCCTTGAGAGAGTGCTATTTATATGGGCAGCCTGTAACAGCACCTATTTTTGAGAGGATGTCAGGGCTGCAGGCTGCTAAGTGTGCTCTTCCGCATTGCCGGTTGAATTGCATAAAGAAGAGTAGAATTTAGGCTCAGCCAGCCTCCCTGTGGTGTTCGGCCTTGCCCCGCTCTGGGTGTTGGTGCTGCCTCGCGCTCTCACATGCTGTGTGGAGAGCAGGGAGCAGCCCTCCATGGGACTCGGCTGTACTGCTTTATATAAACTCACGTTGTTTTACATAAGCTTTTTTTCTTTTTGTTTTTTTAAACAGAGGATTTCAAGATCAGTCGGTCACGTCCACTATCTGGAAGAGCCCCTGCCCTGTCATCATCCACCTCCCCGATGGACTTGTAGGTGGCTGCGGCTGCCGGGGGGTTTGGGGCTGAGTGGGCCTAAGTACCCAATAGCCATCTCCAGTCACCCTGGGGAGCAAATGCCTCGACACCCTACATACATGGGCATAAGTTTGGCTGTCAAAAAGGTAGGCCAGGAGGTGGTGTCTAATCCCAAACAGTAGCTGAGTATGAGTTGTGTTAGCGCCCAAGCAGAGCCTCCTTGGAACCCCGGAGGAGTTTGTAAGATGGTGAGTGCTGAAGCTACTGTGAGGTGATGGTGATTCCAGAGACAAAATAGGTTGAGAACTGTTATTTCTCCTTTAACTGAACATGTGAAAAAGAACAAAAAACCGTAAGGAAATAAGGATTTGTGTTTTGTTTTGTTTTGTTTTTTTTTAACTGGGTCTCATAGATAGCTATCTTTGATTTCTGGCTTGTTTTCTGTTGTTTTTGGGAGGAGGTGAGTGGGAAATAATAAAATAATTAAAGCCGTGCATATCTGTTCTGGAGTTTTGATGTCAAATAGATTATATATTTTTGTGTGTGTGTATATTCATATATATATATGTATATCTATACACACACAAACTTTTTTCCAAAATGAGCTGCTTATGAGGTTTCAAAAGCCATGTTTCTATGACTGTTTTTGTGTTGCTTCAGTAACTCTGGAGCATTTATCCATGTAATAGCATGGTCTTCTGCTTCGCTGGTTATATAGACCTCATGCTTCAATAACTTTGTTTGATAGGATTCAGATGAAATGCTGCTTAGTATATTTTGTGTTTAAAAGCTTACTTATAGCAAATAAGAAAAGCAAACGTTTAGAAAGACAGAATCAGTTTGACTTAAGAGGCTAATTAGGTTTCAACATATACATTAAAATATATGACTGAGCAACTTGTTTATAATTGCTATAAATGTTGCTGTGTATTGTGGTAGAATTGAAATGTGACTTATTGGCAAATATAGTTTTTGTAAATGAAGAGATCTTAATTACTTGTGTAAATAAAAAATCCTAATGGGCAGTGTATTTTAGAGATTGATTGTGAAAGCTGTTTCAGGTAGGCAAATATCTATGTGACCTTAACAGAATCTTCACAAGACGATAGTGGAACAATCATTGCAGGGCATACGTGATGCTGATCTAGATTAGCTTACAAGAGCAGTCTTAACCATTATATTACCAGTACTCCAAAATAATTAATCTCATTGAGTTGAACTGGCTGTCCTAGCAGATGAATGAAACTCAGTCAGATGAAAGTTAATCCAGGAGTGGTAGGTATAGAAGGTTAGTCTTCACACCTCAACTAACTCAGTAGTCACATGCATCTCCAGCCACTTTCTTGCAGCTCCTTTTCAACAGTTACTTTCAGTGTGCCCCAGAGACAGATAAGGGTTGTTCTGGAGCAAGTAAGAAAGTAGGTTTTTGAAGCTGAAAGTTTTACCAGCTGTGCCTTCTCATACGTCACTGAATTTCCAGCTCAGACTCTGGTATTAGTAATTCTACGGGTATGGCAAAGGAGAAAGGTTGCCTTTCAAATGAGTTCCATACATACGGAGCCTAATAGCTTAAACCCCAAACTTGGAATTCAATCCAGGCTTGAAAGCAACTGATTGCACCTAGGGAAGGAGGGACATGACAGGTATTTGGGCAACTCACTTCTCATGGACTATTTGTGACTGCTGGAGTCGGTAGGATCTATTAGATAATGTCTACAGGCTTGTTACATTCACTCAGTTTACCCTCTCAAAATTTAGCAAATAAGAAACTAGTAGTGTCTAGGAGGGTTTCTACCTAGCAAGGAAATTACTATCAGTTAGATAGGCTACCGGGAGAAACATGGCAAATCGAGGTTATTATACTGTCTCCAGAGTACTCTCTAGAGTCCAGCCTATAAGATGTAGTTGTCTGCCAAAAATGGCTGGAAATCTGGTTTGAAGATTTGCTTCATCCTTCTTTAAATAGCAGGAAATGTTGACATCAGATGTTTGCTATTCCTTTTTTAGTAGTTATCTTGGGACCACAGTTTCAAGGGCTCTTCTGTTTGTGGTTCAGGAACTTCTCCACAAGACGTGCATGCAGAATCTACTTGAGCTATGGATATGAATCTTTTGCCTATTTACCATGAGAAGGTAAACCACCTCTGACCTCAGAGCAAGAACTTTAAACACTTGGAAAAGAGAACTTCCTGTTCTAACACTTAACTCTGGAGACAAATGATTTTTCCTCATTTGGTCTTGTGGATTTTCTTTTTAAGCATGTGCAACAAGGTAAAGCTATTCTAGCCCTTTGAAAGTTGCTGCAAGACAGCTTTAACTGAAATGTTGAAAGTCTAAACTCCATGTATAATTTATTTTTATCTGATCATTTTTTAATCCCCCCCCCCCCCCCCTTTTTTATTCAGCATAGAACTACACTGCTGAGTGCAGGACAGAGCGTGATCATTGTCTGTATTGTAAAACTCAAGTTTATTCTGAGAAAGCCCTAGACTGTGCACATGTGATAATCTTTGTCCAAGCTGTTTTTTCTGTTGTCTGTGTAAGTCAGGTATTGTTCAGGCTGAGTTCACAACAACCAAGCTCATCAAACAGCTGCTCAAACTAAGGGTTTCTTAATTACAGCATGATTACCTTCAGTGAGAGACAGCTGAATCCCCAGCAGTGAGGAGGGAGAAGCATGTAGGTTGTGGAGCTGGTCTCTACTATCTACTGGAAATATGTAAAATGGAGGAGCATGAGGTCTATAATAAATTGCCTAAAATAAATTATTCTGAATAGTAAGCCCTCCTCAATGGTGAACACCATCTGTCTGGAAAAAAAAAAAATTGGTTAAATCTTGTCAGAGTGCAAGTATATGTTGTGACCCATTTAGACTACCAGAGCAGTGGTCTGGGTTTTGTAGTTTGAAAGATTTGGCTAATCATTTATCTTCCCTTGTTTCAGGGGATCAAGGGAACCCAAAAGGGACAAAGCCCATGTAATACTCACTGTTTGCATCTCAGCCTTGGATTTGTCTTACACAAGAAGATATTCTTACATGCTATTGCTTGTGTTCTTAACATAAGTAATTAGAGATACCGTGTTACTTGAATCGCTAGTGTGTGTAAGCTGGAAACCAGGGGCATGCTGATACCTGAAGTTCCTGTGATTGACGCTTGGGGCTGGCATAAGAGAACAACATTTCTGGGAAAACTCTCAGAGAAGATAGAACAGTCAAGCATAGACTTGGTCTGCTCATCTTAGTTGGTATAGCTCTGTGTGGTAGAAGACTTAGTTCTGTTTTGGTTGTACCAGAAGATATTGCAAAATGTATAGTATTATCCCTGGTACATAAAAGTGTATTTTTCATAAGACTCCTATGCCAGTAAGTAACAGAATGCCAAGGTGCCTGCTTGAAGTGATTTGGGAATGTCAAGGAAAGCTAGACCTTTCAAAGAATTAAGATACAAATCTCACTTAACGCTTGGACAAAAGAAGATTTCTCTGTTTTCCAAATGCTTTTCAAATCTGTATATGTTTATCAAGATAGCAAATGTAACTTTTTGATTGTTTGTTCATCCTCTGCAGAAAGAAAGTCATGAAGTGGCTAGTAGTGTTAAAAAAATCATCTGACTTAAATAGGTAGTTTCACCGATTTTCTTTTTTTTTTTCCATTGACCTCTTTCTGGGAAATGGTTGAGCTGTTTCTGCTGGTACATTTAAATGCATTTAATATAACCTTAAGCAGAAAGAAGGATGAAAATTTCACTCTTAACTAGTAAAATTTGCTGGAGTTATAGGCAAGGGATAGAATTATAACAAATGTAATGCCACCTTCATTTTTCTTGCAACACAAAGTAAATGTCAGTAGAACTGAAATGCAGGTTGTTGTAGAGGGAGACAAGAAGAATACATATCAAAATCATTGCTTCTATAAATGGTGAAAAATATGTAAAATCATACTTTTGTGTGATCTGTTACTGCATCGATATCCAACATGGAATATCCAAAATGGCTTTTACAGAACTATTTGATAGTTTTCTGTGAACTTTTCCATTCAAATTGCTGTGGATACAGATCTTATAATTTGGGGGGATTATTATCTGGGGGGGGATTGATCTGTGTATTGATTTTTTGAGGGGTACATAAAGTCACGTAGGCACTGGTGATATGAGTGTGTGCTTTCATGCTGAGTGTGCAAGTGGCAGAGTACATAGGTTTTGTGAAACTGGTAGGATGTGTGAGGACAGATAAAACAGTGAGAAATATGGTAGAACAAATCAACACAGAAAAGATGAGCTTCCCAGAACATGATAAAAGATCAAAGGGAAAAGAAATAACTAGTCATGAAAGTATTTAGTGGGGAGATGCAAGTACGTGGCCAGAAAAGACCTAAGAGCAGTTGTTCTGATTGCCATGTATTTGGGAAAATCTGGATGCTTGGCCAGTTTTGTGGGGCTTATTTATTTATTTTCTTGAGTCCTCCTTGAACTTTTTCATGCAGAATATGAGCATTCTGACCACTCCTCCAAGATTTCCAAAGGTCTGATAAGGTCTTGTAACCTGGGGTGTGATAACTTTCTTCGATGACCTGACCTAATGGCATGCATGCAGACTGTCTGTGCAGTGCAAATAAATTGGTTTTTTTTTTTCTGGGCATGCACTACGTGGCACAAAACCTTATTTCCATGTGTAATTCCCTGGACAGAATCATTCCAGTAGAGATGAAACATGTTTTTCACTTGTGAATTGAAGTTACAGTAACACTGTCTGTCATACAGAATGCATATGCCAGTACTCTACATATATTCAAAAAAGATTAGTAGGTTTTTATTTGGTGAATTTTCTAAATTCTAGCTAAAAATCTAGTAATAGCACAAGCTATCCAATCAAATGCTTAATGCCACCACCTCAGGAAGTCCCTAAGCTGCAGACTACTGAAAGTTAAGAAAGTTCACCAGAGAACTATCACTATCCTTAATTCATAAGTATTTTCTTCCCTACTGTACTCTGTCTGTTTGAGATGGAGTTAATTTTTTTTAATAGCAGGCTGTATGGTGCTGTGTTTTGAATTTATAACTGAAACAGTGTTGACACCACACCAATGTTTTGGTTATTGCTGAGTAGTGCTTGCCCAGCATCAAGGCTTTCTCTTTTTCTCACTCACCTCCCTCCCGTTCACCCCTCAGCAACTAGGCTGGGGATGGGCAAGAAGCTGGGAGGGGACACAGCCAGGACAGCTGACCCAAACTGACCAAAGGGATATTGCATGCTATATAACATCATTGTCAGCAATAAAAGCTGAAGGAAAGTAGAAGGAAGTAGGGACATTTGTGGTTATGGTTTGTGTCTTCCCAACCATTATGCCTACTAAGGCCCTGCTTTCCAGGAAGTGGCTAAACATCTGCCATCCCATGGGAAATAGTGAATAAATTCCTCCTTTGTTTTGCTTGCACACGCAGCTTTTGCTTCACCTATTAAACTGTCTGTCTCAATCCATGAGTCTTCTTGCCTCCCTTCTCTTTTTTCCCTTTTCCAAGGGATAGGGGAGTGACCAAATGGCTGTGTAGGTATTTGACTATTGGCCTGGGTCAATCCACTGCAAGCTTTTTTGTTGCACAACATGGGGCTTAAGGGGTTTGACATAATGTCAGATTTGGTTATAGTGTGCTAGACTGAATTTATGGCTGTTATAACTGCTTAGCCATTAATTGGCAGGCTCCCATGCTTGCCACGGGGCTCATTTACTTTGTTGTATATTGAAGCCTATGGATTTTTAGTGGCTGGTTTTTTTTTTTCCTTTGATGTACTGCTTATCATCTTACATTGCTGTGCCTGGTAACATTTTGATAACAGTATGTGCCCATGTGCCTGGGCTGGCGTATGACCCTGGCGTTGCTGCCATTCCTGTACTGCTGTATCAGACATGCAGGAAGTCAAATATGAACTGGAGCAGGAACACCCCTGAAGGGACTGTGGCCTGTGAATAAGCCCATACTGGAGCAAGTAAACCCACAGAGGGATTGCAGCCCACGGAGGATCCATGCTGGTACAGGTGCAATGGGTGGATGTTGTTGCAGTACTAACTCTACAGCCTGGTCCAAAGGGACAAGGGGTGGAGATTGTAATGGATATACATTTAACCTGTTGTAACCCATGGTTTGAGTTGAATGTTATAGGAAGTGCTATAGCAGGAACCACCAAACGAATGGAGGATGAAACTCACAAGAAACTTGGTAAGTGCGGTGGTGAGCTGGCTTTGCTTCTCGACAACAAACCAAACCAAACCAAACCAAACCAAAACAAAACAAAACAAAACAAAATATGTCTTCTGTTCTGAGCAACCACTGTAACAGATGGAGCCCAACTCGTGGACTGAATAAACTCAATGGACATTTATGATCTCATCTTTCTCCTATTTTCTCCTCATCCTACAGGAGAGGTGAGTGAGCAAGCAGCTGTCTGTGTGTTTGGCTATTGGCTGGGTTCAACCCACCACTGTTCAACCCATCATCTGTTACAAGATACATTTAAAAAAATTCTTCTCCCTCTATATGGGTGTCACCTCTCCCTTTCAAAACCTTAGAGTTCTCTCTGATCCTCAGGGAATAAAGAAAAGGAAGCTGGGAAGAAACTAACTACTAGATGCTATTTGAGACAGGAGCTTAGCCTAGAGGGACCTTTCATGTGATCCAGTAGAGTTTTTTCTGTTATTGATAGTGAAATGGTCCTTCTCAGTCTCCCTTATGTTTTGATTCAGTCGTGTTATTTGGTTTTGTGTTCTTCTTAGCAGAAAGACAAGGTGAGTTAAAACTTAAATTAATACTTGAGATTTATAGTATGTGAGGACACTCAAACTTATGAATGGTTAGTGTATGCTTATGTGAAGACTGCAATTTTGGCTTGAGATGCATTAATCTGCAATTAAGCTAGGTATAGTACTAAGGAATATACAGAAAAGGATGAGTAGTCAAAGAAAGTTAAATCAGCTTATCTTTCTTTTCCACTTGTTTTGGTTCTGAGTAAATAATTCTTCAATTTACTTTACATATGGTAAGGACCTTAACCACTCTTGAAGTACGCTTGTAACTAACACATACAGAGTATCTTTCACACCAGAGAAGGATATGATGCAAATGATGGCAAATAATTTTTTTCCTGGGAAGAATATGGCAATGTCATTTAATCTCAGTGCCTGATTCTACTGACTATCCTTATTTTTTCCCCAAAAAGAGATATACAAGGGTCTAGCCAAAGAATTATATAACTACTGACTTGCCATCAAATTTTGTTTCATTTTTCTGCCTTGTTTTGGTCTATTTTCATCAAGAAGAAAAGATTATTTTGTGGCATAGGTTGAAATGTGTCTGGCATCCAACTTCTTTGACAGACACAGCTCAGGCTGATGTGTGCAATTCTTTTCTACTAAGGTATGAAAGCTGTGGGTCTGAGTTGATTTTTTCAGGTTTTTTTTTTGAAAAGGAGGTTGCTCACTGATAGGGCTTTTAAGTAGTTGTGTTCTACTACAGCAGCTAAAAGAATAACCTTGATGTACTCTTGCCAAGATAATCCTTCTTTGTGGCTCTTTTGCTCAAATCTGTTGGTTGAAGAGAGGGGATTTAGCTTTTTGGATCAAGTGTAAGCATGTCTGTTGACCTGGATTTACAAATATCTGATAACTAAGACCTAGAGCATCATACCTTAAACTCACACAAACAATGGCATCAGTATTCAGCAGTTCAGATTTGTATTAAAAGACAAAACCCAATAAATAAATAAATGAATGAAAGAGGAAAGGTCCTGTAATACCTGCTGGGCATGAGGTAAATCTTCTGATTCATGTTTTAGCAAACAGGGCAGTGCTGCTATCAGTGGCAGCAGAACACATGTTGGGGCAGTCATTGGAGCAGAAATTTCATGTTGGTGGATTATCTCTTGCAAATGTGAAAGAAGGAATTAAGTAGTGTTTGAAAACAGTAATTTTTGCTTGTTGAAAAACTGATTGCCTGTCAAAGCATTGATTCACTTACAACTACGAACTATATCTCTGGTGTGCTAAATAATGCTGGACTGTAGCCTCCATTGCATAGATGCACATTTAACTGAGACCAGCTCATTACTGTCTCTCTCATTACTCTCATTTCTCTCATTACAGAGAAGAGTAATCTTTCAGAGAATGTGTAATGTGGTGATAGCTGATGACAACTACAGGAAAGTAACAGGATACGTAACCAGTCAGGTCTTAGCAGATCAGCAAATGATCTGCGATCATAATTTGGGAAACACGGATTGTTTGCAACACTATCCTCCTTGTCAGATTGTAAGTTGTATGTACAAACACTTGCTTGGTCAAAACCTTGACTGCTGCCCCTCTATAGCCTCTATGTCTTTTCATATTTAACACAACAATAGAGACCAGTAATTACTTTGCTTCTATTTGATCCAGTATTTATACTTGTACTGGTACACTTGGAGACTCCTTTGTATAGGATTTTTGTGTGCATGTATGCACAAGTGTGCACAAAATCCATTTGTCTCTCACTAGACTGCCTTCTTTGTCATAATGGCTTTGCTGTGGCCTTCTTGTTTGAACATAAGAGCTATTACAGAGCTTCTGCATTTGAACTTCATGTCCCTAATAGTCAATAAGTTGACAAGCCCTTCAGCTTAAAGAAATGCTGAAGGTACTACATCCTTCCACAACACGTAGGGGAATCTTTCAGCATAACAGGCTGTTTGAAAAAAGAAAATCAACTCTAAATTGATTAATGATGGTACTTACAGATTATAAAGTAGTTTTCCTCTTCAAGATGCTTCAATCGTTAATTAATTTTTCAACACCTTGCCATCCTCCCCATCTGCTCCACCATTCGCCTCTCTGCCCGTTACCTGGTTATTTTCTACCATCCTCTGATTTTCCACGTTAGATAATACAGCCTCACTGTCTTTTTCATACTTTCATTTGGTGGCTATCTACAAGCATCATGTGATTCTTCAGTATATGTTTTAAAGCATACTCATCACTGAGCATAAACCATAAACCTATGGAACATTTAATTTACTGCATTTGACTGTGCATCAGATTCTAGCAAACTGACCATAAATTTATCTGAAACATTTTCAGTGGGTACTAGACTTAGCACTACTGATTCATTGAGAGGTTGTCATATATAAAAATTAATACTAAATAAACAAATAGATGATGGTAGCTTCAGCAATGTAAATAAATATATACAATTAATTTATCCTTCAACTTTACAACTTCAGAGTGTGGAAATATTAATAAAAGTATTATGAAGCTTACAGTTTGCATCATAAATATGACTTTTAATTACCTAGAATATTAGAGAGAAATAAAAGTAATTTGTTTTAAAATTCAGTAAGTCAAGTGTCATACATCTATTGCAGGCCCAAATGATGGGACATGCAAAGATCATGTTTTTCCTTGGGATTTTGTGGCTGGCTCCAGAGAAGGGCATTGCTTGCACCATCCCTCCTGCAAAAGGGGTGGTACACATGCCCTCCATCTGGATTTCTTGGGGACCCACAACGTATAGCAGTGGGCTTTTTCCCCTTTTCTGTAGGGACTGTTTGGTGTCCTTTAGGACAAGAAATCCTTTCATACGATTGACAGCTGTCACAACTTGTCAGCTTTTATTAGTGTTTTAAATCTACATGAGAATCACTAGCTCTGGTGAGTTATAATATGAATACTGTTAAAAGCCAACAGGTGTTTTTCATTCTCCAGTGACTTTACTTCTTATAGAAGCTGTGTTATTTCCAAGACTAGAAGTAGTCTGGTTGCTGTTTGTCTTCACTCCAATTAGTTTATACCAGAAAGATGAATCTGTGCATGGTGTGTACTTGGTATTCTCCCAATTCCCAACATGTACACAGTTGCAGCAGTGCAGTCTAAACCAAGAGTTTGTACTTAAGGTAACAGACAAGGTACGAGTAAATGACACTTCCCTAACTCATTGCATTAATATGGGGAAAACTAATGGGTGTACTGGATGTTTGTGTACACATCTCTGACATTGTCTTGCAGGTGTGTTTGTTATATACTGCATGGAAAGAACTTGTGTTGCTTTAAGTTTTCTGAGGCTGTTCTACATGGGTATATTGGCACTGAATTCTCAATGACTGTGCAAGTTGATTGCTTAACTTTGGTCTTGAGTTCAAAGAGTTTTGCAATTCCTATCTAGCTGTATTTACCTAATCTAGATTGTTAGATCCATTATCTTTCATCTGCTTTGCAAGGTGTTGGTCTATAAAATATTGTTTACATTGATGATGAGAAATGATAATTGGCTGGTCTTTTTGTCTTTGGGGTTTTTCCTTTCTTCCCCCCAGTAGCGTGGGCAGAGGTTGGGTTTTTTTTTTCTGTTTTATTTTCGTTCACGTTTCATGACTTTGTAGCAGTTAGTTTGCTTTAATGAACCTGTAGACTTGAAGTCTATAAAGATAAGGGACTAGCCCTTTTGCATTTTTAAAAAACATAGGAATATTTGTTTATTGGTTACATATAACTGAGAGCTTTTTTAAAGTAACAACCAGTGCTTTATAGCTCTACCACATCATCAGAACTGAAACAGTTGTTACTCCTCATGGAGATTTCTGTAACAGAAGATTTTAATTATGCTTGTCCTGGTTTCAGTGGTTAAACCATGACAATGCTATCAAACAGCAAAATACCCATGAGGTCTTTCCTTAGGTTGCAATGGGAAGCTAAGCCAAATCTTCCAAAGTAAAAGGTTATCTTTCTTTTATTTCAGCAATAAAACTGCCACTCATTGAAGTTCTTTTACAGTATCGATTCTGACGATTCTCCTGGATGTTTTGCCTACTGAGCTGAATAAGCAACTTTCTTTTACCTGAGACCTTTATATTAAGGACCAATTGTTCTGGGTCACCAACTAGATGTTGTCCTAAATGCTTGCTACTACCTTGTTTTGTGCTTCATATTGTCTTTTCTATGAAAATAAATATTCCTCTTCTAAATTCTGGTATTACTCATCACCATGCCCAGCTTTATGTTAATATTAAAAACTTTAACTGCTTCTGAATTTATGTACTCAGAAGTTCTTAGCCTACAAAAAAAGCTTACTATAGAGGTGGTAGGCATGTTGTTGGGGAATTCTTGGCATGGTCTGAATAGGGCAATTTTTTAACCACAAAATATAAGGAATGAGTATTCCTCATACATTCCTACTATGAATAATCAAGGCCGTTCTTTGTTGCTCTTTCAATAAAAAAAGAAAGGTAGTGCTCTACCATTTTATTTCCTGGGCCCTGGAATGCTGTCCAATGTGCATCATAATTGTTTTTTAATTGTTCTACCTGAAGAAAATTGTGATTAAGCTATAATTAAGAATCTCTTAATTATAAAACTTTCTGGGAAAATTATGCGAGAAGGTAATAGACTGAATAACGCTGATCTAAAGTTAAGTGATGAATGAGATGGGATAAGACATACATGGAAACCAGAAAAGATGATTATAGCAGAATCATTGTCCCAGAATTGATGAGGTAAAATACAGATAAGATGGTTTTCTGCCTGAACCCTGTTTAACTGGGGAGAACGGACTAAAAGGAACTGATGGGTGCAATTTTAGTAAACAGATAAGGCAATTACCCACAGGGCTGTTCTGTTCTGATAGACATAGTGATAAGCAATATTCTTATTAAATTAAGTGTAAGGAAGGACTGTTTTGGGCTTTATATTTATTAAAAAATTGCTAATTAACATAAAACATTTTGCGTTTACTGTACAAGTTTAGGATTGAATAACTTGGGGGCTAATTAGCCTATTCATATTCTGTGGTGATTTTAAGAAAGATGCACCATGCCTGAATTCTGACTTATGCTGTGTAATTAAGTGAAGTTGCTGTTTGGGACAATGACTACAGACTCCTCAGTGTCATAATTTCACTGGTTTGTAGCTCCGTCAAGCCCAAGGGTAGTGTCTGTATGGGCAGGTTTCACTGAGCTTCTTTGTAGGAAAGTGGCTTAAATGGAAGGAGAAAATGGGTCCCAGCAAACCAGGCAATAGCTTGGCTGGTTAGGTAGTGGGGTACAGCTCCTGAAAATCTCTAATGGTTTTAGAACAGTTTGTGAAGGAGGGAGGTATGAAGCATGCTCTTTGGCAAGAGAGAAGCAGTTGTTCAGCTGTGGGACCACTTCCATTTCAGAGTTAACTAGCCTAGAGCAAAAGAAGAGTGGGAGAGAGAAACATCCTCATTTTGAAAGGAATCTAAGAAGCTTTCTACTGTCTTTAACCTTTTTGACCTTCTGGGAGGGAGCGGTTACAGGTACCAGTTGAGGGCAATAAATACTGTCAGAGTTAGTGTCACTGGGTAAAAACCTGCTCAACTCATGTTGTTTAAATCAGATGATAATTGTTTATTGATTTATTAACAACACGTAATTATCTGGTAATCTGTGAACTACACATTCAAGGTCAGTATCAGCAATACAACAGAAACCACAACACTGGACACTTCTAAAATGTTCATAAGCACCTACAAATTTCTAAACGTGCTTCTTTGATCCTCAAAAATAGTAATTCTCCAAAGTCCTAGTCCCACCATCACAAACCCACTTTCACTGCTGCTCTGTTACCAAGGTCTTTTCCCTGAATCACAATTTAAAAAAAAAAAAAGATTATCTTCAAGCTGAGTCCTCTTTCTCAAAAGTCTTTTGGTAATCTCTTGGTTAGTGTTTGATCTGCCTGATGGTAGCCTCATGCAGCCTTTTTCTTTGTTAAATGCCTCATACCTTTATCAGGTTTTTGGCGAATGCTTTGTGACAGTTTTGGGTAGGCCATTTGTATATGCTCTTCTCACTCACATATCATGTCAGCTGTTACTATCCAGATCATGTCACCAAGAGGGGCCTTGTGAATTCCCCACACTTAATTTCCAAAGTCTTGCATGAAATTAGAAGATGACCCAATGTATACAAGTTGTCCTATTTTTTGACAGGAGGTAGAAGTAATATATCAGACCAAATGATATGTCTGGGAAAATCAGACATTGTTTTGGACACATTATCCTTCCTGTTTTTTCTGATTTTTCTTTTTCTTTAACACTGTTCTGCATCCTATAAAGACTCTTTTTCTGTGTGTTGTATGAGAGGCCTACAAAGTGCACCAAACTGTTTAGTTTAAATCCAGGACACAGGTAAACGGGATATTTAGGGAAGGGATTTTTTCAAGTTCAAGGCAGGTGTGGGATTGGTCAGAATTGATGCCTATTGTGTCTGGCTGAAAGGTTTCATCTTCACGAAGGTATAATGAACTGCCTGTTTTGCCTCAGAGGCCAGAGGAAGAGCAATGCTGCAGCCTACTTAAACTGAAGTAGAAGTAGACAGGCTAACAAAACAGATTTTCCAGAAGCCTAGGTAGCTTCATTGAGACTAAGGCATTTGTTTTTATACCTCTAAAGACAGCGGATGTTAAGAAATCTAATTTAAGTCTTTCCATGTGCTACCATGTTCTTGCAATTTAATCTTCCCTTCACTAATGCATATGTATTCTATAACAAAGTACCTCTTACACCTTAAGTGCACATGAGGAAACAATGAATGTAATCTTAAATATTTCTCTAGTGCTATTGCTTTTTTTTCTGAAGATCACTATGACTATTCAGACAAATTCACTTCCAAATAAGGACAGACATGTGGATGTTACAGATTTTCTTGTTTTCCATTGTCCTTGAAAATGTTACTGCTGATTTCTTAGATGATAAACTTTCAATGTTCCAGTCTTTCTAACTGAATTTTAGGTTTGGTGATGTGATTAAATACTACCATGATGAGGGCAATAATAATAAGGTCAGCTGGTCTCTGATTCAACATCCATCAATGATGTACATTCTATGGAGGGGCAAATACAGGATACATTTTGTTAAGGTTCAGGTGATGCTCTTTGTTAATTCTTTTTGACTATCATGAGCAAAGGTGGTGATTTATATTGACTCAGATTGCACCTATCTGAATAATGGTTGTGTTCTCAGACCTCTGTGCAGCAGCATATTGTCATAGTCCGAAAAATGTGAATTGCAGCTGTTCCAGAATCTATGCAAAATCTAAGTGCAAGAATTTCTCCAATCAGAAACCACTGGTCTTAACCAGTGAATGTTTTATTCATTGTGATGTTCAGTCATAACTTTTTGATAGTGCTTTTCAAAATCTGAAGCTATGCAATTACAGTATTTAGAAATACAATGTATGAAATTCTTGGTTATGGTTCATTGCATACTTGTACTGTTTGCTTTCCCAGGTAGTGTGGTATGACTCCTGATCTTGACTGCATGACTTTGGGGTTTCTGAGGCAGATGATTCTGGTGAAATTATTAGTACAAGAAGGAGAGTTGTTTTGTCTTATTAACCCCTTGTCTTAGGATCAGAATCTAATTCAGTACAAACAGTTGCAAAAAGTGAAAGATGAATACAACTGAGTGAAATGAATGACTTTTATTCACACAAATATTTCATTGATATATTCCTGGACAGATTAAACCACTTGTGAAAGTTGTTTTCTGAAGTTAGTTTCAGTAGTGCAAAATACTTTAAATTCCTAACTATATCAGAGAACCAGTGTAGAATTTATGTATGATTTTTCAGTGAGATGACATCTATGAAGGTTTTTAATGTATTTTGGCAACTAAGTTATTGAATTTGTTTTCTTGTGTTAATGATATTAGATTGGATAGGGGACTTCCTGTGAAATGTTTATCAACATTCAGAAAACATGAAGCTGTTTAGATAATATCCTACAATTGATACTTCTTCCTGAAAAGATTCAAGTAACTTCCTTGGTTAGAAGTATTGTGTAAATCTGATTGTTGTCCTTGAAAATAGTAAGCTGTACTTTCATGTGCACCAGCTGTATCATCCTTGCCTATGCAGCATTTGATGTCATCCACAAATGCTCCTTGTAGAGACACTAGAGATTAAAAGCGTAGTGTACTAACACTGTAAAGGATAGACTTACCCTGTGTTCTTAGCAATAAATTTCTTTAACATCCTTATGTATTTTTGAGAGTTGAAATAGGAGAGGTAATGAAAATATGTTAAAAACTCTGAAATGATGTGGATAGTCCAGTTTCAAAAGAAAAATCATCACCTCCCAATGGTTAAAAAGTTCAATGGCCTCACTCATTGGGATAAAACCATAAGCTAGATCATATGATCTGTGACTTGCTTCCTGGTGAGCTTCTGTGCTGTATCACAGAAGTCCTGCCACTCTGGCACATTTTTGGCAATGTAACCTGGTTTAGGTATAAGAGAGAAGCAGCAGAGTATGGGATACTATAACAGCATGGGTCTTGCTTAGAGGCTCATAGGAAGAGTAACCCTATTTGCTCCACATGGGTATTCGGAGATCTCCATCTGCTGTCCTCCCTTGCTGTCACCATTTGCTACCTGTACTACTTTCTATTTCCATCCCTATCTTTCCCAGCAAAATTACTTAGTGAAAATGAAGTCTCACAACTCACTACATCTTATTATATCAGATAAATACAAGCCAAACTCTGAGGTATCTGGTCACCACTAGTTACACACATGTAGGCTTTCTCTCTGTTGCTGGTGACTGTTCACATTTGTGACATTAAGACTGAACTTGCTGCCCATATGGAAAATAAGCCTGCAAACATGGCCTGGTGTATAGAAGAGGGCATCCTATAAAGTGCATGAAGCTGTGTGTGTGTGTTTGGTGGTGTAGTGTACAGGGAGACACTTCAGAGCAGGCTGCCACATAGACAGGAGGCATGCTGTGATCACAGCTGCTCTGAGGACTGCTCACTAGAAGAAATGCAGGTATGACCAGTAAGAGTTGGCATTGCTCTGCTCTGTAGTAAAAGTTTTTTTCTCCCTGTGGGCTAGGTTTCCCTCTCCCTGTCTTCTCCCATTACCTATAGCTATGAAGAACTTTAGGCATCTGCAAACATTTAAAAATTTGATCTTAAGATATCAAGGGGGAGGGTTTCAAAACAACCTACAGGCCCAGCTGGCACTGAATCTTTAGACACCTGAACACCTCTAAAAAGCTAGCCCTTGGGCACTTTCAATAGAAAGTTGGCTACTTTTCTGCAGATATATATATATACATATACACACATATATTTCTTGGGTAGTAATCCCTAATGCTCACTGATAAAAGGTAGTTTCCTGAATTAATTTAGCATATCTGGGCATTGTTCCAATGAAAATGTTGGCTAGATGCTACTCTGGCTGTAAAGATACAGAGAACGTATAGCTTCAGGCAGGCAGTACCAAGGGGGTAGATCTTCTCCTCAGCCTGAGGAGATGCTTTGTGCATGCTTTGATGGGGAAGGAAGGAGTAAAAGCAGCAACTGCTCCCAGATTGTGGAAAGAAAATACTAAACAAAGAGAAAAGATAGCTGTTAATTAAACAAATTTTAGGTTCAGTTCCACATATGCATGATAGAGTTGTCCAAACTTGATACCTTGCACTAGATTTCATTTCAATCAAAGTGGCACTAAGAAAATGTGTATAAAGTTAAACAAATGAATTAACACAGCAGCAGCTGGGGTCAAGTCACTTTTTTATCAAAGCTGGCATTAATTTGCAATTTCTTAAGACCTTGAATATATATTTTTTAAAAATTACTTTTGAAATGAACCTCCATAAACTGAGGGGTCTGCCTCTGCAAGACCTTTCTTATTATTGGTTGGGCAGGCCTTGTCGCTGCTCTAGGGACTCTTTCCCTGGGCAAAAGGAGCTAGAAAGAATAAGTAGTAATAAAACAGATAAAGAAAAATAACTTGTCAGTACTCAGCTTTTCAAGAAGTTAGTTTCCATTTACATTAAAGAATGGGATAGCTTTACACTACGTGTGTGTCGGGAATGCTCAGTCCTACTAAATGGAAGTAGTTGCATGCTGTGCAGAGGTATAGATGAAGGGGCCTCAGCAACTGTTCTTTAAATGTACAGATCCATTCTAAATGCATTGAATTACATGTTAATGTAGACATAGGTAGGTACTTTCTCCTCCATTTGGTATGCCAAGTAACACACTAGTATCTGAACATACCATAACATTTAATGTATTTATTCTCCTGTACACAAATGTGCAGAGATTAAATAGGAAACCAGCAACAACTTAATGTGGAAACATATATGTGTGTGTATATATAACATTACATATATATACACATATATATATCTGGAGTGATATTAAAGGCTGTAATCTACCCTAGTAGGCTAAAATGAGGTTAGAACCTTTCTGATACTGCAACCACCTGGCACAGAGCAGCCTGTGTCCAAATTCTTTTAAACTGCTGACAACTGAAATGCAAAGTTTGCTCCTAAACTGGCAATTAACATGGGCAAGAGGCCTTTCCCAACTCCTGAGCTGTGTCTGGAAGTTGTTTATGACAGCAGTAGGGGCCATTATAAAAAATTAGTACTAGAAATGAGTGGATTTCAGTGCCTAGGAACATTCCCTGGCACTTTAATTTACTACCGCACATATTGCCAAAGAAATGGTTGAGTTGCTCAACTTCAGTGTACTCATAGCCACGTGGGAAGCGTGTGACCATGTACTTAACACTATGCTGTATGGCTTCTCCAAATAGCAGACAATTAATCCTTTCCATTAGTTAACAATTGACATTTCTGGTGATAGAACACACCTCTCTTCTGTGTATATATGAATACACATTTAAAAAAGGAGGGGGAAGTCATTAAGAAATCCTTGCTGGCTGTGGTGCATGCCTTATTTTAGCTTGTTCAGCAACAAATGGGATGAAAATTCTTCACTCCTGCATAAGCCTTCCCATTAGCAAATTAAGAGGAAGAAATGGGTAAGTAATGAAAAATGCTTGGTTGGAAATGTTCAGAAATGAAGTTCAGTAACACATGTAATAGCATTAGGTAGTCATAGGTTTATGGCACATATTGATTAGCTAATGGCAATAAAAAGAAAAGATCAGGATGTTGCAGACAGTCTGTGATATCTGAGCCAGAGACACTGTGATCCATCACTGATTTGTGAGATCCTGAGAAGGAGGACATAGTACGCTAATAAATCCACAGGGAGGAAAAAGCTCTCATGTACTGACACTGATTTTACCACTCTCTTTTTATGGAAATGTATGCTGGAGAAAACAAAATGTTTTGCACAAGAAGACTGTCTGTGTGAACAAGGGGATGAGTCTCAGAAATGGTTCTGCTTTGTAAGTGTTAGAAATTCTGAAATAATGTTTCCACTTGTCTAAATTTTAGAAACAAGAAGCAGCAACTATTCGTGGGTACCCTGGGCAGCATGAAACATTTCATGGCAATCCACTTTATCTTATAGAAGACAGCTGTGCATTTGTGGCACTGGAAGTTCCTGATTTCCTGGGCTAGTTTGTTAATTTTGGTTACAAGACTCGTTCTCCCTGTTTATGTTTTGTTTCTGTGGGACTTATTTGGCACAATATGCATAACATATATGGGACTTACACTGTATCATTGTGAAGGCATTCAGGGACTTGTCTTCAGAGGTTAATAGAAAATAAACTGAAATAGGGGTGACTGACCTTCCTGACCTTGCAGGCTGCTCATCAGAACCTTCCTATGCTTGAAAGCTCTGAGATTCATATCATGTCTTGGACTGATGAGGAAAAATGGAGCTTTCAGGGTAGTTCACAGGAGGGGGATGCTAGTGGTTCCCTGGAGTGTCACAGCTCCTAGAATAAGACAGGAATGGCCTTTGCAGGACTTGCTGACTCATTTCCTCTACAGGTAGGGATCTCTATTGCCTGTTCCCAGCATGACCTCACTGCTAGCTGACACACCATACAGGACTGTCACTGCTTGAGAATAAAGTGAGAGTCAAAGGATGACTGTAGTATAAGAGAACTTCCTGATTTAATACCTGAAACACTAAGTGAAATTCCAGTATTTTGCTGTATTTTTCCTGTTCAGAACTTTACACAGTAATAGATATTACACTCTGTGGAAAATTCAGATACGAGCTACTCTGAACTCTGATTTTTAAGGCTAACCATACAGTGGACAACTTCATCCATTGGCTTTGTGAAATAAAATCTTAAAATGCGGGCTCAGAGGCTGTTTCCTATAGTGGATGTGAATGAAGGGAAAAGCTTGATTTACATTCTCCTTTGACCTATAGAAAAGGCAGTGACATTATTCGTGATGTGAAAAAGCTACTACCCTATTTCTGCTGCCAAAATGCTCTTGCAATCACAGCCTAACAGAAGACAAGCAACCTTATTTAGCTAACCTGTATGTAAAAGCTGCATAACTTGCTGTGACCATTTCACAACTCCTCTGGAAATAATTCTTAAGGATACAGAAAAGTGATTTTAAATATGGTTTACATAAGGAATCTTTATTGTCCCTTATATTTAATGTCTCTATCAGGAAACTAGACTACTTGTGTTTCTGTGCTCTAGAAAACCAATCCTGTCTTCATTATCCTAGCCATCAGTCCACAGACAAAGGGGAGAAACAAGAAACAAATGACTACATTGACACCCCGATCTTTCCTATTTTATCTTGACAGGGTTTCATTTATACGATGGTGTATTTTTCTCTTGCAGCTATTGCCTCCTGTTACTCTTTATGGTAATTGAAGCTGGGCCCAAAAGACCTTAGAGGCTTGTATCTTCTCCTCACATGAGTGACACTTCAGTGATAAACTTGAACTTAAAGTTACTGAGGCGTAACTGAGGGTTCATTTGATAGCTAGTGGTTTTCAGCAGCACTGCAGGGCTTCAGGGGCTCAGCGTGAGCGAGATTGTTAATGTCCTGTGAGGGAAAACAATAACACATTTCATTAATGCGTTCATGTGTGAAGCATCCATTAGTGCACTGGAGGTATTAATGACGTTATGCTTTAAACTGACATGTGGGGCATGACAGGAATTGCAAGGTCTGATGAGAACAGATGACAAGATAAGCAAATATTTGAATGGCTTCATTTGCCTGCAGGTCAAACCATGGTGCAGGAGAACTGAGAAAGCTAAAACCTGGAAGAGATTAGTGTATTCCTAGCATGGACTGGACCACAGGAAAGCTGAAGAAAGATTGTTTACTAAGTAAATAGAGGGGTCAGTAAGGGCAATAAATATGTAAAAGGTATAAGCTTAATTATACTGAGCCTCAGTTGGTAATTCTAATTTAATTTGAATTAAATTGTTAAAGCCACAGCATAATTCAAGGTATAGATATGCAGACAAACATTTTGCTTGTATGAATATTCTTTTTCATTTTCAGTTGATTTCCCTCTTTCTGCCTACTGTGAGGGTTTAAAACATATAGACAAATAAGCTGCTGACTAAATCAACAAGATTATTGCACTTTGTGCCAGAACTGAATTTTGCCATGGGATTTTAATGAACTAGTTTGTCTGCAGGTCAGCAGAAGGTGTTAGAGTTGATTAGATTATTTTTCTTCTCTGATTGTCATGCACATTGTTTATTTTGTCAGGTTTGAACTAACCATAAATTAGCAGACGAAGGCCTGTTCCCCTGTTTTGGACCACTGTTGGATTGCTACAGGAGGCTCACAGTGCAAGGGATTTGACAGCTGCAACTCAGCCGTTAGATGACAGTAGTGCACATCTCAATGCCATCCAGTATAATTTAACATGAATGATCTGACATGCTTGGCAGCTCCTTGAAGAAGGGGGAGGAAAAGGCCACTCTTTTGCTAGCTCTGATTCAGAATGATTTCGTACAACCAGACTTTTCCTTTTCAGAAGCAGTGACACTCACTAGCTGGCTAATGCAATGAGATTGCGCATTATGAATATTGTGTTAGTGCCACTGTGCAAAACCAAAGCCAACAATTTTTGCATGGTCAGTCCTTTAGGATTCATGCACATTTCACTTAAATATCTTCAACCCACCTTCATCAAATACACGAACACTTCTCCACACCCCACTATCCTCTGATTTTCATCTTTTAGTCCAATGTGGTGATTTCCTGTCCAGGTCTTTGTCCTCATACATTAATTAGTCTTGTAATAATTAAAAAATTAAGCAAACATCTCTGACACTTTTTCACACTGAAATTCTGGGAAGGTTGCTCAGCAGTTTCCATTACAACTGTTGTCACAAATATTCCTTATTTGAGCTGAAATTTTCCATCCATAGACTTTCCCTGAAGATACATTTTTGGGAAAGAAGCTGAAACCTAATCCCTCCAATCAGTTGAAGTAGTCAGGAGGTGGCAAAACACACTTTTTGACTGCATAGTTGCCAACATGTAAAGATATTGTCAAGGGCAGCGTGTGTTTTCCCTTTTAATAAGCTGCAGATTTATGTGTACAGTTTGGTCATTTTTATGCTTGTCTTCATAGCAGGCTGTCTACGAGAGAGCACGTGGAAGGACTGCACGTCAACTCTCTCCCACTGGCTAGTCAAACTTGTACCCCTTTTTGTTTCTTGGCCATCCATCCTTCAAATTAACTCATGTTATATCTTCTTAAAATGCAGACTCCTTAGACCAGAAGGAATGGGAAGTGGCTGACTGGTATAGTAGATCGGGAAGGGAGTCAGGGTTGAGCTGCAGGGAGCTGATATTAGTCTATTCTTACTTAGGTACTCCTGTACCTAAGATGAGAGGGAGCTGTGTGAGAATGACCCTGCAGACTGATCCCTGCTAAACTGGTTTTCAGTGTTCTCCTAAGCTATGCATCAGTTTGGGCTTTGAGTTCTGTCTGCCCTTACTCCTTCTGTTCTCAATTTTGCCTCTGAACATCAACATTTTTCTTCTTAAGACGCACTACTGATTAGAAATTGCTAATTTAAAAAAAAATAATAATAAAAGCCTTCTAGGCCTACTGAGAATATTTGCTTAATCTATTCATATCTCCTTTTCAGGGTCCTCCTCATGTCATGGCATAAGCTTACCACACCGTTTATTTTTATATGATTTCCAGTCTGCCCTAGAAATGGAAATGATTTTGATAAACAGTTGAACTTCTGAATGTTTATTTTAACTCAGCCTCCAAGCCTTTTGTGACTTTCCTGTTGCTAATGCTGAACTAGTGTCTCTGATGTTGATGATGATGAGGGGTGGTGTATGATGTTGATGCTGAATGTTAAATAGTGAAGACAAGAGCCTAAGATAAAAGGAGGCCTTTGAGCATGAACTATCCCATGGCAACAAAGTGACACTACGGTATTTTTTATAGAAGATTTGACCTTTTTGACGAGGACATGTCTAGAGGTAAATGACAAAATGCCAGGTCTGCCCTTTGCCTTTCATGTTGAAAATGACTGACCAATATTTCTTCCCAAAGCATGCCTTATCTAACAGGAGATAAAGAAGGGACAGCTGAAGAATCTGAGGAGCCATAAGCCTATATGGAAAGCAAGTCTAACAAGTTGGAGTTATTACAAGCATGCAGATTGTGCTCTACACTTTGTGCACAGAGGGACCTGATTTAAAGAATACAAACCCAAGAGGTTTTTTTTGCATAACTGCAACAAGACTGATGCACAGAATTTTTTAAAGGGTGTCTAATGTCAGATCAATGAGTCCAGCCTCAGGGATATAAGCTTGTGCTTCAAGACAATAATGACGTAAAATTTATCCTTTTTATGAGGTGGTATCTATGTTGCATTCCATGGTTTTGATCTCTTACTGTGCTAGTATTCCTCTGCTTAAAATACTCCTTCACAGGTGAAATCTGATTTGGGAAAAAGCTCTACAGGGGCAAAAGTGATTATGGTAGAGTGAGAAGTTTGAGTCTTGGCACTCTACTTGTGAGAAATGGGTTAATAGTGTGAGTTTCCTGCTTAAAAATTTCAAAAAATTTTTCCCAGTAGTCGCCATCAACATTCAGGAAGGCCCTTTTTAAACTGTAAGAATATGTGACATACACTTTCTAGTCTTTGCTTTTACAACTTTTGAAGTCAAATGTAAATCTTCCCAGAATGGCTCTCAATTTTTTTTAATTGTGAAAAGCTGTGGTTTCTTGGAGTGAGAGACTTGTGCCACACTGGATACTTGGAACTGAAGGTGTTAAACATGAGCAACCATTCAGCTGGGTCCCCCAGGTCACTTGCTCTTCTTGGTAGAATTCTTTAAGCCAACTGCTAAGAAGCACAAGGAGATATTCTCCCCCTCACCTTAGGTTTATTACAAGCTGAGAATTTCCAACTTAGAGCAGAGGCCTGGCAAATGCTTTCTTTGGCTTTGCTCTTTGTTTTAAAATAAAATCTTTCTCCTGAAAAAGCAAGCCAGATTGACAACTAAGTGTTTCTCTTTGCAAAGACAGCCCTCAAAACCTGTGTGATTAGGCCTGTAGAGTAATTCTGTCACATTACTTCAACAGCTCTCACCTCTTGCTTGCTTCCAAGACATCCTCACAGCCTTACTTAATGTTTCTACTCCACAGCAAGCAGCTTTCTGCCCCTCTAGTTCAGGGGCTGAGGTCCATGAAGGAGGAATTCAGGACAGGGGAGGCTCTTCAAGAGATTGTATTGAGAAGAAGTGGATGCCAGACAACTGTGAATGCCCTGCCCGGCTGATAGACAGTAACAGTGAGAATGTCCTTGTTCTTCCTAGAGTTATTTGACTATATGACAAGTTCATTCTCCCATCCCACAATGGGATTTCTTGGTAGAGCCCCTGTAAGGAAGTGTGAGATACACTGCAAATCTAAGTGGTTTTGTTTTGTTTTGTTTTGTTTTGTTTTGTTTTTTAAAGTTTTGTTTTTTAAAGTTGGGTTGTGGGGTTTTGTTTTTTTTTTAATGGAAGGTAGGATTTAGGAATGTTTGGTTTCCTTCTCGGTGGACTACGATGACTTTCAAACATCTTGTGAAATTGTGACTATGTGGTGTAAAACTTCATTTGGGAAACTGGTCACAGGGAGACTCTACAAATAAACTAAATCCAAACACGTGGCTCTTCTACATAACAGTTTTTATGGACTTTTGTTTGCTGTTCATATTTTGAGTGTCACTTTTATTAGAACAGGCAAGTTTGGGTTGTCCTCTGTGACTGTTAGAGTTCATAAGCTGCTGCAGGCATCTTCTCAGAGAACTTCTGGAAACTGCTAAAGGAATACTGGAAGGAATCTAACTGAGTAGCAGGCAATCTGCAATGTAAATTTCTTCCACACAGCTGAGCACTAGGAATCATGCTGTTTTAATATCTGATACAAACTTTTATATAAACAACTGCTGATTTGCAATTAGTAACTAGAGAGAGTTTGTCACAATTTGGTTACTTTGTATGATACTGATTATCATCCACAAATGATGGTCTTTCTTTGCTGACAAGAAGATTTAAGCAAAGTGATCTTTCCTATTGCTGTAATGTCACATTCTAATCAATGGGCATACTTTGAAAGTCTTATTATAAATGAAAACTAAACTAGCATTAAATGTTGGGAGTTTTTTTTGCTATTTTTTTTTTGCTATTGATAGTCCACATATAATACTAGGCCTTTAGGATATTTTATACATTTATACATGTGTAAGTACATAAGAAAATAATAAAATGCCTACCACTATATGTGAGCTGTCTATATACTAAAACAAGTAGGACAAGACATGAATTCAGAAAAGAGAGGATTTGTTGAAACTCGTTGAAGTAACCCCTGACATGCTCTTTAAAAAAAAAAAAAAAGATCAGCTTGTTTTTTCCTGGTGCAGTGAAATGTTTGAGAAGTTTGAATGGTATAAATGATATCTATATGAGCTGGGATTACAAAGACTTTTTACGTACTACAAGCAGCATATCTCTGTGAGATCAGTATGTCAATGACTTTACTAGGAAATGCATGAATGATGTATGAGGATCAAACCTGGCTTTAGGACCTTGCTCTGCCACAGGTTTTGGAAAATAAGCACAATAGAAAGGAGAAGAATCGGGTGGTTAAGCAGCCTGGCTGTTTTCGTTTGGACCAGTTTACTGAGAGAAAGTGTCTGAAATTTAGTCCAAGAAGAGTATGAAGATACAGAGTTTAAAGCTGGTGAAAGGAGAAACTTCTGAGGAAGAAGGCAAGTGGGTCAGATGTTCAAGCAAGCAAATATTTGTTTAATAGACAGCATTTAAGAGTTTGCAGTTTGAAAAAATTGCTGGATTTTCCTGTGTTATTATGTACTGTGTCTTTTGCACAACTTGTCTGGCAATAAAATGACAGTGTTTCTGAATATTGTTCGCAGATACCTTCTAGGAAAAACTAGCAGTTTTGAAGTCTCTGGAATGATATAATTTCTGTGCTTACCCTGCTGTGCCATAGTATATTTTTACTGAAAAACCTAATAATAAATCAGTAATTCATGGCATATTTCATTTAGACACTAATTGCAATTCTAGCTCATTATTGATATTAATGATCCAGCAACTCTAACTGTTAAGGGATGAACAATGCTGAAATCATGGTCCATAAGCTTACTATTATTTTAATAGATTTGAATGAGAATTAGAATATGTATGCAAATTGGGGGCTAAAAGGAATGGGAGTTTTTCAGCCCCGTTGAATCAGTTCATTTTATTGGAAAGCAACATAATGTTAATTTGGACGAGTGTTTTGACCAGTACCTGAGCAGCATCCTCGGCCTGGGCACTAGGTGTCAGTCTCGGAGCTGATAGAGAGGAGGGAGCATTGGAAAGCTGCTGTGTGGTTGAACTTTGCAACATTCTATTTTTCTTGGGTATCAGCAAACTGCATTGCTTCTTAACGCATGCACAAACGTGAGATAAGAAACGAATAATGTGTCTGAAGAGCATCAGTGCTTCTTTCCCAAAGAGTTCCTATGATGCTTAGTGCTGCACTGGGGAGGAAGAAAAAAAAAGCTCCTTACATGTTGGTAACAATCCCATGAAGGAGAAAGTAGAACCATGACATTAATTCAGGAATGTTGCAAAATTACTGTGGTGTCCTTCTGCACTTTTAGTCCCCTGGATCGGGCTGAGGGGGAAGGGTGGGGCATGAATTTCTGGACAGCTTGTATCTCTGTACAAGTAGTGTTGACATGTCTGAACTGACTTGATTTTTTTTTTTTTTTGAAAATTTTATGTACCTACATCTGTCAAATGCTTAAGAAAATATTGTTTCTGACAATGCAAAAGAAACCTGGAGGGTATCATCAAAAGGGCAACATCTAGCACAACCCATTGGAAAGAATGTGACTTTATTCACCTTTAGTTGAGATCCCACCTGACATCCTTGGTAAAATGTAAGTATTTGATGGATAGCTAGGAAAAGTAACATTTTAGGATATTACTGAACAGTAATTGTTAATTGGCCAAGCAAAATAATTTGTTTGCAGGTCAGTTGCTAGTTGGTGAACATGAACAGAACTGCCCTCATCAATCATGGGAAAAAAAAAGTTTATGTACATTTAAACTATAAAATTTATTGGCTAACATGATTTAATTCCAACATTCATGAAGTATTCCAATAGATGTAAGTTCATATTACAAAATACGGATCAGGATTCCAATTTGAAATTGCTCCATATTTAAAAGTGGTAATTCAAAGAAGCTCAGCTAAAGTAATCTCTTATTTTCAAAAAGGAAATGCCCTTTTTGCTAGGGCTGGCAATAATTATGCCTGTCATCTGACTGACATGTATTTATGAATGTTCTTCACTTTGCTGTGATCCATAGTTGTAATTCAGACACACACTTAAGTCTGATTTATTGACTCACAAAATTCATACATGACTAAATTCTATATGATGGTTGAAAATCTACAGAGAGGCTATTATTCTCTAAAAAATCTTGTAGGCTATATAAATTCATACAGAATTCTATTACATATCAATAGAGACTTTATTTCATCCTTGTTAAACCTTTATAGAATTTTTATTGTTCTTGAGTCAAATACTAACCTCCCTGTATGACAGAAGAGCATGCAAAAGTTTGAGTACATGCTGATATCCACAATAAGTGAAGTACATTCACTGCTTCTCTAATAAATCTTGTAGGCTATATAAATTCATACAGAATTCTATTACATATCAATAGAGACTTTATTTCATCCTTGTTAAACCTTTATAGAATTTTTATTGTTCTTGAGTCAAATACTAACCTCCCTGTATGACAGAAGAGCATGCAAAAGTTTGAGTACATGCTGATATCCACAATAAGTGAAGTACATTCACTGCAAACCCCAGCATTTGAACTGTACACGCTACAGCTGTAGCTTAACACTTCATCGCTTAACAACCTGAAAGCTGTTATTAAATGAGAACTGTTTCTAGGTAGTGTAACAAATTCACATCTAAACAGTCAAGTTGATAAAGATCCTTTTCATAGCATTTTAGTGTCTAGCTGTGCAACTAACGTGTTATTTACATAGTGCTACTGATGTTCTGACCTGACTCCGAAGAGAGTGAGTTGGTTGGTCATCATGACATCCATAATTCTTGGCTGGAAGTTTTTTGGGGGTGGAAAATGTGCTGTACAATGAAGCTTGTGAAAACTTTTACAAAGTTTTAAAACATATATTGCTGAGGGAGGATCTTTAACTACTGCTTAGGAACCCAGGGCAATTGTCTGCAAATTTCATGGTAACCTGAACCACACAATGTCCTCCATAACTTCTCATGACTTTAAAGGACAAATACAGGGAATGAGTATCAGTTCTGGAACTCTTGCCTATTAGATAAAATCCTTGCTCTCTTACCTCACGCTAGAGAAACACTCCCTATCAATACTGTTTAAATATATTTAAAAAAATGTTTTCCCATCTTTATGTATTGCATGCGTATACTATTTTTAAAATTAACGTTGATACTTGCATAAGTAGAGCTTAGTTTATGGGCATAAATTCCTCTTCTTGTGAAGAGGACTGTGACTGATAGTTGTTACACTGCTCCTGAAACAGTTGCAAATAAATATACTGTACAGCTTTATATAGTGACTCAAATCTGTTAGTTTAACAATACAGTTGGAAAAAAGATGGAAGATGAGTCAGATGTTTTCAAATCTCATCCTTCCTCTGGATCTTCTATATCTCAATGCTTAAATATCATGTTACATAGACAGAATAACAATGATTTAGCAAGCCTGTCATTTCTCAACCTGATAACTTCCCTAAGACCTCTGCTTCTTTGTTCCAGCACTTGAATTCTGTTAGATGAGTTTGTTTCTTCAAAGTAATAATAAAGTAGTAATAAAGTCAGCTGAGAAGATAGCAACTGTCTTAAAGAGGGGAGGTGATTCTGCCCCTCTACTCTGCTCTGGTGAGACCCCACCTGGGGTACTGTGTCCAGCTCTGGAGCCCTCAGCATAAGAAAGACATGGACCTGTTGGAGCGGGTCCAGAGGAGGGCCACGAAAATGATCAGGGGGATGGAACA
>NW_008795939.1:573009-592281 GCF_000699145.1 Aptenodytes forsteri
AGAGAGGTGGTGGATGCCCCATCCCTGGAAACATTCAAGGTCAGGTTGGACGGGGCTCTGAGAAACCTGATTTAGTTGAGGATGTCCCTGCAAAGGCAGGGGGGTTGGACTAGATGACCTTTAGAGGTCCCTTCCAACCCAAACTATTCTATGATTCTATGCTTTAAGTACACATACTTTTTGAGAACATGGGTCACTGTTGCATGTATGTTTTCCTGATGAAGTTGCAGAGTCTTGGGAAGAAGCACTTTAAAACCAAATTCAATTTAAAAATCATTGGAATTTCAGCAAACTTTCTACTATTAGTATATGTATCCTATTGTAAATCACATTTTTTTCTTGTTAGTGTGCATTGTGCATTGTTTTCTCAACTTAAGCATTAAATGGAGGGGAAAAAGCGCAAAACCTTAGCATTTCATATTAGAATTTTTCTTTTGAAACTGCAGCCATAAACTCTATTTTATGAGTAAGATTTGGTAGGTTTAAATCAGCTTGAACTGGTAACAGTATGAATTTTTCTTACATGAGACTTTTTTTTAAAACATCATTGTTGTAGCCTGGTAAACATGCTATGAAATTTAATAAGCATCTTGAGTATCTCAAGTTTGGTGATGTCCTGGAAAGAAATGGAATATGTGATTTCATTCAGATAGTGACAGTGGACCTTCCTGAAACTGGCTGATACCAGAAACTCTTCAGAAGTCTTCTGAATGGAGTCAAAAAAGGAGATCTTAGACTTATATTTTCATGTTATCATCTTCATTCTGGTTAGTGTTCACGCTGAAGTACATGAAACACTAAACTTTGACTCTGGAAACCTGGGGATATTTGCAATGTAGGGAAATACAACTCCTTTGACGTGTCTGATATTAAAGGTTGACTAATCTCTTTCCTGATGATCATGCACAGGGTCCCAGTAAAATCAAAGGTAAGAAACAACTTTGCATTGGAAAGGAGTTTTGGAAATAAGGGCACTTATCTAATGTCAATAGTAAGCCTTGGATTCAGTTTCGTACTCTGTCATTGACTTTCTGTCAATTTTATGTAAGCTCCTTTTAACCAGTTTCTCAGTAATATTTATATATGTAATTCCTTTGGAAATACAGGCCTTCTGCCTTTTTTCCCTTCACTACCCCATCTGAGAAGTGTATCTACAGTGTCAACATACATGAGAAGGTAGGTGTAAGGATGAAGACACAGAGGTCTTGAAGATCATTGGCTGCTTCTCTAATGGGTGTCACATGATAACTCCTCAGACGAGGAACAGGATGAACAGCAGCTGATCTGCCGAATTTTGAGGATGCAGTGAAATATGTTGTTTCTAGTACTGTTGGAATGCACTCTTTGTGAAAATCTTTTTGCCTACCTCTAAAAAAGTGCTCCTAAACCTCTTTAGGAAGAATATTGATGTTGGATCCATCTTTGTGCATATCCAGCAAGTGAGGTTGAACCTATCCCTCTTTCCATGTATCACCACAAAGGACTGCTCCTTCAGCAGCTGCTTAGTCCACTTCCTTTCCATTATTGTCCACTTAACGCTCATTCCAAACCACAAACCATGAAAAATTGTACCCGATAAGTTTGGAAATGTTTTGGCTATATCTGGGGTGACTCATTGTTTGTTAAGCAGCTCACAAAAATACACAGGGGATTATTGCCCTTCAGAGGTTCCAATAATTACCAGTTTGCAAACTTGGCAAACATATTAAGGTGTTTCTATGAACCTGGAAAGATTTGAGCTGATTTTCTGAGAAACAGAAAGCTCTGTCCTAAAAAAGAAAAAAAAAATCCATTCAGAAAAAAAGATGATGGGGACAGTGGAACTGGTATTGTTCTTGGGACGGGGGGCTCAGATTTCTGCCCAAAAGCTAGGGAGAGCCACAGGAATCATTAGTTTCCATAGTATTAAGAAAAATATGTGAAAATGCTCAGTGGACTTTAAATAATAGAGGAAGTTTCTGAACTAGTCTTAGGGGAAAGAAGGAAATGGGCTTGTCTGATATTCAAGACAAGTAAGCTGTGACTATGCACTGTCACCAGGGTGAAAAAATAATATTGCCCTAGGTGTAAATTTCTGGCTTGTTGAAGCTGTTCTGCCCAATTTTAAGTAACAACTTTAACTGTGCAAAAAGAACCTATCCTGTATTTGGAGTGGTGGCTGAGAACATAGGGCCTTTTTTGATGTGCCTGAGTTTGAGACTTACATTTCCTGTTTAAAAAAGGCAACACTTCTGTTTTCTGCAGTCACTGAGCCACCTATATTCATCAGCAAACAAGAAGGGTAAAGGCACAGGTGACAGTGACTAAGCAGTTGTTAATTTTTCTATTTGTTCTTTTTCTCCCATTACATGAGAATTAGGGTTTTGGTGGCTTTTGTTTTGTTTTGTTTTGTTTTGTTTTGCTTTAAATAGAAAATTTAATACAGAAGTTTACCTGAATTGATAGCTTAGGGACAGAGCTTTTATTCTGAGGAGAGACACAAGAGATGAAAACTGTGGGCGTATATGAGAGATGAAATTACTTAATTGGCATCAGGAGATGAGCAACCATAGGAAAACTGTAGGCAAATATGAGCAAGATGAAATTACATAACTGGTATCAGCAGTATGAGAAAACATCAAGACTAAGGGGGAGTGAAGGAAGTATAGAAGGACATAAATTGCATGAAGTAAGACATTTACAGAATTGTGCAATATATTACCTTAATGATGATAGAAGAAACTGAACTGAGGTACTTTTTTTTTCATTCCACCACAATGGGAGGATGACTGGTGAAGAGGTTTTTAAAACATCATAGCTGAGACGTGACAAGATTTGCCATTGTTACAGATGTACGGGAAAAAGAAAAAGTGAAGGAATCGAAGATAACCACCAGGTTTTGACCCCTGTATATTTAGTGTAGGTGAAAATGTTGCCATCTGTTCTCATGTGTTTAAATGTGCATCACTCCCCATGGTGACACTTGACCTAATCATTGTGAGTTAATATCTCATTTCTGTATTCTAACAAAAAAGTTAGCCCTATTCAGTCCCGTATTTGCCCATCATGCTTAAGTACTCATATAGGTGGGCAGGTCTATATCAACACTGACACCTACAAGAAGTTAATCTCGCTAACTAAAACCAGATTTAGTATTGCTTTTAAAATAAAATGTTATTTAAACTGAGTTTTAATTATTCCCCCACATCTTCTTTCGAGGCCTCTTTTTACATTGCCTGGTAGGCTCATGCTAAGTAATGACTGAGTGCTATCCTAATTATTAAATGATCAGTCAGTACATACCAATTCTTTTTATTTGTGAGCCATAGGGAGGGATGCACCAGCCAGATACTTGAGTTAGTAAGAAATGTGACACTGAACAGAAAGGCCTGAGAACACCCTTCGCGCTTGGGTTGCGCTGGACCGCAGCTGAACTTGGCAGGTGGGGAGAGAGGGCACCTACAGAGAGGAACAGGAGGGAACATGGATGCAGAGACGAGGAGAAAGGCACAGTGTGGAAGCAGGAGAGCCAAGACAGATCCCATGGGGGTTAGTCTGGTGAGAGCTTGGTAAGCTGGTGTAAATCATTGCAGTAACACAATTACTTGGCTACCTTCACATGCCTCTCTGTTACACTGCATAGATGTATTCTGAGAATGCAAAGGAAGGCATGAAGAGGAATTTTTTGCTGACAGTCTCCTGATAAGGTAAGGTTTTTTGCCTCCATTTCAAGACATGAACTTGATAATTGCCTTCTGCTATTCAGATCTCTCACAAATTACTTTTTTGGGAAAACATGCCTACACAAAAACGTTGTAAGAAATTAATAAGCTTTGAAACCTATGAGATTCTGAAGAGATTTTTAAAAACTAGTAGCTTTTATAAATGGTTTTGTACAGTGAGAGTTTTGAAATCTCATTGAAAACAGCAATGACTTAATTCTGTTAAGGTTTACAACGAAACTGATGAATCCTCTGTATAAAAAGTGAGAGATTGATAAAAGTTGCTGAACCCAGATACAAGTTTAATTTCCTAATTTAGTTCAATGTGGGAAGGCCTTCTGTGATGACGAACCATTTATGGTGGAAATACTGTGATATGGCTACGAGAACTGGATGAAGGCAGCCTTTTCAGCTTCAGTGAACAGCCACTAAGATGTGGGCAGATCCATGCAGCGGTAGCACCCTATACCCCTTGTGAAAAATGTGGCTCCTTTGTTTCTATTGCATGAACTCTGGGAGAAATGAAGTAATCGCTTAGTGAGGGAAGCAATTAAACTCCTTTAAGAGAAGGACCTGGACCTATTCTAATCTGTCTCTGTTTTGCAAGGTCCCAAGAGGTCTCTGGCCACCTGGAACTCTACAAAGGAATTGAGCATGGGTTTTGGTTTGAACCTAGGTGAGGGCTGAAAGCTCTCAGACCATAAAAGTTCAAAATAGCAATGGTAGAGGCAGGCAGAGCCCGATGCAGCCATGCAACTGACATCATCCTTTCTCTGCCAGATAAAAGACATTCATTTGTAGGACTGATACATGCAGAGAGTAATAGTGATCCTTTTCTGTCCTGCCTTGTCCATATGAGCTCTGTAGGCTGTCTGTAGAAACAGTGCAGAACAGTGTTTGGGATATAAGGACAACAGAAAGTGATGGACAGGAATTCTTTATTCCATATGACTCCCTTTCAATGATAATTATTTATCTGCTAATAATTGAGAGAATAAATACATATTCAACCACATATGGTACTGTTATGGTTCTTGGTTTTAAACTATATGGTCCTAAAATCAGCTTTAAGGGTTTCTTACATTTTACAGAAACAAATAGATCAGAGGAATAGATGGAATGAAAGCTGCTGCAATGGCTTCATAGATCTTCTGTAAAAGGGTCCGTTTCACATTCAGTGGCAAACTGCTATAGAACATTGAACTTTTGAATCCAGATGGTGTTCGTGGTGCTTCATTTTGTGTTTATGGACTTTTCCTGGTGGAGGTTTATTCTATTTTATAACTATAATGAGCGGTGCTATAACAAGGTATGGGGTGACCAAATATCAGAAACGGAGGTTGGGACAAACTCTTCTGGTAAAATGTTAGCAGTTTCCAAATCCAGATTTTTTTTTTTTTTTTTTTTCCCTGATTTTTGGGAGTTCACAAATGCAGGGCAGAAAAAATCAGAGCCTTTTTCCCTGATGTAGGAGGACAGAGGAGGAAAAGGATAGAGCTTTAAGACTTTCATTTATCTTGTTTTTCTGTTTAAGTTAGAGTTCTTGAAGAGTTCAGGTGTAATCACAGCCTTCTGTTGCAACAGGAAGCACCATCTGCTGAGGCATTCTGTAAGCAATATAACGTCTCTCCAGAGACAGTTTAGCATTCAATTCACAGAGTAGGATGGCAGGGACTTGTAAACAAAAGAAGACAACTGAAGCAGTGAAGAATGGGCTGTGCTCTAAAGATTCAATATGTTTCTTTATAGCTGAAAAATCCTGTAATGCTATAAAAGCCTGGCAGAGCTCTCTGATGTATTAATTGTGGCTTTTTTTCACTCAACCTTGCCATTTGAAAGCCAAAAAGTAATGCCAAAACATTGCTTGCTTCCCCCCGCCCCCAACTGAAACCTTTGAGTTTGTATGAGTCTGGCCCAGATTATGTAGCAAATAACAATTGTTTAGGGAAAGGGAGAGAAAGCTTTTAATTGCAGCTCAATAGTAATTAAACAGGCAGGGTATGCTTATGAAAGAATAGGTATTGGCTGTCAATTCATATCCAGTTATGAAGTCACTTGGAATGAACAATAGCTTTGTTAGATGACAAATGGCTAGTGTAAACAGTTTTTATCTTTATATCTTCTCATAAAATATTTTAAAGCAGACCAGGAGTGTGGTTGTGGTAGTGCAGAGATGAGATTGAATGGACACTATTTCCTGTTTTGAATTAAATCAAAGTATCAGGATTATAAAAGACAGATTTTTAGAGTACCTTTAAGTATAACTCCTTATTGGTCTTATATTTAAATGAAACAAATGCTAAAGATAAGGTACTGCAAGTTTAGGGCATGACGTTAGAGAGTTTATAGGTTCTCCTGGACAAAGCAGAAGGGCTGGGTCTTCAGTAGGTCTAGGATCTATTCTATCAAACATTTTAAAATAACAAAACCTTGCTTAATCACTGTTTCATGTAAAGCAGATATTCAGCATCCAGGAAATTTGAACATCTTCTGTTACATGACAGATCCCCGTAATCTTATCCGTCAGGAAAATACAGTTGAGGCTATTGTCTGTCTGTGGTGATACAAGCATATGTGAACTGTATGTTTTTCATGTGCTTTTCTACCTGAAACATTCAGAATATTTTAGATTTGTATGATGAGAGCTGGAAGGAGGGGAAAGAGGAATAAAAGGAATATCTTTGTTAATTGATTTCCATTTCATAATAGTTATGTTGTATTAGGTGAGGCAAAATCTTCATAGTCCTGGTGCAAAGTATTGGACATTAAGCAGTCCAGTATTTGTTTTCTTGAGTTTAAAGTTAGTGTTGAGGCTGATTTGTCACTGAGATAAGTCAGAGTCTTAATCAGGGCAAGTTATATGTGATATAGGTAGCCTTCAACTAAATTGAACGCTTCAGTTATAACATAAAATACATGGTTGTTGGCTGAACTCTTTAAAAATCTCAGCCTTGTTTTCAAATGGTGCAATTTACCATGAGTGCCTGAAGCTCCAAGAGGGTTATATGTTGGCCCTCTACTCATGGACGAAATTCTCTCATTAGGTGTTTATATTTTGCCAAACCTAAAAGAGAAGAGGTACCTTGGTTTTGGCCACTGTGCTAACTGTGATTCAGAACATGTCATCATTTGTATTATATGAGCAGTAGAGTCCCCTGGACTGCAAAAAGTCTCACCCAGTGCAAAGGAGACCATGTGTCCTCATTTAGAAAATGGCAACAGTAGTGACTTTTACTAAAAGGTGTTTGATAAGGAAACAAGGAGGGGGAAATAATAAGTTCTAACTATTCACAGAAATCAGAAACCTGTGTTGGGGGCACAGAAAAAGTATAGATTAAAAAGCATGATATAATGGACACAACTATCTGCTTCAAATAAATCTTCTAAAAAATGAGAAGAAAGCAAAGCATTCAAATCTACCTTCCCTTCCCTCAGATCTACTGTGTTCATTCAATGATTAGTAGGTTTCCATTCACGACTGAGGTCAGTAGTGATAGATCATCTTCTAAGAAAAAAGGTGCTTCACTTAAAGAGCAATAAACAACCCTGCGGAATCTGGAGAACCACAGGTGAAGAGTAGAGCTTTTTGAGTCCAAATCATAGAAGAATGGGATCAATGAAATCAAAGTGTTAGAGGAATTAAGACATGGTGGCCCTCCTCTGATTTAATAATCCTTTCCAGGAGAACTTCAGAAGTTTTCTTCTGTCTTGGTGCATGGGAATAGATCTCTGTTTAAATCCATAGGTTTCTTTTTTCCCCCGATGTTGTCTTTGATATATCAGTGCTTTTTGTAAGCCCTGGGAGCTATAACTGGAAAAACTATAAAACAATATAATGGTTTCATATTTAGAAATGAGCAATGACTGCAGGACTTCCCCTAGAAACTAACAGTTTCTGGAGAGCTGTTTGGCACTACCTGCAATGCTTACTGTCAGGTTTATTTCCTTCCTCTAAGAATGGGCGACTAATTTGTGAAAGAGGCACTAATCTCTTGTCCAGATTTATTCTGAAGTGTATTTTTCCCCTCTAAAAAGCACTTCATGATGGATAATAGCAAATAAAGATAATGGGATCTTTGCCTAGCTTTCCTAGACTTGCTGTAGGCTGACTTGCAAAAAAGGAAAAAATAAATCTTTGAATAATTGTAGAAAGGCTTATTTTGTAAGTCTGAGTTTCAGACTTCTAAAACCCTGCAGGAGTTGTTTAGCATTGCTTGGGATCAGTTCCTCTGTCATAAGTTAACCCTGTTAACTACTTACAGTATCCTGGAGTCCTACTGTGATGTGCAGTAAACTGGTTAAGACTAAAATGCCTTCAGGGACTTGCATATTGCATCCTCTTAATCCCCTTCATACTTGGTTTAGAGATCATCCATGCAGAGACCTGCTTGTTCTCCACCTAGAAATTGTCTTGTTGATGGGTTTAGGAATTATACTGATTTAGGCTTTTTAGGCTTGAGATTTATAATGTTCTTTTTACACTGCTCTCATTAATCCAGCAATGTGTCTGGCCTGCCATCTGGAATGACATCCTGGCACATCTTAAGTAAGAGGAATTTGCCCTTTGTTGGATTTTCCACTCTAGGTCTGTATAATCAAGAAGCCTGCCGACTGCTGGTAAAATGTCCCTTCCCTCTAGTTGAAGGGCTCTTGTTTTCATAACTTTGAATATTTTTCCTGTTGAGGAATGACTTTGATATGAAAAGGACACTTTGAACAAAGAGTCTAACCCAATATTATCTGCAAGTGTCACCCACTATTGTTTCAAATAACACCTTGGATTGCTATTGCTTAAGGAGATTTGAGACCAATACTGTTTTTTCCTCAGCTCTACTATGTTTGTTGTTTTAGTAGGAATCTCTGCAGCCTGAGGCATTTTTTTCTGTAATGAAGTTATTTAAGTGAAGGGGATTTACAGTTCATAATTCCATTTACGTACTTCATCTGGAAGAAAGAGACAGAATTAGTTTTTGCCTTTTAAATTAAAAGCTCTAAAATAAGCAATAAAATGAAAAAGGGCAAAACAAACCAAAATAAAAGCCCCAGCAGAAGTAGTGTTCCTTGACGGAGGTGACTTGCTGATCTCTGCTAAAGCACGCCCCATCTCCCTACTTCCCATCATCTCTATGACAGGTTTCTTGCTCATACTTATAACACTAAAATTAATAAAATGAGAGCATTTCAGATGAGTTTATTCAGTAGTTCCTTTGGAACAAAGAGGAGCTGAAAGCAGGTCTTTAGTGTTGTATATAAATACTAGCAATCAAGATTCAACTGCATTAACAGGGGCTACTCCTGTGGTTGCACGTTTGTGCTGTCCTAAGAGAGACTTCCCAGGAAGTCACCAAACCTCTCTAAGAAGTCATAGATTTCTTAATCTCAGGCACCAAGAGGGGCCAGAAAAAAGCACCTCCTGATAAGAAAGAGGTCAGACTACCCACAATAAGCTTTGCTGGTATGCTTGCACAGTCACATGTGTCTGTAAAGTCTCATCACTGGAGAAAGGAAGTACAAAACACTGAAGATCCTGCTGGGAACACATGTGACTTTAGATACCCTCAGTATTTTTTCTTGACTTTGGCATATGAAAAATCTCACATACTAGAGAATCGTCCTGCCCATGATACTGTGTAATGACACACAGCCATACCATTAATGGTAGAAGTACAGCATATAAAGCAGTTATAGGATCCATAAAAGTATCAGAATATGAAGTGGTGGTGGTAGTACTTAGAAATTTTCTCATCTGAGGGAATGGAAGAAAAAACCCTCTTGAATCATGGGGGTGTTGCACATTTAAAGTGAATCACCACTTCTAAAAGACCCTTGCACGTCTCTTCTGGTTCATTTATATTTTTAACCTGCCTGTGAAGATGGATCCTCTCAGACCTATGCCCTTTTTATCATGCTTATTTCATTAGTGTTAGTACTGAAAAATTGCAAAGCTTACTGTGAATTTTATCTTTTCTAACAGTTTTGCAACCAGAAGACCAGAAATCTGACTTTGCAGATAGTGAACAGAAATCCCTAGAGTACCAACAATTGGAAGTGCATGTTAGTTTCTCTATTACTTGATCAATGCTGTCACTAATGCAAATCTATTCCCACAATGCACGGAGTGTCATTAATTTTATGTTGTTTACGTACTCTTGCCATAAGGTTAAGCAATTCCTACTATTAAGCTAGATGAAATTGCATTACCTTAATGAAATGCACTTTACTGATAAAGAATAATGTCACTTTCACAAGTGGAAGTGCTGTTAGCAAATTTTTACGAGAGAATTCCCAAAATCATATCTTAATTGCTTGGACAGCTGTGTAGTTTACATAACGAGCAAACAATGCCAAGGTTTTTTATTTTCTTTGTCAGCTGTATTGGATATTAGTATGCATGGTGGACCTTTTTTAGGCCTTTTATTACTTGATTGCAAATCATTCTTCATTGCTGCCCAAATTTATGGAAGGACATTGCTCCCTGAGGTGCCATATCCTTTCAGGTCTGTAACTGAACATGACTGATGGCTCCAGTGTAACAGTTGCTTATTACGGCGCTCACTGAGCTATGATTGCTCCAATACTTTATGTTGGCAGATGTGTTTCCCTTGGAACAGCATCTCCGAGACAGAGGTCATTGATCAAACCCCCCCTCTGGCTGTTCCATTATGTGCAAATTATTGCTAAAAGCAGAGAGACTGAGAAAGGGGGTGTGTGTGTGTGTGTGTGTGTGCATGTGTGTGTGCACACGGTCTGCTCACTGCAGAATTGAGAGAATAGAAAAAGCTAATGTAATGAAGCAAAAAAAAAATCTGTCTAAACTGGAAAAATGTTTTTTATAATGTGATCAAATGGAGGAGAAAGAAGGAAATTAAGATTATTTCAGTGGGGGAACAGTTGCATAATAAGGTATCATTTTCTTTTTAACTGAGCAATGCACAGCATTTTTGTCTGTGCTGTTTTGCTTGTGTGTATTTTTAGTGCTGAAATTAATGGAAAAAGGGTCATTCAATACCTAAGACACTTCTATTAACACCTGTCAAATAAATGAAAGCACTTTTATTTATTAGAGAGGGCCTTGCTGTATAGTAGTAGACAGTGACTGAGCTGTGCACCAGTTCCAAAAAATCAGAACAGAGACAGGGTTGTTGAATTAAGCAAGTGACTGTCTTGAGTACTTCCCAAAGACTGTCTGAGTGAGACTATGGACACTCACTACCACAACCATTCTTTAACAGAGTATAAAGGGTGCCTTGTTGTGACATGAGTGGTGTTGCACAGAGAGAATAATACCAAGATCGTATGAACAACTTATACTACATATATGAGATGTCAAAACTTTGGGAAATTTTAATATAACCTTTGACTATGAAGTTTGTTTGTCACTAATGGGGATGTTTGTTTTCTTTTGTTTTGTTTTTATATTTTGTCAGTTGTAACAGACAATATCTCCAAGAAATAAAGCTATTAGATGGTTTCAGAGGAGGGGAAACTTCATGAAAACAGCAGGTCAGAGGGGACATTAAAAAAAAAACCCTCTGAAAATTAATTTATCCTTTTTTTCTTTCTTCCCAGAATAAAAAAAAAATAAAAAAATCAATCTGTCCAGAGTCTAATGACTTGAAGCAAATTCTAAATTAAGTAGAACTTTTCTGGACAATTTGTTGAAATTAAAATAGAATGTTGAGTTAGACCTTCTGTTTTCCCTTTTTTTTTTGTTGTTGTTTGTTTCTTGAACTTACAGTTTCCCTGGCTTTGTTTTAAAAGTTGTTGAAAATAGATTCCAACAGATGTATATGTATATAAAAATGCAAGTGAGTCCTCAGTGTGATCCCATACAAAAATAATTAGTTTTTGGTAAGAGTGAGTCACTGAGTTATTTTACAGCATTTTCTAGCTTTGCATTTATTAGCACTGTGGTTAACAAGAAAGGAAAATTGCTAATTAAGAAAAAAATCACTTAACTGCATGGCTTGCAACCTTTAGTTTAGTCATCAAGATCTGTATCATGAATCTCCATCCATGGAGACAACCAAAATTTAACTGAACAAGGTCCCAAGAAAATTGCTTTAAGTTGTCCCTACTTTGAATGAGGGTGCAAACCAAGTGGGACTAAATGACATCCAGAGGTCCTTTCCATCTAAATTATTCCATAGTTCGACAAAGTTTTCTGGATCACCTTTTCCAGTAACTAACTGTGTTACTGAACTTTACACCTTGTCAAAGCATAGTGTGATTTTACAGCCTTCACTGGTGTAAGGAGGATTACTGATACTTTCCCTATCATGCAGTAAAAACAATTCCAATTGGCTTTGAGTCTGGACTTCTCACCACAAACAAAACCAATCTATTGCCTCCCAGTTGTTTCTGTTTACCTTTCTAAAGCACGCTTCTTTTTTTCCTTCTTAGCAACAATACAATCAGCCATTGGAAACAAATTTTCTATAAATATTCTGCTGAATTCAGAAGCAAGCTTTGTTTTAGTGTTCTCTTTCTTCAACTTTTAACCTGATATTTAACCTATTCCCCCTCCAGGCATCCCCCCTCTACTTGCATTAAAACTTACCAGTTCAATAAAAAAGCTTGCCATAGCTAGCCTGGTTTAACTTGTAATCTATCTCTTTAAAGAGAAAATGTCTGGGTCAAATCCATAGTTCTTGTAAATTGAGGTAGGTACACCTAAAATGACTTGTGCAAAGATTTGGCCCAGTATAACTAGACAATCATAATGATCTTAGACTATTTCAAAGCAGGAAGACCATGAACTACTTCTGATAATAAGCTGTTTTATTGTATTCCTTGGTAAAAAGTAAAGCTCCCATAAAAATATTCATGAATAACATTCTCTCTAGGGAGTCCTATTTTTCTTCACAAATAGTTTGACAGTGATCATGATGGATACCAAACAATTACCATGTATAAGCTGTCAATATTTTAACCACATGCTTTATGTTATATCTACTTTAGCTTTCTTTTCTACTATTATAAAAACTTCTCTCCTTTGACTAAAGAAATTAATCAAAACCAGGTCTTTTGGAGAAAATAAAAATACACGTGATTAATAGATAATGTCTGTTCTCTGCTCTTTCTCTTGTCTTTATTTCTGATAAGGGATTCAATTTTTAATTTAAAAGAAAATTAAAATTATTTTAGCAGTCATTCAAGTTTTTAAATTGTCAATCTGAAAGGAAATATTTCCTTACCATAGTGAATGTATTTCTTTGGTCTATTGCTTTTGCACATTCTCACTTGTGTGATGTAGTGGAATTCAGGAACCTTCAAAAATCACTGATGGTCTCATCTTTTAAAAGAAGAAAAAATGGAATAGTGATTTTTTTTTTTTTTTACATTTTGATCTATGCAGAGAGGAAAAACTCTTCGCTCTTGTTTTGTTCCTGATAAAATGCCAAGACGAATATCTGGATGGGATGATGTATTTTTGAAAGATTTGGCCTATAACAAAGTTTCATTTCCATATCAGGCCCTTTTAACAGTAGAAGAAGCAGTGCATTAGATAATATTTAGAAAAACAAGAGGAGAGAGAGAATGGCAAACACCCTTCACTCACATCGCACTTGCTTTGGTTATGACACTCGCTCAGAGTCTGGAGACCTGGCTTGTCTTCCACCATGCAGGAAAAATTGCTGAACCATTACACCAGGACAGGTTGTTTTCCTCTGGAAGATACGGTCATCTGATTGTTCAGGAATTTTTGCCTTTTTTCCTTTGGAGTAATCCTGCTGACACTTACCTTTCCCTCATCACAGAATATGATACAAAAAAGGTTTAATCCCTGTAATAGCTGCTTGCTGGGGGGAATAATGAAACTGATGTATGTTCATTTTCCTGAGTAAAAATGACCGCAAATCTATCAGTTCTGAGACAAAAAGTCTGAGGAGAAACCGTTGTAATTTAAAACTAAGTTATTTACATAGAGACTGAATTGTGTTTCTTCTCTCTCCTTTCACCTCAAATAAGACAAAATTACTGCTTCTACATCAGATATTTATGGTCTGGTTACATGATGCTCCTTCAATATTCTTATTGGTAACTCATACATTTCCTTGTGCTGGTGACACTGTTTGCTACCCATCAAGACAAACACATAGGCCATGATCCTGAAGTTACAGCATGAAGCAAACTTCCTTGCCTGAAGACAGTTAATGCTCTTTATATATTAATATAATTAATTCCTTTTATATATTTTAAATATGCAGGAACTGATTGTGAGAAAGTGATTTTTGCAGTCCTTTCTGATGTCATATGGGCACTCAAAACTGAAAAGTGGAAGTACAGGGTGCATGTAGGACTTGGATGCTATTTACCATTTTGCATAATTAGTTATTTTTGACTCAGTTTATGTTGGTCTAAACAAGTTTTAGTAGAAACAATGCTGCTCATGTCATGGTGGAATTAGGATCTTTTGTAATTTTGGGGGATAGAGTATCTAGAATAACTGATAGACTTAAGGTCAAGGATGACCAAATTATTTTTTTCTCAGGCCATGATCTTGCATAATTTCCCTTGGGCTCCTCAAAGCCCCTTGTACCTACTCTTCTGGCTTTAAGAAAGTCACAGTGCCATTATTTAAACCTCTTACCCTGTAAGAATGAATTACATCTGTTCTGAAATGTAAATTCATTTTAAACCGGGAGTACCTTAGATAACAAGGCATACGTAGCTTGCAAAGACATCTTTTCTAAAATAAAAGACATATATTGGTCGTTTGCTATAAAAACAAAACATGTAGGGCACAAGCCCAGGTTTTTTAACAGCAGGACTGTCATTGTCCTTTGATTCTTCTCTGCTGAGGAATTGTCAGCTCTCTAGTGAATTAATGTGCACACCTACTTAAAACACCTCTAACAACAGAAGTTTGAGAAAAAGCAAGCAAGTTGGCTGCTTAAAACATGATTGGTGACTGATGCTCAGTTAATGGCCCTGGTATTTTCACCTCGTAAATGATGACTCAGGTAGCAAGCTATGAACTCAAGTCTTGTTCTTAACCAGAAAAATAGGTTTAAGAATCTCTTCCTCTACAAACACTGTACTGAAAGATGGAAAACAAAAGCATACATAATCAATGTAAAATACTGCAAAATATTTTAAGGCTCTTTACATCAGGTCATTCACTTCCAGCATGAAAAACAGATCCCAAATCCCTGATCTCTTGCTACAGCTTATTGTATTCAAAAATACAATTTTAAATCAAGAAACCTTTCTGGATAATGGCTTTGTCATATGTTCCAAATAAATTTTTGTTTTGCTGAACTGGTCTTTTCTGGTTAAGAATAAATAATTCCTTGAAAAGTCCTAGCACTAGTGAAGTGATCTCAGATAACAGATTGTATTTCAGTAACAGTGACTGAACAAAACCATGTTGAAGCACTAGAAATATTCTGTGTCAAATAATTCACCCAATAGAAGCTGTGCATGCAATGTAGTATTCTCTTAATTAATGCATGGTCCCTTAAAGTTCTTTTAGAAATGAAGGCAATATGGGTAACAGCCACATTGTTCAGCAAAATAGAATATCTGTTAGTAAGAGCAAAGTTGCTAAAAGTCTTTTACAATCATTCTGTAGCAAGCAAGGCTGAAATAGCAGTCTTTCCAGGTCAGTGAGTATCTTGTCTAAGCCCTGCTGACTCTTTCTAGATTAGAAAAAAAAAAAATCTATATCCAGACCCTTTCCAGGTCAATAAAAATATTTCAAGTCTCTGAGTTTCCTCTAGATGTTGGAGAGTCAATTAGGAACAGTTTAAACCAAATACAGTCACAATCTATTCATTGTAGTTGAACTATTCCAAGCTGTGTAAGATCTTTTTAAGTTTTCAAAGGCACAAACTGGGAATGGTAAAATAACATCTCTCCTGACATGGGGAAAACAAAAAAAGGGGGAAAAAACACCCAGCCAAAACCTGCAAACTAAAAAACTTTAAACATTAAAAAGCGGTATGCTTAAAATAAATTTGCTGTCTAATGTTATTTATTTTTTCATATTTATAATTAGATTGGCATATTTCTTATATGGCGCCTAAAACAAGTGTATTACTGATGTTTTTCATAGTGTTTAAAGCTGCTGTAACTTTTAAGAAGTCTTTAAGCTGTGAAAATGAGAGGGGACAGTTTTAAGCAGCATTCATTAACTTAGCAATCAAAGACAGGACTGTCATGTGCATGCTCATTTCAAAAGTCTTTCCCCCACAGCGTAACATCACTAATTAAAGGTTCATTATTATTACAATTGCAATTTGCACAGCCTGATTCTTTTAAGTAACTGGACTTTAATTCAAAGGTATGAAGTGACATTTCACTTTATTAGCGTTCACTCAAACATGATTTTATTCAGTTCAATGCAACGTGTATAAATTGCAACCATACAAACAAAACACTTTATAGTAGATTTCTATGTGCTACTGCATGGAATCAATAATTTTCATGAAATTTCAGTGTATATTTATCACCTTCTGTTCATCCAAGTTTAGGTTTCGTTGGGACTCATAGTATACCGCTGTGCTTATGGGTATATTTAATCAAGAAACTGTTGGCATAGGCTGGTGGCATTGAGAAATATCGTCGTCTTATATTTTTCAATGACTTGAACACAGAAGGCAAACGTAGTTACATACCTCATTTTCCTATGATGTTGTTAGCCTTCTTTAGGCTATGGAGTACAGCAAGGGTGGAAAAAAAATATGATATCAATCTGGAGGCTAGGGCAGAAAAGTGGTGTATCAGACAGCACAATGAAACTTGGGAGGCACAGGTCCAGCTGGAGACCTTCACTCTGTTATTTAACAGTTACCTTAATTTAATCATTGCCTCATTTTCCTCTTTCAAAATGAGAATAACTTCCTATTCCATTAGAGCCATGTGAGGCAAAGATCCTTTAAAATCATTTTGGGACATGTGGCTACTACTGAAATATCTTATGGCTGTGTCCAGACAAGTAAATAGCTTATTTAAATAGACAGACATTCAAATGGTATGTTGAAAGATAATTGGAAAAAAACCAGCAAGACTTTGCTCTTTGGCATGGAACTTTATAGTATCATGAACTTCAATATGCTGGAAATGGAGATCTAAGTTATCTCAACTGAGCAAATATCATCAGCCCTGTGTGAACACAGCATATGAACCCACAATTAATTTGACTGTTCAAATGAGAGTAGAGTTTAATTGGCAGGGTATCATGATATTAGGGTTGGCAGATGTAGGAACAAAGGAGATGATGTATATCGATCCAAACACAAAATCCCTAAAAGTCTGGAAAAAAAAAAGGTACTTTATCTGCCTTAGAATAAGATCTATGCCTACATTGACAAGGCTGTTTATGCTCTTAGCTCTAGGTTAGTTTCTGTTTGTTATTTCTCCCCTCTTTTCTAAATCTATCTTGTTGTATTTAGTGTCATTATCTGAAGTTGGTTATATGCCTACCAAGATCCTCAGAAGAGCTAATATGAGATCTTGTGATACAAGGTGACCATAATGTGGATGCAAAGGTAGGTAGTATAAAAAAATCTGTACTTTAATGCTTGTGTTTGATTTGGCACATCTTTGGGGTTTTTTTTTAAGTGGAGATTTACTTTGTGGGAAAAGTAATAGAAGTATTACCTATGCAAATCTACTATGGTATAGATAGACTTAATCTGTTTGAAGCCTAGAGAGGGTACAAACCTTGGCAAGCACCAGAGCTTCGAGGCAGAGCCAGAAACATTTTTGCTTTGTTTTCCAACTTGGATGGCACTGCAGGAATAGAAGCACTTTGGACATGTAATGCAAAGCACTCCTGAAGCATAAACTTATTCTGCTGGTTCAAATTTGTTAAAAAAAATATTTATGGTTTAACAGATTAAGCCTCAAACCTTGCACTGTGTGTACTTTCTGTTTCCTGCACTTGTAATGAAGCTGTTGTGAAGGAATAAATCTAGCATGAACTCTGAGTAATTTGACAGAAAGCAAGTAGTGAGCGTTTTCAGCATTAGCGAGTGTGGAGCCATGGCTTTTTGTCCATTCCACAATACACTCATGCAAAATCCATTGTTTTAGGTGGCGTTTATCCTCCAAAGCTTGATACCACATTGCTTTTTTTGTGGATAAAAGCAGAATTAAGAGTACTGTCTTTAACTTCTTTCAGGTAAATTTTGAATTGGAATGAGCTGACTTATAAAGTTAAATATGCAAGATTTTTCCTTTTGCTCTGTAGCACAGTATCTTGCAGGACTATTATGTGCTATCACATGTGGTATTTAAAAACTGTTAGGATCCCAAGTATGCATAAGAACAACATATGCACATAGCTGTTAAATACATGTAGTTATTGTCTATAATTTTCAGATGGAAAAAATAGACTCTGAAAGACTCACTGGGCAGGATCACAGAGTTAAGGGAAGCTTACAGTTATGATAAGGTAGCTGTCTGCAGTGATCTTGTCTAGCCTATCTCAAAACTACTGTGTGGAAAAAACTCAATAACTTGCTGCTGAGGTGATTTTGAGTGGCCATATTGTTGTACTTCCAGGAAAAAACCAACCTGTTGTATCTATAGTGCAATCAAGCAAAACTGTCAGAACACACCAAGCAGAAGGAAACACACAGAAGATAATGTCCAAAAAGAACATCTATCAATCTGGGAAAAAATGTGGCCTGTACTGTAATGTATATATATCTGATGGTGTGCACACAACTGAAAATCTTGGTATTGCTTCATAATCACTGAAACAGGAAATGGGTTTATCTGCATGTATTTGTTACCAGGTCACATGAATTTTATTCAAGGAAGAGTATTGTTGCAAGAGTGCCTGAATGAATCTTTCTAAAACAAATTTTACTGCTAGGGCTGAGAATTCTGTGCAGCAGAGGCAAAAGTGATAGTCTTATAAGGAAGGGTGCGCTCATTGAGTATGTAACATTACTGCCCCCCCTAGAAAGTATCCAATATCATCTTTGAAACACATGAACTCCATCTGTAAGTGGAACTTTGGCTGGAGTGTGTCTGAAATGTTTATTCTTGTTGCAGCATCTTTCCTGACTTATGGTACAAGTTGCATGGCTAGAGAAGGGAACAATAACTTCAATATCTTTATACCTCAGACTCTGTTGCTCTCATATGTGTCCCACTGGGCTATGAAAATGCAGCATAAATTTAGAGCCACCTTCTAGAGGTTAGTCTCTGCTGGGTAGTTCCAGAGCTGATGTGGATGATATCCAAGTGCTTGCAAAGCAGCTTTCAGAACGTATTCCTTATGGCACAGCTTTTTAACCACAGCTGATCATCAAAAAATCATCCTCAATAGTGTTTTGGCAGGCTTTTTGAAGTTTTTTTTGGTGTCAACAATGTTAGGCTTAGAGTTTGGACAACACCATTACCACATTACAGCTCCAGCTACTCTTTCTTTACATTCTTTTTTTAAATGATTATGAATTAAAAAGCTTTCTCTTCTGTTTTAAATGATGAAAATTGCATGATGCAATACAATCTTCAACAGGTGTGGATCAACATGCTTTACAGAAGAATCATAGAATCATTAAGGTTGGAAAAGACCTCTAAGATCATCGAGTCCAACCATCGACCCAAC
>NW_008795939.1:592601-595101 GCF_000699145.1 Aptenodytes forsteri
CACCTCAACGTCCTTCTTGTAGTGAGGGGCCCAAAACTGAACACAGGATTCGAGGTGCAGCCTCACCAGGGCCGAGTACGGGGGCACGATCACTTCCCTAAATGGAGTTCTAGCTGTTTTGGTGGTATGCCTTTTGAACGCTGTCCACAGTGCCTGGAGAAAATAAACTACTTCAGGGGAAATTCTGTCTAAATATTTTGTGTTAAAATCCTCATAATGACACACACACTAATTTTTTTAAGAAAATAGAATTAAGGACTTTAAGTTTTCTTTTCTATGTGCAAGTGATTTCATAAGAACTTTCTGTACAGATTTTACACTGATAGTTAAAAACATACGTCTAAAAATCTAGCAATTTACAAGAAATGATGACTTGCTTCATGCTTCAAATAAAATACAGATCTGTTAGTGTGAGTATGAATGTAAAGGACAGCAGCCATACAGAACCTGTTTCAAACAGAAAAAAAGATCACCTGACCATGAAAAATAAGACTAATGGAGAGGTTTTGAAAAGAAAACCACAGTCAGGAAGAATAAGATGATTTTGTTATTCATTTAATTGGAAGGGATATAGGTTGAAAGCATCCATAAAAATAAAAATCTAAACAGCCAAAAACATAATAAAAGAAAAAGTGGAGAGTTGATCGCTTTTTATATCTGTTTCTGGACTGCAGGGAAAAAAAAAGTGTCTAATTCCTAGGAAGGAACATACCCTCCAGAACTGTTATTACAGCAGCTGCAGGTGCCAGAGGAGTACTAGGGGATGGACCTCAAAGTGACCAGGTTTGTGCACTGTCCATAAACAACATTTCCTTTTGTCACTACCTCTACTGGGCAAGATGGGCCTTTCATCTGATCCTGTGGGGCTTTTCCCTGTTTTTAAGGAGACGCAAATGACAAGCAGAATTTATGAAAATGAGTGTTTGAATATTTGGGTATCCAAGGGAATCCTGGCAACAGTATTCATGTGCACTAGTACATGAAAATGGCGGAATAAATATTTCTGTTACACATTTGAGAAAAAAACAGAAAATGTATTTGCATGATGTGAAGATCATGATCAAATGCTTTCAGAAAGACGTTAGACAGTAAACTCAAACAGTTTTTTAAAGTTGGGCATTTTAGCTTCTGAATTTTATAATCTATCTGAGCTGCTAAACTTTCTGGACTGTCTATGTGTTGTGGAATGCTGAGACAGTTCTGGGGGACCAAAAGAAAACTAATGCTGTGACAATATTTAAAGCGAGGAAATAGGGTGACTCAAGTAATTATAAGCTTGTCTGTCTTGTGTAGATTATGGACAATTGGAAGGGCGGATAATAGATGTGACTTTTTTTTAAGAGTTAAGAAAAGTTAATTAATGCCAATAGGCATAGGTTTATTGAAAATTGATCTTGTTAAGTTAACTTAGGAAAAAAAATTGTCACTGTAAGCTTGGTTGCTAAAAGTGTTGATGTAATACAATTAGGGATCTGTAAGGTATTTTAACTTGGTATTTCAAAGCATTTTGACTAAGGAGCAAAACCAATACAAAATCAATATGTATCAGTCAGGTGAAAACATTATGTAAATTATGTTTTCTGAGAAACAATCACTGGGGAAACATCACTGAATGAATGTTTCGCTGGATTGAGTTCTGTGGACCCAGAGTTGTTTAACTTTTTTATCTATGGCATAAAATCATTACTGATCAATTCACTAATGATGTGAAAGCTAGAGGATCAATAAAAAAGAAGTCAGAGCACTGATACCAAACAGTCTAGAGCCCTCTGTAAGCTGTGTGTAGCCAGTGATACATATGCCATACAGGGAGAAACAAATACTGCAGACTGCTTTTGCATGCCTCGTGTTCTGGCATCAGGATCCTCCTGAACTAATACGGTCCAGTCACTTATTGTATGTCAGAGCTTCCTGTGACAGAAAGTAGTAGCTCTGAGGAAGACTCACAACTTACTGTGGATCGTCAACTGAATGTGGGGATACTGCTGTGGCCAAAGAAATATTATTGGGAATAGTTTGCCATTATTTCTGTGCTTGGTTGGCACCCATTTGGTTATTGCTGGACTAGTGCACCGTGGCCAGGTACCAAACACCACATGGACACTGAAAGCTTGAAGAAGCTTTAAAGAAGAGCTATGGGAATGGCCAAAAACTGTAAAAGAAATTTCGAGTATCCTAACATCTGGCATAGCAGATAATAAGCCTGCATCTTGAATTGTGTGCATGGTCCTCATTCCTTTACCATCTCAGCAAGGAGAAGCCAAGCTGGAAGTCAGACTGGAAAAGGTTCCACCCTTTGTAGAAAGGTGGCAACATCAAAGGTACGGGCAGTGTGTGTGCAGCTGGGAGTTAAATCCAGTGGGATCTTTCAGACTGGAAGAGACAACAATCTGGCCGCTGTCGTTAAAGACAACTCAGGGTACTCAGCCCCCTGAGCTGGAAGACAGGGACGGCGAGCAGGATGAACCATCCATAATCAAGAAGGAAGCAGTCAACGACC
>NW_008795939.1:602162-629166 GCF_000699145.1 Aptenodytes forsteri
GAAGTGGTGGAGTCCCCATCCCTGGAGGTACTTAAAAGACGAGTAGATGAGGCACTTAGGGACATGGTTTAGTGGGTGGTGGTGTTGGGTCGACGGTTGGACTCGATGATCTTAGAGGTCTTTTCCAACCTCAATGATTCTATGATTCCATGATTCTATGATTCTATGACATGAGCAAGAGTAGATACAGTAGGTGCCTAGAAAATACAAGAACGTGGAAGGGGAAATTAAGGAATGACTGCGGGCTGTCTACTCTTATTTACAATTAGGGAATTCCAAGCAAAATTAACAAATGACTACTTAAAAACAAATGAGGTTTCTTTACAGTATGCAGAATTAAGCAGTAGAACTTATTATAAGATGTAGATGCAGAAAGGTAATGTGGGTTGAAAAAACACCTGAATGAACTTCTGAAAAAAATGCATTGAAAACTCAAGCTAACACAAACCAAAACAAAATACACCTCAGAATCCGGAAAGTCTTGAGCTGCAAACTGCTGAGGTCTGGGAGAGCATGCAATGCTTCCTCTTTTCTCCAGGCATCTGCTGTAGGGCCAACTGTCAGAGACAGGGTCAGGCAGACCTTTTGGCCTGCTTCCTACAGCTGCAGTATGGAATAATGTGTGTGAAGAAAAGATACCTGTGAACAGAGCATTTTCTGGCCTATCATCCTATGGTTTAATGAGATCCAGTGACTGATGGAAAAAGACAGGTTTGAAATAAAACTCAAGCTTTTAGTGGTGAAACTAACTAATTTACAAGCATATTTCTCAGTTGAGTCTGATGGTATCTTTTTTTGTGCTTGCTGGTAAGATCAAGGAAGGTGGAATTATTTGTTGTCACTTCCACTGCAGGGCCTGTCCTCCCACCCCTCGTTGGTCTGGTGTTAAATAGTCAGTGATAAGACAGTACTTTGTAGATGTCCTGATCCAGGCCCATAACAAGACAGAAATACAGCAGAACAACTAGTTGGTCATTCAGTGGATGAGACAGCAGCAATGGGATTTCATTTTCTTATAGTGAAAGGAGGTGTGTGCTGTGTGGGAAAGGGAGTTCTAGACAGCATCATCATCAAAATCTGCACTGTTAGCCTGGGATCTTTTGATACAGACCTGAGTGTCTCTTTTCTTTTCTATGTCTATGCAGATATGTATTTTCTTTATGGTTTATATGATGCCTCATAGCTTTTATTTGTGGTGGGAGAACCTTTGAAAAAGAGATGCCTAGTCCTTGTAAATGGATCCCGCCTTTTACCAGCAGAGTACTTACGTAAAAAAGCTTGGAAGAAAAGTTGACCATTAAAGTGTTTCTTGGAAATAGTTTCAGGTTTGGGGGGTTTTGGGTGAAATTCACATAGAAAATAAGAAATAGATACTTTCAAAAGTTAGTCAAGTGGATTGTGGCATATCTAAAAATACATTGTTTAAGCCTCTTTAGTTTTTCTTGTGGGTAAACGGCTTGAAAGTCGTCAGAAACCATTAGTGACCAAACTGAAGCAAGCAAGCTTTATTACTTATGATGTCACAGAATCACCAAGTCACAGAATCACAGAATGGTCAAGGTTGGAAGGGACCTCTGGAGGTCGTCTGGTCCAACCCCCCGCTCAAGGAGGACTGCCTAGAACCGGTTGCCCAGGACCATGTCCATATGGCTTTTGAATATCTCCAAGGATGGAGACTCCACAGCTTCCCTGGGCAACCTGTGCCAGTGCTCAGACACAAAAAAGTGTTTCCTGATGTTCAGCAGGAACCCCCCATGTTTCAGCTTGGGCCCATTGTCTTTCATCCTGTTGCTGGGCACCACTGGAAAGAGCCTGGCTCTGCCTCCTCTGCACGCTCCCTTCAGGTATTTATACACATTAACAAGATCCCCCCCGAGCCTGCTCTTCTGTAGGCTGAACAGTCCCAGCTCTCTCAGCCTTTCCTCATATGTGAGATGCTCCAGTCCCTTAACCATCTTCGTGGCCCTTCACTGGAAAATATAATATCAAATATGCCGTAAAACTTTTATGTGGAACCTGTAAAGCAGATTATGGGACTATAAGTATATAAAAATGAAACTCTTGCTCTTGAAAGGCAACAGAAATTTACATATATATGCATGCATATGTGTGCAAGCACTTAACACAAGTGTAATGGAAAAAATACCTCTTAGCCTGAGTTAATTGCAAGATCTTATGAATCTGCAAATTAATAGATGATTAAACATATGATTTAAACTCAAACCTATACATTAGAATAAAAACACTTTGCTGATCTGTGATCAGACTACTAAACTGCTTACTTATACAGCTTTAAGTTTTGATTAATTTTGTGTGGAAGAACTAATGAGCTGAGAACTAGTTAGTTTGCCTCATACTGCAACTAACCATTGCAAATAATAATTTGTAGTCTAGCATTTTGGAACATATGTATAGCGGAAGAACATGTGTTTTCATCTGTAATATCACTAATTTTAATGAAACTTCCATAAATCCCGTATTGTTCACTTTCTTGTTAATTATTGCATTAGTAATACATTAACATGATGTAAAATTCAGTAATGAAACAATACAACATTTTTTGAAAACTAATAGACTTTGAATCCATCATGTTGTTATCTATCCTGATCTACTAACACAGAATTCTTGGACAGAAAGTAGGTCTATCAGTTCCCTTAATATTATTTTTAGTGGTATAAAATGGAGATTATCTGATTTTGTGTAAATGAACTGTGGAAAGGTTACAGAAGTAAAATTAAGTTCCCAGCTTAGTGCGTTTGTAAGTGCTGATATCTTCTGGTCACTGTTCCAGATATTTTGAGCATTGGATCCTGGGATCATATAATGAATTTAATATGAAGAAAACCAGTTTGAAAGTAGATTTAGAGTTTGGTTTAAGTGATGTGATTGTCTTTGTGTGAACCTTCCACATCATTATGAATTTTGTCTTTTGACTTTTTGCTTGAAGGTGTGCAGTGACTGTGGATTTTAGCTGTCCTGTGATGTGTGCCTGTTCAGTTGAGATTTTATTTATTTTGATTTGTGTTTATTTGCTTGGGTGTTACTGAATAAGCCACCTTTAAAATCTGAATAATCTACTTTCTCTATTGCTTACTTTCACAAAAAATAAATATCTTATTTGGGTTTGAGGTTGTGTTTCCTGCTCTTACTGTGTAAGGAAGCTGTGAGTAACAAAAAGAAATACCTTTTATCATCATTTCAAGAATAAGTACAAATACTTGGTTTTATACATTTGAAATATCCTTGATGGCAAAGAAGGACAAAGCAAGCTTGAAACATACTTTAGAGACTAGAAATTAAGATAATTCTAGACAGCACAGATAATCTTAAAAGCTAAGGGAAACAAAACTATATACAAGAACATGAGATGGTAATCGTGAGCAAAAATAAGGTGCTGAGGTTATTTAAAGTGTCTGTTAATATTCCCCATATGATTAAGAGAAAATAAAGAGGGTATGTAGCCAAATAATACTATACACACTTAATGATTATGGGCTGCTTTGGGGGAAGATGCAGGTGTTCATCTCTGTTGAAAATAAGGCCATTAAATGATAAAATAGCTGCTAGATGAAGGTGACAATACTAGAGAACATATGGCTATGAGAAATTAAATCCTCTGTGTACACATTCTGAGCCAGAGGCAACAATATTAAGAGTAGAAACTAGGCAATACTGCTGATCTTAATATCAAATGGTTTGGTGTATAAGAGAGGTAAAGAATCCTAACAAATACTGTTGGTGCAAATAGTTCACAAAAGGAGATTTAACTGAAGTTTTCATAAGCCCCAAACCTGTAGGTAAAAATCAGTATGCTTAATTTCTATATGGTAGGAACCGAGAAGTCACAGGAGAAGGAAAATCAGCTTGTTCCAATAAGATACTTTTTTTCACTCAGGGAATGGCAACTGCTTGAGGAAGTCATATAAGATCAAAATTGCTGGTGCAAAGACTCAAGGGTCATTTTGGAAGGAACCAAAACTGGCTCTCAGGAAAGAAAGTGAAGTGATTAAATAGATGCTCATCACAAGCGTTTATGACATCATGATGTGTATTCAAGTGCAACTTGTGTGAATGCAATATAACAGCTAAGTTTCACCTCTGCAGGCCACTAAACTGCCATGTGACCAAGAAATAATGTGGTTAAGAATCAGAATTTGTGCAGGTCGGGAGCTCCTGGAGCTAAAGTGTGATACAATTCTTGTTGGTGTTATTCAAACAGATCAATGAGCATATCAGTAAGGGCAATATGGGCTTTCATGCTCCACCAGGTCTCTGTGATCACTGGTGCAAAATGCCAATCACTGTCTCCGTACGGATCAGTATTCTGAATTGGTATTTCAAGAAAAGATTAACAATCTCTTCTTAAATAATCTGTATTTCTGACCTGTTGTGGTTGGTAAGTGCCATACAATAAATGTGGAAAGAGAATACAATTGCCAATCAGTATGGAGCTGCTGCTGAAGTCTAATGAGATTCTCTAGACAGACAAACTTTGAAGGAACATCTAACAGCCAATTTTAGGAGTGATTCAGCAACAAGTGATCTGGAACAAGGGCAGCTGCTTGAATTACCTTGGGTAAAAGCAGTGGAGGGTAAGTAAAATGAACTCCAAATATCATTTGATGAAGTACAACAAAAGAAAATAGACAGGGATCAGGTGGGTTGGGTAATCCAAAAACGTGTTCCTCTCCACAATATTTTTCTACCCTAGAAAAAATCCTTGTTTTTACTTCCAAACATCACCTGTTGCAAACTGATAAAAAAAAAATTGTCTTCTGGGATGAGGTCTGATAACTTTTATTTATCTTTTTCATTTTCAGAATACTACTGATTATCTAAGTATTCCATATTTTCATTTAGGCAGCTTAATGAGTTTCTTGTTTCTGAGTTTGTACTGCCCTTGAATTCAGCCAGGGCAACAGAAAAAAGCCTAGTAAGGCTATTTCAGTCATCTTGGTTGTTTCTGAATTAGTTTCAGCAATTTCTGAAAATAAATCAAAACTGCTTTAGTTTCAAAAGGAAGGGAGATATTTAATGGGTTATAAAGACAAATCTAAAGTTTGAACGATTGGTTCTGGCCTAGTTATTTGAAAGGAAATCCTGCTTTCTGAAGAAAAAACTGGGTTCTGATGGAAAAACTTTCAGGAAAACTTTAGATAGTGATGACTTCCATGTTAAAGAGGTAATTCCAGAGAGATGGGAAAGGAAGGAGACAAAGACATCAAGAGAGCAAATCTGAAAAATTGCATGGAACATATCACTGTGACACTGTGACATGGCGTTCTTTGCCTTTCTTTTGAAGCCTGTCTTAAGACATTTTCTGCGGTAATTAATACTGTTCAGTTTAGAAAAAACTAATAATTTTGAAAAGAAGGAAGTATTGTAATGGTGTTCATAACAGAGCTCTGAGCTCTTCAAAAGAACTTTGTAAATTACTTTACATCCTAACATAAAGGAAGGAAGGATGGTGGGGGGTAAAAGGTGATTATCTCTCTCCATATGTTTAACTCTTTTCAGGAAGTCTGCCTTTTCCATTCTTTTTGCTTATAGTTCTCCAAATATTGCAGCAATTAATTGGAAAGAGCTGTATGTATTTAGAAAAAAAATATTTTAACAGTGTTAGATAGTGGATACACGTGAACTTATTCACATCATAGGTAGCATAGCCTAAATGTTTGTTTAGCAAAGTATTTTTAAAATGTGCAACACATTGTTCTAAGTTACAACAGTTCAAATTTCACTGATAAGTACTTGTAGGTAATCAGCTGCATGTTTTGTTATGGTATTTTAATACAAGGAGTACACCCTTTATTAGTAATTGTTAAACATATTTATTTTTCTTGGTACTGGAATATCATTGAACATGAATAAATAAGTTCATTTTCTTAAAAAAAACCCAACAAAACAACAAAACCCCCTGACTTTCCCTAGTCTTTTCCAAAAGAACAGTAAAATGTTACTGACATATTTGGCAGTATTGAAGAGGAACAAAGCCCAGATTATGTCAGACTTTTAGTGATACACAAAAAGATGTTAAATGTTTCTAAGATGGAAAGTTATTCAGGATCATGTGGTGTTTAACACTACTTCTGTTTTTGATGTGTCTGGAGAATTTGTGGAGAATTGGGGATTTCTTGAAATTCTCTGCTAAACTGGCAAGCAAAGCCTTTGGGACTTCCAGGTGGTAGAATCACTGACTATTAGAGTGAGAAGTTTATTTCCTGCAAAAGCAATACATCTTTGAAAAGTGATATCTGGTTGTAATTTCATTATTTTTAAATGAATTGTGAAGACATAATTGGCTGCAAAGTGAAACACAAATTTGACCCCTTTGATATCAGCTATAAAGCAGACACTGAATAACACAGCCAGCTGCAATCAGCTCTGCACACAGAACTGTGTGGATATTAGATCGTAGGTCTAAAATAAAAGAGTATTTTGATGTAAATCGTCACACTGGAGAAGGTAAGAATATTTAACCTTTAATCTATAGCACTCATTAGGCAGTATGATTTAAAGTAAAAATTATATATTTGACCATTTTGAATATATATCAAATCTTTTATTGGTTTTCCAGCCTGTAAAATTATATAACATCAATATCAAGGTTTCACATTTATACATTGATGATGTTCATTTCTGTGGAAGAGAAACAAATCTTGGGTTCTTCGTGGACCAAACACAAAACATAAGCCTAAAGGTCAGTTGGCTGAAAATTATCTGAATTTCCAGATCTCTCTGCATGGGAAGTCAAAATTCTGCTAGAAAAAGTTAATAAACAGTCCCAAAAACACAGTGACACCAATTGTATGAGGGAAATAAAGGAATTCACTGAAAGATTGAACTTACTGTCACGGACAACATGTGACTATCTTACTCCAGCTTTCTACTAAGGTGATGTGTTGTGATGTGGCCGTTTTGGACTACCCCTTATCTCCACATAATTAAACAAGAACAACTGCAAAAAATACCTTTGGAAGCTTCCAAGTTGCTGGGAGGCATTGCATGTTTTTCCAGATGCTGTGACCATAGCACCTGTGGTCACAGCATAGTGAATGTGCATTTGTTGGTATCATCTAGAATTACAGAACAAAGATGGGAGGAGGAATGGCAAATACTTTCCAATAAGATTTTTACAGTTGCTTCTTTTCTGCTTTTTCCCTGTGGACATTAGAACAGGGAGAATTTTAATTTTTTCTTGAAATGACTAAACCTGTTTTAAAGAGTAGAATACAAGCAGTTCATTTTTTGGAAAATTTTCTAATGTAGATTTAGAAAAAATGACTTTTTTTGTTCTGACATATTCAGAGCTGAGGTTCTTTTCTGCTCAAAATATTTTTTCTTCAGAATAATCTCTTTAGTATATCATGTTTGATGTCATTTGGGGAACTCTGAGTCAACTTGTTACCTCTTCAAGTCTTAAATTTATAGAAGAAACTCATCCATGGCTGGTACTAGCAGTGGGAAGACATTCTTTCAAGATTCCCCTGGGATGGCTTTCTTTCTCTATTACCAAGTATGTAACACAACACTGCATAAAAACAGTGTAAGATTTCTAATTCAGCAGCGACTAATGTCACCAATAAGTTCCTTTTTATAAAATTACTGCTCAGCTGTATTTCTTGGTAGTGATGTGGCATGTCGAGGATGCACTGTCTTAGGAGTAAGATCATTAGAAAAAAAATTCTTTTTCCTTGACCAGAGGTTTCTCACATGATTTTAGAGACGCCTGCCTTCTGCCCAGTCCTGACATTCTGCATACAAATGCAGACATATAATGCATGCATTCTAAATAATGAATCTTTTGGATATCTGACAGTATATGTTATATTTTCATATTTTTTTTAAACTGTCTTAACTTTGGGTAATATGTGTACTGGTCATAAAGACAGCCAGGCAGAATTTAATATAGCTCACACCCCTACTGCTTTGGAGTTTTGAATGTCTAAATAGAAATTAATTAAATAGAATTTCTGCACTAGAATTTAAAGCTTTCCATGATTTTCCTTAAACTTACTGGTTATTGGATAGAATTTAAGAATTGCAGGTTTCCTTACTGGGAGTATCAAGGAGATCCTATTATTTCAAATAGCAGATCAATTAATTGAAGAATATGTTTAATTCAGGCAAAAATAATATGAGCTTTCAGTAAAAGATTATGTGTAAAGATTAGACAGACTCTAAAGAGACTTATTGCCTAAACTGGGAATCCAAAGTGAAAAGGCTAAAAGGCTACCATAGGAATCTTCCAGTGTTGCTGAAATAAAGCCTGATTTTCATTTGTTATTAAATGTTTTACTGCTTTTATTGTAAAGGAGACAATGTGAACAATATCCCTTGCTCTGTGATGACAGTCACTCCTTTGCAGTTCTTGACCAGAAGTTTTTTATGCAACTTGGAGTTCACTGTTTTCTGCCTGATACAGAGGTATACAAACACAAGCAGATGCTGCATACATCCAGCTGGTTAGTTATTTAAGCATCTGGCAGTGTTTCTTAACTGATGTTGTATATAATATTGAAGAATACAAATATTTTTTGCTGTGCCTGTGCTGATAAGGTATTAGCTGAAAGCATCCCTTCTGTAGAATACTCCCATATAGAAGCCATTCTGCATGGCTAGCAAATCACAGTTACCTTTCATCTGTATCTGGTAGGGAGTACAATGTTTTAAATAACAGTGGAGGAAGACTTGTATTGTTTAAAGGAAAACTAGTTTTATTATAGTGGGATTCTGAAAAGGCTTTTGCGGGATTAAAAGGCCCAAAACTGCCAAAGCAAAGCTTAAAAAGGAAAGAAAAATACCCTGGCTCTTATTTCTTCAGTATGACAAAACTTGGGCACTATGCAGAGTTTTCTGAGTACTGGTATTAGTCTAATAGTCAACAAGATTTTAGTTGTACTCCATATGTAAGCACATACTAAATATTGCTAAATCTCTGCAATTGTTCTTCAGTGAAATTACAATACAAAAGCCTGTACTGTGTTTTGCCTTAGAGGTAGCTAGTGTGACATGGTCTGTATAAATAGTGTTATCAGCAATGAAGCTCCATGTTTAAGGGCTGCTATTTCCTCTGGATATAGGATATTAGCTTCTAGTAATGAGTCATGAGAAAGGGTGTTAGCGTCCACTTGTGAAAGCTGTGGTGGGAAAACCAAAACAGATCAGAATGGAAATCCAGGCAATGCCAGCATCAGTATGGCATTTTATTGTGTCAGAACACAATGCAATTTATCGTGACAGAATACAAGTTCTGTTGCTCATATAGAAGAAAAAATGAAAACCCTACTATAATTATGGTTTTTAAAATTTGTTTCATTCACTCAAGTCTTATTTTTGAGGTGACAAAAATATTTTGAACCCTACAAAGGGAGAACTGTACTCAGCCCTTTCAACTTTTACTTTTCATTTTATCTGATTTATGGAATCTCCCTTTCGATAAATTCCAGAAACTCCAGTCTGTAGTTCAGAGGTAGCCTTTTGTTTTCTCCTGGACACCTGATGCAGGGCTTTATCATTACTTCTAAGGAGTTTTAATGAGTTGCACATATTGTGTGATGGGAGCAGAACCCTTTCTCCCCCTTTCTCTTACTCCCTTACCTCATATGAGACTTCACAAGCTTTTGCAGAATATTGTTGAGTTATGGCCAATAGAACTAACATACATTGTGGTCATTAGTACATTTCAATATTTTACTAAAAAAGTTCTACCACATATTCCTTTTTAATTAGATCTACTGTTGTGGGATGTTTAAAGTTAAAATGCACAACTCTACTTTGCGTAATGATGTAAGCATAAAAGCCTATGCTGAGCACATGAGTGTAAATACCACATACATTGGAAAAAACTAATAAAATGTGATATTATAAAATATTACAATAATTATAATAAAAATGTAAAATAGTGTAAAAGGAAAAAGAAGGCAACTAGTAGTATCAGCATTACTGGAAGCTCTTCCTCCTCATTAGGGGAAAAAAATCACCTATTTAATTTTTAGTTTTGTCCTTGGTTATTCAGGGAGCATGAGGTTAGAACAGAATTACGGTCAACTGGTTGAAAAAAAAAACGCCAACTGGTTAAGAAATGACTAATTTTATTGAAAAGTTTATGTAAGCCCTTTTTTGGAAGGAGTTTTACTTAAATTGGAACATGGAAATGCTCTATCATTGGTACCATCAAATCAAACTGTAGGCCTTTTAAAAAAAGAATTGCTGTATTTGCAATCAACAGCCTAACTTTAAATCTGGAAATATCTGGTGCCCATTCAGCACCAACTGTTCAGCAACAGTTCAGTATCACTATAACTTGTCTCTTGGAAAGACTTGTGAAGCATAAGCTGTTTGTCAGGTGTGATCTACTCAAGACAAACTCAGAGTACCAAGTTGAACAATAACTGGATTTTAGTCAAGCATTTCAAAGGAATAACTATATCTAATGAGACTGGATGACTCTCAAGGATAAATTATTTACAAACCATCTGATAAAATAGACATTGGCCTAAAAGAAGCCTTCTATATCTTTATATTTCACTTTAAACTACTACTTGAAGCTTTCAAAAGACTCAAATATTCTCTCTGGAAAATATGAGCAGGGAAATATTAGCCACTATTTAGTTGCTAGCACTCATACGAAGTATTGAACTATGGTTCATAATTGAAATAAACTTTGTTAGATTATGCGATAAAAGCTCTGCATGCCCACAAAGGAGCACAGAGACTCAATGTCAGTATTATTTGAAAGACCAAATAATACCCTGCCAGCTACCCCCAGGCCCATCCCAGGAGCCATCAGTCTATCAAAGGTCCATCTCCACAAGCCGAGTAGCACAGGGGCACACAATTGCAGATGGGAACTCAAACTACAGACTCCTGAGGAACAAACACCTTGTCCAGGTCCTTTCAGAGCTGACCCGGGAGACCTTCAGCCCCTGCATCCAGATGTGAAACCCACCAACATGAGTAATCAGGAACAGCCCTCTCAATCACCTTTTGGACTAAGGGCAGTTGCTGTTCAGGAGTGTGAGACACATTATAGCATCAAGGGGAAGAGCATTTCAGGACTGCACCAGACTTACTATGGGATATTTAGGGGAGGAACCAAAGGTGGAAAAAGAGAGGGACATCGGTGATTTGGGGAGGAAGAAGTGTGGGAATATAGAGGGGTAAGGGGATAAAAAGGGCTGGTCATGTGTGGTTGATATGCTTGTCTGGCCTTCCCCTGTGCCTGATCAGTGCAGTCTGTTCTATCTTTCTATTAAATTCCTTTTAAACTCCTTCCTAGGTAGCAGATTCTATTCAGTGTGTGTGTGTGTAATGCCAGCAACTGGAGTCAGACCAGGGGTGGGAGGGCCATGTGTCCATGGTGTCAGTGACTGGACTGACTGTGGGTGGGTGAGTGAGTGAGCGAGTGAGTGATGGCCAACAAAGATCAAGCTGGACCAGCTGGTGAGCAGGTGAAGGGACCTGGGAGCAAGGGGTGAGTGGGTCTCTTAACCGCCAGGTCTGGGTGTGTATGTGCCCTTGCGTCTCTAAGTGTGAGAGCACATGGGGGTCTGCTATGGACCAGGGAAGTCCTGGCCAACTCTGTGTGTGTATCCATGTGTGTCCGTGTCCATCTGTCTGTCTTTATGTCCAGGTGCTGGCAACTAGGGAGACTGCAATCCAGGGGCAGCTACTGGGCAGACTGAGTGTCTGATCCACCTTGTAAATGACGCTGTCTAGTGCAAGCCGCTTGTACACAGCATAAAAATGAATGCACTATTAATAGGCATTCTTCCCATTTTTAGCAGCTAATTTTAAATAAAATGCTAAGTCTACATTTTTTTCACAGCATTTAATTCATAAGTTTCTACCAAAGTATTTTATTTCCTTGTTTCAAGCTTTGGGCATATTTGGCTTTGAACTTGTAAATACAAGTTCATTGATTAAAATAAAAATTAGGTTTAGTTCTATAAACTTCAGCAGGATTGCTGATCTGGAATAATCTTCCAAACAAGCAGTTTTAGACTCAGTGGTTGTTTGGTAGCCAGCTACCAATTTCGGTGTTCAGCTGTACTGAATGCTCTTAAGGGAATTACTCCAAAACTCTTACAAGAGTTGCTGACTTGGGTTTCTAGATGTAGCTTTACAGATGCAGCACTGTAGGAAAGAATGAATTTGTTTTTTTTCCTGACCTACCTGTTACTGGTTTTATGCTCTGTGTCTCTGAAAAGCCCATCCACACTTACCCTTTCCTCTCAGCTCATAGTCTTTCCCAAAGTGTTTCTTTCACAGTGCTGGCTTCTGGCTGGAGTATTCCTCAGTCTGTCCTTGCCATTTTGAGACTTCTGTGTTCCTCCCACTGCCAAACCTAGCTTCTCTCACCTCCTTCATTCTCGTTTTTAGCATACTGTTCATTCCTGTCTAGTCATTCATTTTTGCTGCCAAACAACCATTTTTGGTCTCCTGTGTGTTCACATCAGGCAATTTCCATTTCAGCGGTGATGAGGTGCCAGAAGAGGGCATGTTTGGAAGGCACTGGGTTGAGAAGAAGTTCCTTGATCTTAGTTCCAGTGTTCATCTCAGACTTCACTTGGAGTAACAAGAAAACCCCTGCTTTCTTTCTGGCCTGGAAGACATTAAATGTTAAGGGGAGACATCATTGGTAGTTTATATTAGAATCTGAAAAGGAGTAGAATATGTTCAGTCATACTAAACTTCAGTTTTAACTAAATCTGAGCTAAATTCCGCCAGGTCTTTACTCAACACCAGGATTTTTCCCCTAATTCTGCCAAATTTAAGGAGATGTGACAACAAAAGGGGAGTTCCTGACAAGCAACCTCTAAGCAATTTTAAGATCCTCCTCTAAAGTTATTAGACCATTAAAGGAAAACATCCGAGGTTTGGCTCTCACAGGATAACTTTTGCATTATTTTGGAGAGTTGGGCTTTTTACTTGTTTTGTTTCTGTTTTTTTTGGTGGTGATTTTAAATGAGCTTCTGCGGAAGTGTAGGGAGACTCCTCAGTGAAACACTGAAGGGGGCATGTGAACAAGCAGGTGATGTTGGCCTTAAGAAACATAAGTAATACTTGTTTTTCCTTCCTTTTTCTAAGTGAACCATGATTCAAAACTTGTAGATGCAGAAGTTCAGAACAATGACTTAGAGAGCTCAGGAAGCTTTTTGTTTGTTTGTTTTTGAAAGGCATTAACTTATTTGTGCTACACACTTCTATCTAAAGGCTGGTACTTCAAAGCAGAATCATTGGACAGCAGTTCAAGTGATCTTTGAGCCAAAACTGATTCATATTTCTGTTCTGTTGAAAGTCGAGCTCTTTGTGAGCTCTGAAATACTTTTTCAGCACAGCACACATGGAGTTAGGCAGGTAGTTACTAGTTCTCATTAGTAAGAAGATGTGTTAATTCTTGATGCACTATACTAAATGAATTTCTTTGTATAAGTCTTTTGGAAACCAAACTCAACACTGCTCTTTGGTATGTTGCTTTTAAGCTCTTTTGCAGTAACAGTGTTTGTCACTATGTAACTTAAAATGGTTAGCTTTATTTTACCAAAAAAAAAAGAGAAGGTATTAAAGAACTGGCATGTCATTGCAAACTAGCTGCTCTAATAGTTTTCCACACAGACTGTGCAAACTCTAGCATACTCACGACTGTAACAATACATTTGTGGATCATGAGTAAATGTCTTGTTGCTCACTGCCATTAAAAAAACCAGAACACCAGTGATGAGTCTAGTCTAATGAGTCTGCATTTGATCAAGCTGACTTAGTAATTTATAGACCAATTCTTGTCCAGTCTTATTTCTACAGGTGCCAACTTCACACCTCCCCTAGGCTGCCCTAGAAGCTTATAGTACTGACAGTTATAAGTGTGCTGTTTATGGAGTATTTAAGATAATGTTTGTTCCATCATCATTGGCTGATGAGAATAATTGATTGCTTTTCATTTTAGAACATTCCTTTATGCACTGGTAGTTACGGCATTTCCACTATCACCTTCTCTGGACTTAAGGTTCTCATTGCGGTATCATGTTTTCCGAATAGTTTACACTGTTTCTTACTTTCCTTTGAATGCTTCAGATTTCTTATTTTTGCCTGAGCATTTGGCAATAAAAAATGAACGTCCTACAGTTGAATCCAACGCTCTAGCTGAGGTCTAACCAGTTCAAAATACAATAGTTAGCTTATTTGTTTATTACACAGTTCTTAGAACTATACATCACTGTAGGATTTGACATTTTTACAATAGTATATTCATACTGATTTATTTTTAATCCATTTATACTGCTCCATACAGGTCTGTAATGCTACCAACTAGCTTGTGTACCCCAATTTATCTGCTTTTGATTCTTCTTTCTTAGATGAATTTCTGTACTTGTTATCTTTATCAAATTTTGTATTATTGCTCTTACTGAAGTTCTACATTTTAGTATTCTCCAATACTGACTTTTACAGTATTTGCTGTTTTTCCAAACTTCAGATCTTATTTCTCAGGAACACCATTAGCATTATTCATATAATCTGCCCTATTAGTAATGAAAGTACTGAAGTGTGTTGAGAGCTGGACATCTCATTCTCATGACACAACTCTGCTTCTATCACCACATTTGAGTTTCTTAGTTAATCATACAATATTTCTCAGTCAAAAGTACCTTTTAGCTACCCTAACCTAAGTCCCTCTCCTGCTAAATATGCAGATTATCTTGCATTTAATATTTCATGCAACTTTCTCATAACTATGTCCTTTGGATGTTTATCAAGCTCATAGTGCTTCTTCTCTATGGGCATGGGATGGATCTCCATACAGAATATGAATTGAGTTGTCCCAAATATCAAAATATACTGATTGATTTCACAGATGTCTGAAAGACTGTAATTTCCTCTTACTCGAATCTAATTTGTTTATAGTTATATAGTGCTATCAGTGAATATACCTTCTTCCCTGACCCAATTTCTTCTTTTATTCTGTAATTTATGTGTGAAGATTTGCTTTCACTCTTAAAGTGTAATTTATAATACTGAACTGCTCAAAATTCAAAGTCCAGAATTCCACTGAAATATTTGCACTGTGCAAAGATAGAACAAAAAGATAGGTCTTGCAACAAAGAGTTGACGTGCAAACATAAAAAGTGTTAGAGCCAGGGATATAATAAAATTACATTGGTCATTGAGAAAAGCACTAGTTTTAACAGATGGGGAGCCTAACATTTATCAGGTTGCTTGTAAGCAAGGAGCTGTAGGTTCCAGTTTGACAGAAAGTAATGTGGGAATGTTATGGATCAGATCTCTTGTGATCTTAGGGTCTGTCCTAAGCTGGTGAGGACCTCCCCATGATGTAGGAGAAAGGAACAGTCTTTTTCTTAGGATATTTGAGAGCTGGAGTCAAAGCCAGGTAGCTATCCAGAAAAAAATGTGCTAAAGAAAAGTCAGCTTGAGTACTCAAAGTTTCTGAGATTTTCAGTGTGAATCTGAAAGCCTATCTGCAAAATTAGAGCATGGTTCATTGATTTTATTCCAAGGCTGTTTCTGTCTGTCCATGTGTCACCCTTAGCCTTACAGGGAAACCCACCTGATACATGGAAAATGCTCTATAGGAATTAAACTATGACAGTGCCAATATTTACTCTTAAAGGGATAATCCTATGGTATTGCTCTAGGATGCTTGTTGCTTTGCAGAATTTTTTTACTGTCCATAGTTTGCTTCATTGTCTGACAATGATTCCCGAAAGGAATAAAGCCCTGGCCATACAATACTCACATACAAGCTTCTGTGAATGTGGAGACAAGAGGTATGATATTTTGAAGCCTGCCTTTCAGGCCACATCTGAGTCTCCTGGTTATTGGAACAGAACTCAATTTCTTCGTATCTGTTTGTTGAGATGCACTGGGAGGTGGGGTCTACCATAATCCTTTGAAGAGATGCATTTTCCAATGGTATTAGATAAATGGCACTTAAATATCAAAACATGTGGGAAATATTGTAAAATTTTAAATTATGTAGACTCTATTGCTTTCTATTCCTACAGGTAACAGTCCACTCCAGGCTAAGGCAGTTTGTTGATGGATCAGCTACTGTCAATACTATCTCTAGCATCTCTTCAAATGGGAAATCATGCAGCCCATAGGAAAAAAAAGGACCTCAATGGTCCTCTATCCTTCTCATTACAAATAAGAACTTAAATGACCAGTCTAAAACTTGTGTATAAAGTTGAAAAGCTTACTCGTGCTGGTTGCAGCATCGCTGTGAGTATTTTTCTTGTGTTGTATTTGTCTGTTTTCTGACTTAGAAATTGTAGTGCATATTAGTTCCTTAGCATTTTTTTAAGCAAAGAGACTAAAGCTGAGTAAGTAATGGGAAAAAAGTACGTTCACGGCCTAAAATTCTGATTGGTTTTGGCCTGGCCAAAATGTAGGCTTCTGTTTGCCCTTTTGGTTTTTGCTGCAAACACTTGCTCTGAAGAGACTTTTGTTTATATGAATATTGAGGAATTATTTTTCTTCAGAAGAATATTCATATACATATAAACCCAATGATATTTGTTTGGGAATATGCTATTCATGCTGAAATGATCTACCTCCTGTTTTACAAAGGTTTTCTTCAGTCAAGTAATTGGCAAGCAGAAACAATGCCATGTAACTCATGTGATTTTGTCACACAGCACAAATAATGAATAAAAAATAGTTAAAGAAATACAGGAACCAAAGTGAATAGTTTGCAGTAGACCCTTGGGCAGATACGTTCACATAAAGTATTTATGGTGAAATAATGAATACACTCAGAAAATAGACTGTTCACAGATCATTTAACAGAAAAAAAACCCCTGAGTTCTTCAAGTAATTTTTTGCCATACATATTTTATCATGGAAAAAGAAATAAAGGGGTTCCATAGGGAATATAATCACATTTAGCTAGACAATCTGGGGGAGGAAACCCAAGGAATGGCCATTGGTTTAAATCATGTAGCCATTATATCATTCTTTTTCACAGGCTCTGATGTAGTCAGGTCATAAGAATACAAAAATTCTGAAGTCTTTGGCGCATGGGGAATTCTTTTTGCTGGGTGTTTATAATATGCCTAGAAGTGTTATTCCCAAAGCAACTTGATACAATTTCAGTACAAATACATAGTAATGTAGTAAATAGAAATAGTAATTTCCAAAATCAGTGGATTTACTATCAGAAATAGTAATTTCCAAATCCAGACATAATCAGTTTCAACAGATCTGCTTTTTATTCATGTTCAGTATGGCATGAAGAATAAGCTACAGACAGATAATCAGTAAAATGGCAAGTTTTTTACAATTTTATTCTACCCCAGGACATAGATGTGAGTGAGTTTAAACAAAAGAAAAACAGATTTTATTTTTCACTCTTTGATTAATCTCCTGCTCCCTAAACACAACATTTGGGCTTCCCACTCGAAAAGACCATACTTACCAAGTGCTGATGGTTGAAGTAAGCAGTGAGAGATTAATGACTCTTTCACTATTGAAAGCAGTTTTTAGTTAAATAGATAACTAAAATACAATTCAGGACACCTAGAGCCTGCCACTTAGATAAGAAATTACAGAAAGTAAAGCCTTTCATAGGAATGATGCATATTTTATGTGTTTGTTACCTGATTTTTTTTCAAGATTCTGAAAGACTTTTTGTATCAAAGAATTTTTACGTCTTTTTTTTTTGGTGTATTTGGAGCATATTCCTGCTCAATTTGAAATGGAAATAAAATTTATTCTGTTCTTAATATAAAAATCTTTTCCCCAAATTTTGTGCAAGATTTCATTTGTTTCCTAGCACAAATTTTCAGCCAAGTTAGCAGGTGTTAAAATATCTTTTTCCCACATGAGGGCATCAGAGTTGTTCCAACATGATACATGGAAGACACCTTGTTATGTTATCAGATTCTTGTTTTCAGAACATTGTACACGTAAAAGTACACATAGCAATCCTTTACAGTTATCTTCAGTTTTACAATGCAAAAGAAGTATTTAGGTATTTCTAAATGACTCCTGTTTTATTGCAAAATGGTGTGAACAACAAAATCTCCTTGGGTCAAATTCTGTTGACAGAACTCACAGAAGTAGATCACAAGAGTATAATAATTAGACTGTTTGACTTATGCGAGATGTGATAATAACAATAGGCTGTAACCAGAATAGGGATATCATCAAATAATTACATATGTAAGTGCCTGCAACTTACTGTTTAAGTCTCACAACTAATGGTAGGGGGTGGCAGTGGAGGGGTCCAAAACCAGACAATGTGCCTTTTTGCTTTTTTGCTCCCGTTAGCTGTCTCACTGAAGATGTGGGAAGTTAGCTATACCTTAAGGGGGCAGTAATGGAGGAGAGAGGGGAATGGCTCTGTTTTCAGGGGTTTTTTTAGAGTAAGCACTTTTTTATAGCTACTAATAACAATGACTGTTTCTGTGCACACATAGTGCATTGCCCCCTGTGGGAATGCTAGAAAATAATCGCAAAGGGCCAGATGCAGTGCATCCTTGTGAGAGTGTGATAATCTTTCTCCTATCGTTCATTTCAACTCTGTTTCACAATCCCAGTTTTCATGGTTCTCTTAGCTTTTAAAATTCTCATATGCCTGTTCCATTTAATCTTGACTTCCTATCCAGCTCAGCAAGTCTTTTAATTGATCAAGCTGCTCCTCCTTGCTATATCTTACTCTTTATTTGTTTTTTCAGTTTAGTGTTGTTATCAGTGGTGGTTATACATGTGCTCTAAACAAAATTCATTATTATCCAGACAGGTGGTCCAGTTGATGTTCATCATCAGGACCATGCTTTAATTCTATTATTATTCTTTAGAAAAGTTGAGGAGTGTCTTATGTTACTTTTAAAATCATATAGCTTGCTATCCATTAATAAACAGGTAAATACAATCCAGAAGATCCCTTCCAGATGAGCGTAGGTGTCTTCCCATCGCAAGTTAATGCATTATTTAATCTCTTTCATATAGTTATTCTTTTGCATCTTAACATTTTTTAATAAAACTGTGACTAAACAAGACTGAAGATTACTAGCCCAGCTACACTTCCCAGACATAATATAAAGAATCCCTTTCATATCCCAACAAATAACTGGAACAGAATGTTTGTCCAGATGAAGTTTGGCTCTGGATATGTATACCCTGTGGGCTTGGACCTGTTCAGGTCTCAAAGCTGAGTTCATTTCTAATGTAAGTTGACAGAAGATTTATAAAATTGTATTTGAAGTAAGGTACCCTATCATTAATTAATAGTATTTTCTTATAGAAACAAATAATTGAATCTCTGCTTAAAACCCAGGAGTGCTAGTTCTCTGCTACAGTAAATCAAAGAAACTGAAATAAATGACATATTGTTCATTTCCTCTACTGGCTTTAGGCTACTAGTTTATAAGAAAGCATAGCTGTGATGAAAAAACTTACACTTACTGGAACGTAACATTTTCATCTTAAAGATCTATATGTATAACAAATTCTTCTGAAATGCACAGTACTTACAAAAAAAAAAAGGGCAAAAAAGATTTTAATCAGAAGTGATGTGTGCCAAGAGTGAAAATTGACAGAGTTTGACAGACCCTTTCTTTTACCCCAGGTTTCCTTAATTTTCTTCCCCAACCCCTTCATAGCCTTAATATTCCCAGCCTATTGTATAAATAAGCTTTATTTGTAAGTGTCCTTGAGCCTGTGGGTGGGTGTAGGGAGTATTTGTTTGGGTAGAGAAATATGAATCAAAACTCACTGGTGAGAAATGTTTGAGTAGATTCCCAGTGTATTCTCCCTGTTCTAAGTGAGCAGAGTTTATTTTATTTTTTACTGATTCTTCAATCAGAATCAACAGATAATCTGCGACAAACTCAGTAAAATTAAGGGAGAACGTATAATAGCTCCTTAGACAGCACAACTGGCAGCTGCCATTGACACACTTACAAATCGCCTCAGGTTCCCACTGAGGCAGACTCCTATTGATTTCTTTGTTTTCCACCTTCACAAGTCATAGATTTCCCTGTCTATCTCCAAGGAAAGAATATAGTCAAACTAATTATATACTTAATTTGAAAAGGCAAAAGGGCAACAGGTAGTGAAAAATGTTTGTAATGTGTTAGATGAATAGAAACTTGTTTCCATATTTCTCATTTTTATCCAGCTTATCAAAAGTATTCTGACAAAGAGTAAATGAACCTTCTACCCAGCTTAGTCAAGTTTAAATTATAGAGCTAGGAGAGTGAATACACAAACTTTGCACTTTAACTTGTTGAAGACAGAATGGGATACCAGTATTTCCAATTTTCTTCATGTAATTTTCAGAAGAAAGCCAGGGATTTGGATCTAATGAAAAGCTTAGAACAGAGACTGAGGAGAGTCTTATTTTCAGATTGTTAGAATTCACAGGCCTGATAAAATTGCCTCCTCTCAGAGTTTCCAAGCACTAGGAAAAAAAATCAATCTGCAAATGACACTGGCTGCAATACCGGTGTGCTGTCCACTTAATGCTGAAAAAAGTCATCTTGGGAAAATAGGAGGAGGATGGAGAGCTGTACCTTTAATGTGCATCGTTTTACACCATGACTGAAATAATAATAATAAAAGGGGTATAATGAAGGCAAATGGGAGAAAAGCAAATGATGAGAGGCAGAGAAATGGCAAATGAAAGACAAGTGTTAAATTGAAGTGGCCTACATTTACACTGGAGATCATAACCTTACACTGTGAGAATTGGCAAATTGAAAAAAAAAAAAAGCCCACCTCCTGTAATTTAACATACCCTGAAAAAGGATACTTAACATGTCCTACAAATCAAATGAAGCTTACTACACTCCAACTTCATGATTTTATTATATTTTTATTTTTATTTTTTATTTTTATAACTTATAGTTGGGTTTGAAAACTGGGAAAATGGAGAAAATGTGCAATTCAACTTCTAGAAAGAAGCCAAGACTGGCTATACAAAAAAGTGTGCTTATTCCTTACAAATAATTACAAATATGACACACATGCTTATATTTTAATGTTTTGTAATTAAAATAGATTAAGAATTCTTTATTCTTATTTTTTTTAACTTTTCCTATTTTGTTGTGTTCTTGAACTTGTCTGTATTCCAATGTAGCTCTCCTGGTGAGTCTTTAAGAGTGGTAGAAGGACAGAAAAATATTTCAGTACGTGTTAGCACAGGAATAGACAGAAAAAACGCTTCCTCTGTTTCTGAATTATGTTTGCAGTCTTTACTTCAACATCTCTAAAATATTTGAGACTTCAAAAGTGCTGTGTGGGATGTAAAAGGGATAAACTGAAATACAGTGAATGCTGTCACTCAAAAGAACTGGTTTTGATTTGACTGCGATGTGAGCCTCTGAAAATACAGGCTGTGTGCAGTGGGGTTTTGTTCATTGTGTACCATTTAAAAATGAGTTTACTGGGCACGTAAGGTTACACTAGCTGTATGAACTTCCATTCTAACCAAATACATTCAGGGTAGTTTTGCAATTTGTGAAAAGACTGACAAAACATATTCTAGACACCTCAGCAATATAAGCAAAATAACCCCCAACTGTTTTTCTCCTGTGCTACTAGGGAGAACATCCTGATGTCAACTTGCTGCTATTTTCTGGAATTAGCTTTGTATCTTAGAGGTATTCTTCTGTGCATTTTGTAGTCACCATCCTACCTGGTTGTAGGATGGAGATTTCCTCTCTGTCCTAGGACAAAGTATTCCAGTTGTAATTATCTGGAGAGCTGCCCACAATGGCAATTTAAAATTACATACAGTGTTTATACATTTTATTTTGCTTTCCAGGAAGACAGCTTCAAAGCTGTAGAGAGTTAATATCTACTTTAGACTGTTTTTCCTTAAGCTCCCAACCCTCAAATAACTAGTGCTATGTATTTTCACAATACCTATAATATATGTTTTAAATGTTCAGGTGCAGAATGCTGAGGTCAAAGGTGTAGCCTCGACTATTTCATATTCTCATTCTGCTCCTTTGTGAATTCACTAAAACCTACATTCTACTTTTCTTCACTTTCTCTATTCTGTTGCTACTGTTGTAAAAAAAATGAATAGTAGCCAAATATAGAACAGATAAATGTCCCTAGGCATAGTGTATTTTGCATAAACCCTAAAGAGTCAGATGTTGTTATATTTTTTCCTTGCCGATCTTCATCTTTTCCTCAGCACAGGCAATCAATGGGAAGTAGACTTTGTGACCTATAAAAAGTTGCACTGAGATCACCAGGCTTATTTCCTTGAGAGAGCATAATGTTCATTTAATCATCTCAAAACTCATTTCAGAAAGAAGTGCCTGTAACATGAAAGGCTAGTGGCTGCTCAGCTGCTCAGCCAATTTTCTTCTTTCCTGAGAACATGCTTATCATGTAAACAGTTTCACTTCATGGTACAGACATTATGTGTCATTACCTGGAACCTCTCAAACACAGGAAGTATGACTTGATACATCACACTAAGAAGTATGATTACCTCTTCAAGTTATTTTTAATCAAAAACTCTGAAAGGGATTCTGATTATTTGAAAACAATTAGATTCATCTGCTTAGCATAATTTACCTCCGTTGCTTACCAGCTAAAGGAGACTAAACTTTGCTACAGCCTAGTTCTCTACACAGTGGTCAAGTTTTCATTGACTCCACTATTGGTGGAGTGTCAGGTTATCCTGTGTTTTCTGCCTGTTCATCCTGTGTTAGACCTGAGTGGGTAAAAAAAGGAAGACATCTGGTCTGTGTAAATCTAAATATGCCTTTCTCTTTTCCTAAAACACAAAGTCCAACACTTTGCTTGCCAGTATTTACCTTGCCAAGGCTGGCTCAAAGCCACAAGTTGTCTACCAGCTTGCTTCCATACATATATCTTTCCAAAGGAGTGGTTCTTTCCTGTCAGACTCAAAACTTCATGTTAAGCAGGACTTGTGTCAGCAGGCAGGAAAGCAGAGATATATGCAAGGGACAGGGAAGCTTTACTCTTGAGGTTTTTCTCAGCTGACCTGAGAAACCTCAGCAAATGCTTGAATATGGGGTGGCCACGGGCCAAATATCTCCTTGATGGTCCTCACACAAGATGTTTTATATGAATCTATGATGCTTTGAAAGGTGGCTCTGTCTTCCCTCCCCAGCCAACACAAGGTCCCAATCAGGATGCCACAGAGAGGCTTTCTGAGTGCAGATTCCTCCTCCCTGTGCTTGCGTTTCTGCTCTGGAAAGCAACTTTTATAGTCCAGCTAAGTTCAGTTAAGTCAATTAATTCATATTTCAACTGTTTTCCTCCCAAATTTGGATCTCCTTTTCCTATCTAAACCTCAGCATAAAGGAAGATTGATTATTTTGGGCTTGATTGTTTTGAAGTGATTGGCAACACCTTTGTGTGTGCTCATGGTCCACCCAAATTACAGTTGCTTTCAGTGATCTTCCCTTTAGGAGTATGTGATTTGGAACTGCTGTACCAATTTTTTGTGTAAACAATTAGCTGAAAAGACCTCCACAATGTTTTTCTTTTTAATTAGTTGCACAGAGCTCCTTGTATTCCTCTTCTGTTCTGGCTGCTTCTCTCTCCCCCTCTCCTTCTTTTCCTCTCTCTCCTTTTCTGCCTAAATAAATGAACCCATGAAGGTGGAGTGTAAATTACAGCAAACTCCATAATATAAACAAACAATGAACATGCACTTGTTCAGTTTTGTTTCTGCCATTTTGTGAAGGAAATGGAGTGTGTATATCCCATGATTAAATAAACAGCATTCATGGGAAATCCTAATTTGGGATCACATACTACCGCTGCCTTCTTCCCTACCTCTGAGCTACGCAACGTTAGAAGGCCAGCGTATGCTGAAATATATCCATCTGCTCATTTTATTTGGAGCTTGCACCTTTTTGCCATTGCCATTCTTAGAAAGTGACTAAACCTGACACTGACTGGGTAGGTCTGCCTTCTTTTACCTCAAAGGATAATAATGTTTTCTCTATTTTATTACAGTCTCTTGAGATTGTGACTGATTTGCATATTCTCTAACACTTAATTAACGATGTCACTTTCCCAGTGCCTTGAAAACAGTTTTCATTTTTTCCTCGGCAGGCCTCCAACAATTACCTCCCACATTTTCTGCTGCAGTCCTTTTTATTACTTTAATGACAAATAATTGGACAGATTCTGAATAATGAGGGTGAGAGCCAAAGGACTGTTGCATAGGAGACGGCTGCTTGTTACAAGACACTTTTAGTGGTCTCTAAATCAGATAGACAAGTAGAGTAATGATCATCTTGCAGTAATGAGACACAATTAAGAATCACTGCAGCAAATGACAGAGCAGTTCATTGAACAATAACCTCCCTCTTCCTTTTTTCCAAAGAAGATCGAAGCTTAATTATAGCATCGCCATTTGCAATGCTATAGTTAAAGTTGTGTCAGCATTTCCATTATAAACCTGCTACTTTCAGGGGTTTATAACTCACATGAAAAAAAAATCTGATTTGAGCTGGAAATTTCCTTGCAAAGCTTTTCAGTTTGTTATTTAATTTTTATGATTTATTTGTTTATTTTACAAAGTGGACCAGATCCACGTCTGTTCTAAATAGGCATAGCTTCATTGGTATGTCTGAAGCTATAATAATTTGCACCTGCTGAGGATCCTGCTCAGATGCTGTATGAGCCCACATGTACCAATGCACAGAAACCTGGCACTTAAGCTGAGGAGCAGCAAATGCTGCTTTTGACACAGACTCCTCTATGCTGCTTTTGTGGTGGGCAGGAAAGGAGAGCATTCAGTGCCCTGCAGAGATGGGCCTACACAGCCGGGTTCTCCAGAGAGCTCAACTCCCATTTAAATATCTAAGTAAGTGGCCAGCTTTTCTATATAATAACCATTATAAGTGTTTCTGAGTGCTCATGTAACTTTAACTGCTTCTGTGAGATTCACCTTTGAGGTGATTCTGATGTCATAATCTGACATTCAATACATATGTAACTGGGTTATTGTCATCACTGAATAGACCAGGCAGGAAGGAGAAAGTTGGCTGGAAAACAGGCACTGTTTTACACATAAATATCCTCTATAATGAACACAGATTAAAAGAGAGAGTGAGAAAGAAGTAAATGGCAACATAATGAGCTTTTGGGAAAATATGCTGTGCTTGACTGTTTTCCAAAGTATGAGTGGCTATTTAAATTGCAAGGGTGACAGAAGCAGCACAATCTAGTGATTTCCAAATAATGGCTAATCCTTCATATGTGCCTTGAACTCTTCCACCTTATCTCTACAATGAGTTAGAAATAGATGCTTCTGCCTTGCTAGTGAATTCACTGGTTGTTGGCCTTTGCTATAATCTTAAATTCATGTAAACAAGAGTAATTTCCATTTTATTATCTGCATGCTTCAAAATTGATTGTGGTTCTCTACAAAACCTAACAGGGTGATGGGCTTTACTTTTTTTGTGTAATCAGAACAGGTGCTTTGGACACCTTATTAACCAATAAACCAATTTTATGAAAACTCCATAATTACAGGTCATCAGTTAATATAACATGCAGTAACTGCTGTTCACTATACAAGAAAAATAAATTTGTTACATTATTGGCCAGATCCTTAGCTTAATACAGCTGCTTTGAACTTTTGAAGCATAACTGTCAAAGTCAGTTAGATGTCTCTGTTTAGCTATTCTGTGGCATAGGGGAATCATCCACTAACCAACAAGACTGGAATAACTTGGCCCTGTTTTGACCCTTTCTTCTGAAAATGGAGTTCACTGGCAGAAAGGCCTTGGGTTTTCTGACTACTGTTAAGTGTCATTGCTCATTAGCTTTGGGAATAATTACAGAGTGGTGCAACCAGAAATGACCTGGTGCTATTTGGAGTCTGTTGTACCTGCGTCAGCCTGGAGGGTGCCAAAGGGGGCCTTCAGGAGAAGGCAATGGTTATGGAGAAAAGGCAGCCAAGAACATGCATTCTTGCTGAATTGCATGGTTCTGTCAGTGCAAATAAACTGAAAATCCAGTTCAGTGGCTCAGTATACCCATATAAATCCTGTATGAATTTTAGCCCTTAGAATTGAAATGAAGAAAGGTTAAAACTGCTACTTAATATCTTCAAATCATTAAAATGTCACACACCAGCATTTTTTGGGGCTTCTCAACTTCCCAGACATCAACTAAGAGACTATATTGCTGTGACATAGCAAGTCTGGGAAATTCCTGAATTATGTTGAAGATAATTTCTTGTCACAACTACTCAGTGAGCCAAATAGGAAAGACTGTCCTAGACTTGTTATTTGTGAATAGAAAAGACTTATGGGAGATGTAATGGTGAGTGGCTGTCTTGGCCACAGTGATTATGAAATGGTTGAGTTTAAAATCTTTTGTGTAATAAGAAAAAAGTTCAGTAGAGTTGCTACCCAGGATTTTAAGAGAGCAAACTTTAAGCTACTCAGGGAGCTAGTTAGCAGTGTCCCCTGGGAATCTTCTTTTGAGGGCTTAAGGGTCCATGAGTGCTGGTCAGTCTTTAAGAACCACCTTTTAAAAGCATGGGAGCAGGCAACCCCACTGTGTCGTAATTCAAGCAAGCGGGGCAGAAGACCAAATGGCTGAACAGGGAACTCCTCATGGAGCTCAGGAGGAAAAAGAAAGTTTATGATCTCTGGAAGTGAGATCAGGCTTTGCAGGAAGATTACAGAGCTGTGGTTCATGTATGCAGGGAAAAAACATGAAAGGCCTAAGCTCAACTAGAGTTGGAACTGGCCAGTGTCAGACAACAAAAAGGCTTTTTTAAGCATGTCAATAGCAAGAGGAAGACTAAGGATAATATTGGACCAATACTTGATGAAGATAGTCACCTGGCAAGTAGGGATGAAGAAAAAGTGAAGGCATTCAATGATTTTTTCATGGAATCATAGAATGGTTTGGGTTGGAAGGGACTTTAAGGGTCATCTAGTTCCAACCCCCCTGCCATGGGCAGGGACACCTTCCACTAGACCAGGTTGCTCAAAGCCCCATCCAACCTGGCCTTGAACACTTCCAG
>NW_008795939.1:631972-638245 GCF_000699145.1 Aptenodytes forsteri
AAATATATTTAATATATTTATTAATAGGTTAATGTTAATATATTAATTATTAATATATTAAAACAAATATATTCGTTATTTACTTTTTTTTTTAATTTTAGCTTTAAAATACCACTTTTAACAAATTTCCTTCTTTCCTTCTTAGAATAACTTCATTTCCCTTGAAACTCCTAATAAGAATTTCTGAGCAGCTACAACATAAAGCCTTTTTTCACTTACACAGCTAAATGTCAGTTTTTAGGACAAAGGGGAACATTAAAAGGCAGATCTATGTGAATACTCCAGGGCTAGCAGAGTTTAAATTTATGAACTTGTATCCGCCAATGGCAATTTTATTAGTTTTCACAAATGAATCTGGAGTATGATGCTTTGCTCAATGAGTAGTTATGGACAATTCCATGTTAATGTGTAAGAGAGAGTTGAAGAAAATATATCCTTATTGTAGTATTTCACACTTGTAAAGAGAGAGCTTTTGACTACCGATTTTAGTGAATCATGGAATTATTTTAGATCACTTGCTTTGTTTGCACAATTTCACACTTGGAATGGGAAAAATGAAAGTTTGCCTCATTTTGTAATGTATGCACTTTTCACATTGATTTGGCTGTATAAACTTTAAATTCAGAGTACTGTAAAAAGACCTCGTAGCTCTGTTGTTCTTCCCTTACTTAAGCCTCTAAGGTAGGAAATGTATGCCCAGTAAAACCTGAGAATAAAGTCTTTCAAAGAGTCCATGAACTGGAAATCCAAAAATTGAAGGTCCTTCAGTAGTTATTTTTTAAATTTGTGTTTTGCAAATATTGCTATTTGATGATTACAACTGTCGATCCAGTTGTACATAAGAACACTCAGTAACTATTAAGATTTTTATATGCTACCCCATTCACAGAATCACAGAATGGTTGAAACTGGAAGATACCTCTGGCGGTCATCTTGTACAACCCCCCTGCTCAAGAGATGAGTGCTGGAAGGTGCTGCCTTTGCTCAGCACCCACAGCTTCTGCTCTCCCCCACACCAGAGCTCAAAGAGGAAGCCAAAGGTCCTGCTGGAGCCTGCACACCTTGCACGTGCACCTGCAGGAGTTCTGGACAAAATGCGTGGGGACAGAGCCTGCGGCTACTGAAAAGCAGTGAGGTCACAGGCAGTCACAGCTGCTCCCCGGCGACATCACAGGGATGTTGGGGGCTGTCCCCTGACAGCCACCCAGCTAGGAAGGCTGCCACCCGTAGGAAGGCTGACATCCTTTCAAAGGGGGAAAGCCTGCTCCGCTGGACGGTTGTCACTCTCTCATGGCTTTGTGAGTGGGTTTTATCCTCAGGCTTGTCAGGTCCTATGATGAGAGGCTGGTGCCCTGAGCACAAAGGCCTGGCAATGGGCAGCCCAGCAATGCGGGGGGGAGCCCTGGTGAGCTCATCAGTGCCAACAGGACGCCCTGACTCGCTCCTCTGAGGGCTCCTCTCAGGGGGGAAGGACCTGCCCCTTGTCACTAGAGGGAAAGCCTCAGACAGAGATCACAGAATGGTTGAAGTTGGAAGGGACCTCTGGTGGTCACCATGTCCCAGGTCTCCGCTCAAGCATATTCACATAAAGCATGTTGCCCACGACCCTGTCCAGAGGGCTTTTGAAGGTGTCCAAGGACGGAGAGTCCACCAGCTCTCTGGGCAACCTGTTGCTGCGCTCAGTCACCCTCACAGTAAAAGAGTATCTTCTCATGTTGAAGAGGAAACCCCCTTATTTCAGTTTTCAGAGCAATTTCCTCTTGCCCTGTCACTGGGTGCCACTGGAAGGAGCCTGGCTCTGTCTTCTTTACAGCCTCCCTTCAGCTATTTGGAAACCTTGATAAGATCCCTCCCTGAGTCATCTCTTCTCCAGGCTAGACAGTCCCTGCTTTCCCAGTCTTTCCTCCTATGGGAGGTGCTCCAATCCCTCCATCATCTGTGTGGCCCTTTCTTGGACTCTTTCTAGAAGCTCCATGTCTCTCTTGTAGTGGGGAACCCTGAACTGAACACAGTACTCCAGCAGTGGCCTCACCAGTGCTGAGGAGAGGGGAAGGATCACCTCCCTCAACCTGCTGGCGAGACTTCTTATGCAGCCCACCCTATCTCTGGCATTCTTTGCCACATGGGCACAGTGCTGGCTCTTGTTCAACTTGCTGTCTGCCACCCCTTCTACGTCCTTTTCTGCAGAGCTGTTTTCCAACTGCTCGTCTGCCAACATACACTGCTGCAGGGGGTTGTTCCTCCCTAGGGGCAGGACTTTGCACTTTCCTTTGTTAAATTTGATGAGCTTTCTGTCAGTCCATTTCTCCAGCCTGTCAAGGTCCCTCTGGATGGCAGCATGACCATCTGGCATATCAGCCACTCCTCCCAGTTTTGTGTCATCAGCAAACTTGCTGAGGGTACACTCTGTCCCATCATCCAGATCATTAATGAAGATGTTAAATGGTCTTGGAACCAGTACCGACTCCTGGGTACTCTACTAGTTACTGGCCTCCATCAAGACTTCATGCCACTGATCACCACCCTTTGGGCCTGTCTGTTTATCCAGTTTTCAGTCCCCCTCCCTGTCTGCTCATCCAGCCAATACTTCATCAGCTTCTCTGTGAGGATTTTATGGGAGTGTCACAAGCCTTACTGAAGTCTAGGTAGAAAATATGTGCTTCCCTCCCTTTGTCTACCAAGCCAATCATTTCATCATAAAAGGTTATAACAGAATCACAGAATGGCTGAGGTTGGAAGGGACATCTGGAGGTCATCTGATCCAAACCCCTGCTCAAGCAGGACTGCCTACAGCAGGTTGCCCAGGACAGTGTCCAAATAGCTTTTGAGTATCTCCAGCAATGGAGACTCCAAAACCTCCCCAGGAAACCTGTGCCAGTGCTCAGTCACCATCACAGTAAAAAAGTGTTTCCTGATGTTCAGGAGGAACCCCCCATGTTTCAGTCTCTGCCCATTGTCTTTGGTCCTGTCACTGGGCAGTACTAGAAAGAGCCTGGCTCCGTCCCCTTTGCACCTTCCCTTCAGGTATTTATACACATTAATAAGTTAAGGTAGACAACATCTACTGCTCTCCCCTCCACCCGTCTACCAAGCCAGTCATTTCATTGTAGAAGGTTATCAAGTTGGTCAAGGGTGACATCTCCTTTGTGAATACATGCTGACTACTACTGATTACCACCTGCTCCTTCATGTGCCTGGAAAAGGTTTCCAGGATTAGTTGTTTCATAACTTTCCCAGGGATTAAGGTGAGGCCGACCAGCCTGTACTTCCCTGAGTTCTCCTTGCCATTCTTGAAGGCAGGAGTGACATTTGCTTTCCTCCAGTCTTCAGGCACCTCTCCCAGTTGCCATGATCATTCAAAGATTATTGAGAGTGACCTCGAAGCGGCACCAGTCAGCTCCCACACTACTCGTGAGTGCAGCCCATCAGGTCCCATGGACTTGTCTGCTGCTATGTCCAGTCTACTTAAGTATTCTCTAACCTGATCCTCATCCTCTTCCACTAGGGGTAAGTTTTCCTTGCTCCAGACTATCCCCCAGATCTCTGGGGCCTGGGACTCCTGAAAATCAGTCTTGCTAGTTAAGACTAAGGTGAAGAAGGTATTCAATACTTCCGCCTTTTCCATGTCCTGTGTAACCAGGTCCCCTGTCTTGTAGAGCAATGGCCCTACTTTTCCCTAATCTTCCTTTTGCCACCTACATACTTATATAAGCCCTTCTTTTTGTCTTTGACATCCTGGTAAATTCAATTCCATTTGGGCTTTAGCTTCCCTAACTTCATCCTTGGATGAAGTTTCTCTGTTCCTCCCAGGTTACCTGTCCTTGCTTCCACCCTCTGTAGGCTTCCTTTTTGTGTTTGAGTTTGGCTAGGAGTTCCTTGTTCATCCATGCAGGCCTCCTGGCATTTTTGCCTGACTGCATATTTGTTGGGATGGACTGCTTTTGAGCTTAGAGCTCAAACTTAGAGGTGAGTTTTGAATATTAACTAGCTTTCCTGGGCGCCTCTTACCTCCATGGCCTTATCCCAGAGGAATCTTCCAAACAGATCCCCAAAGAGGTCAAAGTCTGCTCTACTGAAGTGCAGGGTTGAGAGCTTACTTTTCACTCTCCTCCCTGCCCTCAGGAACCTGAACTCCACCACCTCATGGTCTCTGCAGCCAAGACTACCTTTGACCTTCACATCCCCAATGACCCTCTCCTTGTTGGTGAATACGAGGTCCAGCAGAACAACTCTCCTCATCGGTTCTTCTATCACTTGAAGGAGAAAGTTATTATCAATGCACTCCAGGAACCTCCTGGATTGATATTGCCCTGCTGTGTTTTTCCCTCAGCAGTGGGGCAGTGGTTGAAGTTCCCCAAGAGGACTAGGGCCTATGAATGTGAGGCTACTCCTATCTGTCTGCAGAGGGCCTGATTCAGTTGTTCTTCCTGGTCAAGGAGACCTATAGCAAACACCCACTATAATGTCATCTTTACCTGTCCTCTCTTTAATCCTAACCCATAAACTCTCAGTTGGTACTCATCCATCCCCAGGCAGAGCTCCACGCTCTCTAGCTGCAACTCCTCCTCCTTGTCTTCCTATCCTGTCCTTCCTAAAGAGCCTGTATACCTCCTTTGCAAGACTCCAGTCATGGGAGCCATCCCACCACATCTCTGTGATCCTAATAAGATCATAGCCCTTCAACTGCACACAGACTTTAACTTGTGATGTTTATTCCCCATACTGCATGCATTAGTATACTAGCACTTTAGAGAGGCACCCCAGCATGTTAAGCGTCTAGAGAGGGTTTGGGGGATTTCTCCGTAATGTTGCCTTGTAGGCACTTCTTTGGTTACATGCAAAAAGCCCCATTTTGTTGATTTTGTGATCCCTTGCTGTCACATCACCCCATGCCCTTTGCTTAGTGATCCTGTTGGTTGCTCCCTCACAGGACTGCTGGTTACTCTCTCCCTCCCCCAGCATTCTTAGTTTAAAGTCATCTTTATGAGGTCAGCCATCTCATTAGTGACAATAGCTTTGCCCAGCTCAATGAGGTTAATCCCATCTCTCCCAAGCAGACACTGATTTGCAAACAGGGTCCCATGGTCATAGAACACAAAACCCTGTCACCAACACCAGTTCTGCAGCCAGTTATTGATTTGTCCTACTAGTGCTCTTCTTCTCAGGACAGTCAAGCATGCTTGTGCTCATAACATTGCTAAATAAAGAGTTTGGACTTCTTCAAAGTATTAGTTGACAAACTAAAATTGCATTTCGTTGTCATATGAGATTCATGTATTTTGTGTACTATGGAAGATACGCTATTTGGAAGTGCCTTTAAGAGTTGGGGCTGGAAGAGGTAATCTTTAGGTATGCTTTCTGCATTGCTATAGACAGTTCTGTTTGTTGCCTCTTTTGTGCCCTCTCGAGAGTTCTGTGTATATTTAAAAGTAACACTATACATGTCAAATGCAAATCTTACAATAAAACTTTTTAAGCAAAGGTCAACTCTTTGGGAAGAAGGGGAAATGGCATAAATTGTTTTCCTTTTTTCCCAGTGGTAGCTTTGAAGGCAATAGGAAATATTTCTTCTTCTACAATCTTCCCAGTGCAATAGGAATATTGCCTTCCTTTGAAGGCAATAGGAAATATTTCTTCTTCTACAATCTCTAAGAAAAATGTTTGCCCACTCTGCACTTTCATGGCTCCTTTAACAGCTAAAATGTCTAAGTCTGAATCATTCTAAGTGTGACGTGATGCGAACGGTGTTGGAAAGAAGCTATGGGCTATGTTTGGTCTGTGTGAACTGTGTTCATTGACTTTAAATGCACCATTGTCAAAAATTAGTTTGCCTCAGCAGCTACGTAATGTTAGTTCTTCAGCACCTGGTGAATAGCTTGATTTGATCGATAAAGCCTGAAAATGAAAGAGACTTATTCAGCATATACTGACACATTTAAAGGCAAATAAAGACAGACTTCATCTTTAACTGTTACTATTTAGGGAAAAGGGTGATTAGATTAAAAATAAAACTGTGTCACAGCTTTGACTTATTTGATGGCTTTCTACAAAATCATAGAATCATAGAATCATAGAATCATTGAGGTTGGAAAAGACCTCTAAGATCATCGAGTCCAACCGTCAACCCAACACCACCATGCCCACTAAAACATGTCCCTAAGTGCCGCATCTACTCGTCTTTTAAATACCTCCAGGGATGGGGACTCCACCACTTCCCTGGGCAGCCTGGTCCAATGTTTCACCACTCTTTCAGTAAAGAAATTTTTCCTTACA
>NW_008795939.1:639158-659720 GCF_000699145.1 Aptenodytes forsteri
AATATATATTATTAGACTACGCTATTATTATTATTATTAGATTACACTAATCTAAAGCATTAGACACATAGTTAAGACTATACTGAGCAGACATTCCTTCAAACTTGTTCTATCTTTGCCCTGCCTTTTTCACAGGCAGTACATATCTGTATGTGTGCATGTATATATGTATAAATACACATATTTGTTAAAAAAATCTAGAATATTCAAAGCAGGTGGGCCCTTCTTCCCTCATTGTAATGCTCCAATGCCTTTTCAGTCTCAGTTTTCACTGGTAAGGTTTACCCACCTGCCTCCTGGGCCCCTAAGCCTACTAGCAAAGTCTGTGGGGGTGAAGAAAGTTAGGGATCACTTAAGTCAATTAAAGATATACAGTTCCATGGGATGAGATGGGAAGCATCCAAGGGTGAGGAAGGATCTAGCTGATGTCATTGTGAGGTGGCTTTCTGTCATCTTCAAAAGGATAAAGCAACCCTTTGAAGGGAGGTTCCTGATGACTGAAAGAAGGCAAATGTTGCAACCACGTTCAAGAAAGGCAAGAGGTAGGATCCAGGCAACTACAGGCAACCTGGAAAGGTTAAGGAGCAAATCCTCTTAGAAGTCATTTCTAAACACTTGATGATCAAGAAGGCTATTGTCATATGCCAACATGGGTTTACCAAGGGTAAATAATGCATGACCAACCTGACTGCTTTCTATGGTGATGTGACTGGCACTGTGAACAAGGCAGTGAGTGTTGTGTACTTTGACTTTATCAAGACTTTTGAAAGTCTCCCAGTCTCATTATCACCAACTTGGTGAGATACAAGCTGGTTGAGTGAAGGATAGGTGATTGGAAAATTAGTTGGACTGCTGAACTCAAAGAGTTGATACCAGCAACACAAAGTCCAGTTGGCAGCCAGTAACTAGTGGCATCCCTCCGGGATCAATACTGTGAACAAAACTGTTTAATGTCTTCATTAACGTCTTGGATGATAAGATGGAGTGTATCCTCAGCAAGTTTGTGGACAAAACCAAGTTGACTTCAGTGGTCAGTACACTGGAGGACAGGGCCCCTAGCCAAAGAAACCTGGACAGGCTAGAGAGATGGGCTGGCAGGCTTCTCATGGAGTTTAACAAATGCGAAGTCCTGCATCTGAGATGGAATAACCGCATGCAACAATACAGGCTGAGGACCAACTGGCAGGGAAACAGCTCTACAGAAGAGAACCTGGGGGTCCTAGTGGACAATAAGTTGAACATGAGTCAGAGAAACCCACTTGCATCCTCAGCTGTATTAGAAAAGTGCAGCCAGCAGGTCTGAGGAAGTGATCCTCTATTTGGCACTTGTGAGACTATATCTACAATGCTGTGTCTAGTTTTGGGATCATATTGACATACTCAAGCAAGTCTAGTGGACGCCACCAAGATGGTCAGGGTGCTTGAGCACACAACATGGGAGGAGAGGCTGAGACAACTGAGTCTGTTCAGCTCAGAAAAGAGAAGGCAAAGGGGAGATCTTATTGTTGTCTTATAACTATGTAATGTAAGAATAGAGAGAAGATGGAGCCAGCCTCTTCTTGGAGGTGTATGCTGGTAGGATCAGAGGCAACAGATACAAGTTGGACTGTGGAAAATTGTGATTTTTATATGTTAAGATTTTTTTTTTCCATGAGGATGATCAAATCCTGGAACAGGTGGACAGAGAGGGTGTGGAATATCTGTCCTTGGAGGTGTTCAGGACTCCACTAGACTTGCCCCTGAGCAGCCTGATCTAATTAGATCTGCTTTGAGCAAAAGCTTTTTCTAATGACCTCTGGAGGTCCCTTCCAGGCTATCATTATTCTGTGATTCTACAGATATCACTGAAATTCATATTTTCAAGTGCTCAGCTTTGCAAAAATTGGACTCTCTGCTTAAAAATTCCAAACCAATATATATTTCTGTGGCATACCTATGAAAACACTCATTGTGTTAAAGAACATACAACTGATCATTTAAGAAATGATCAGTTAAGAAATTAAGAAATACCCAATGCTGAGTATACGAATTTAGAATGTCCAGAAGGATTTAATGTACTATCCTAGCACTAAGCTCAGCTGCCTTATATAATTCATGTTCCTTACATTTCCCCTGAATTGTTTTTTTTTTTTTTTTAAATAAACAGCACATACCTGCTGCCACCATTCTAAGTAACCTGCTGCCAAGTTCTAAGTAGGTATGTGGAACACTTATTAACAATTTGAGACTACATCAGTTTTCTATTCATTACCAAACCATTTTCTCTAGAACTCTTCTCAAAATTATTCCTTGTCATGTGTATATGTGTATAACCACATGCATCTTCTAAAGACCAGCAATTATCCCCATTTCATAACTTCTTGATACTTTTGAATTTGGATTATAATAAGACAATATACTTTATTCAGCAGATTTGTTTTAATCTAATTACATAGGTGAATAAAAATTGCTGCATGCTGTTGCATCTAATGTAAGTTATCTATTATTCACACCACATTTACTTTTAATATTCATGCAGATTCCCTTTGACATAACCTACTGTGTCACAGTTAATCCAATAAAGATAAAATATAGCTCAGCAAAACACCAGTCGATTCCAGCATTCTGGTAATTATTAAAGACTATTTCACACTGGTTCCTTCAATCAATGCATTTCCCCTTGGATGTGATAGTGTTCCTCTTTGAAGCTTTCAATCCTCCCAGTGGATTCAGGGGAACATTCAGGCACTTTTTTAGTCTCTGGGTCTCCGAGGCAGTTCAAAGAGCACAACAAGCCATCACTGGTTTATCCTCAAAGGCTGACACTGTCTGTTTGATGTATGGTGACTTAAAAACTCATCTCTAGCAAAGCATGTGTTTGCCACCAGTCTATTGAATCAGCCATTTATCAGCTAATCTGTATGCACCCAGCATGCCTGCTAACAGATCCAAGGGTAGAACAGAGTCTCCTCCTGGACCTACTATTGATTTGATTTCCCTCTCTAATTTCATAGTGGTTTTGGTGTCCAGTTATTGAAGCAAGCTTTTACCTTATAAAATAAGCATGTATGCAGCATTCTGGTGGTTGTGAGTTTGTGTGCAACAGCTGAGAGCTAAGATTTTGCAGTGATGCAGTTCCAGCACAACTTGCCTTTTGCTTGATCCTCAGCAGTCTGTATCCCCTGCCTGCCAGGGTTCATGAGACACACATGTGGTGTTGTAGATATTTTGTTTTATAAATTTTAACTGTAGAGCTGCCAAGGTTGAGGCGGTAACATCCAAGTATGGGTGATTTTATGATTAAGTTCAACAGTGGTGTTTCACTTTTTTGTTGGTCAGCGATTGACAATAACTGGCTTTTGTCACTTGATGAGGGAGTATGAATAATTTTTATGTATTCCATATTTTACTATGTACCACAATCTGGAAGAAATGAGCTAGTACCAGTTACAATGTGGTGCATCATTTTCATAGGAATGTTCCTAGGTAGTTGTTTCTAGAGCTGAGAAGGACACTCAAGATTTGTCCCATCACACAAAACCAAACATTAAAAAATTTTCTGCCTTGGGAAGAACTTGATATCTTTTTCAAGAAGTGGCTGTTTGCCTCTTAAAACAGTGGTGGTGACTCTGTCCTCCACGATAGCTTCTAACATTCCTTGCAGGTACAAGAAAGGTGAACATCTGTGGACCCTGTCTGCTTGTCACAGACCAGCAGTCTAATTCTTGATGATGGTGTGTATTGGCCATTTCTGTGATCACATAAAGGCAGAAACAGTTCCCTTGTAGCTTTTTCTGCAATCTTTCTTTTGGAAAGAGTATGTCTGAACTCAGTGAACCATATTATGGTACCTACCAAGACTATATTTCCCTTCAGTCTTGCCCTGAAGCGTAGCCAGTGACACAGAGCAAATATGACAGACAGAGTGGATATGAAGGACTACATGGTGTGATCTTCTGATATGCATTCAGTTTAATGGTTTTTTGAGAATGTTATTTTCATGGCTGCCAGGTACAAACTTGCCTTTCCACTTATCCAAAGATTGAGGAGGATGTGAAAGTGGTGTCCCCATCTCTATTGTTGCACTCCTGGTGGTGCCAGTGGGTCATTTATGAAATTTTTAAACCTGTCTGGCCTTTCCTTGTAGACATACTTTACAACTCTTAATGTGTTATAAAAGTGAGCTTTGGTCTGACTTTATTGTAGGACAGGCCTCTCAGTTACAATTATCTCCATAAAACAAATGAGATTCTGAATGACATTAAAAAGTATGGTAAGGTGGGCAAACATCATCTCTTCCCTTGCTTGCTTTTAACATCACGTGGTTCCCTTGTGACAATTTTCTTCATATGAACTAAAAACCTTTGCTCCCAAGGTATTAGTCTTGCCAAAACTATTACTGCTTCTATTAATCCATCTGATGTTCTAATACTTCCTGAAATATGCTACTACTTGTACACAAGTTGGGAAAAGTCTATCTGGAACAACAAATAATGTTATTGGATAGTTCTAGTGCCAAAGAATGTACAAGATCATGAAGGAAATACCTGAACAGTTAATGTCAGGAAGAGATCATGCACCACATGCTTCATAGTGAATGCAAAACTGGTGCATTTGACAAAAAAAAGTGGATGAAACAGTTTTATAAAACTTTTTTTTTTACAATTTTGAGATTTTTTCCTATTAATTTCTGCTTTTGATTTTTTTTTTTAATATGCTTTCTATTTTTACTGACTTTCCACTTATTTATTCGAGAAGCATCAGATACAAAGATATAAAGCTACTCAGTGGTATTCAGGAGATTCTGGATACTGAAACCAGCAGCTCTAGACAACTGGGGCTATTAGGATGACTGTTGTAATACCGTGAGAAATATAAGCTTTGCTGCTCAGGAGAACTGAATCACCAACATCACTGCAAGCACACATGCTATTTACAAATGTCCCATGTGGACTGCCTTGGCTAACAGATGAGGAATTAAAGAAAACAAATGAGCTTTCTGAACTAGCACTCTGGGGGTAGGGAATAGTAGAGCTGGGTGTTTATAATAATCTCGTGTCCTTTGTTGAGCTGGAGGGAGAAGATTTGTAATGTGTACTCATATACAGAGTGGACTTTAAAGCTTTTGAGTATGTAGTTAAAAGCATGCTCTAGACTTTAAAATTTTCACTCTCCTATCTAGTAGTTCTCAGGAAAAAAGTCAAAACTGCAAAGAAGAATTTCTTCCTTCTCCCTCTCTTACCACCTTCACATTTACGCTCCTTAGTTGGGGGACAAGCAATTGCAAAATTCATCACCTACTGATACCTCTCTCAAGTCTGATCCAGAGTTACTGCTCTGTTCTGCTGCGTGTTTCTGGAGCTCATCCTCTACAGTGTATGTCTGTCAGTGTAGAAGATGTACCTTAGAAAGCTGGGCTTGCATGGGGAGATAAAGTGAATGTGTAGCAAAGCAGGACAGAACTGGAAGTTAAGTAAGCAGTGTAGCCTAAAGATATGCAGATTTAACTAGCTGGGTGTCAGGAACTGGATCTTAGAATGGGTAGGTGGAACTGCATGAGCACCAAAAAAACCCCAGACAGGTGACAAAATCCCATACTTCTGTTTTCTTTTCATATAGCTTAGGTACAGTCACCACATGTCATAGATGCCATTCAGAGAGTCTTGTCTACCGTTTTTCTACCATTTAAGCCTACTTTGTGAATATTAACAGTTGAGTGTGAATATTAACAGTTGAGTCAAATCATGTCTTCCTTATATTTTACTGTTCTACTGTTTCTGTTTACACAAACAGAAAAATGTTTTCACACATACCAACTAGATCTTAAACTTCTTCTACCTAATACAGTAAATATTTATGAACATCTAGTTTATATTACTTTTGTTTCTTCCTTTCTTCCTAAGTTTACATAACTTTTAGAATTAAATGTAAGGTAAGATGGCAGAAAATCTTTTCAAATCCCTCCTTTCTACTGGAGTAAAGATAAAAGTACTCATGCTAACTTTACAGACCTTTTTATCAGCTCCTGAAGTTTCTACAAAAGCTTGTTGCTGACCAGGAAACTAGGTCATGCAATTGTTCTTCAATAAAGATGATCTTTTGATGTATCTCAGCAGCAGCCTTTCTTTAGCAGGAGTCCTGTGGTTTGAGCTCTTCACAAATTGAGCTTCATGCCACAGATATTTCTTTTGCTTTAATGAAATCCTTCTATCTGACTTAAGTTTTGTGATTGATGTGTCCTGTTCATGCCATGAGGTTATTCTGTGTTGTGTTTAATTATTGAAATACATTTTCAGAGGGACTCTCCTAAAGTTCAGAACTATGTTTACAATGACTTCCGCCAAGTTAACACCTGAGACACATTATATATTGCCAGAACAGGGACCCTAAACATTAACATGACCAGGCAACAAGTGGTGACAAATAGCCATAAAATTCAGTTCAGATTGATCTTCTGTGACCACCAGGAGCATTTTGGGAACCTAATTTCTCAAGAAGCCATGTTATTTAAACTTTTTAATGCTGAGAAGAAAGGAAACATTGTTTTGTTTTGGTGGCTGTTTAAACTGATTATGTTAGCAAATGCACAGTGAAATATGTATAACTCATTTCATCAGATACCCCTTAGTATGGATATGAATTATGAATCAATGAAAGGAACTGTCACTGATTACGTTACCTTGATATTAATAGGATAAGAAGACAAAGTTGGAAGAATCTGGGATAAATTTCGTGATAGAGACCCTTTGCTTTTAAGAATAATACATGCATATCACAAACACAAACACAAAGAAATTATTTATGAATAAGTCTTTTGACTTCAGTGCAAATCATCTAATCAGTTTTTGAGGGCTCCCATCTAATAAAGGTCCCGCTCAAAACATTCAACCTAGGCAAAAATTTATCAACACATGGCTAACCCTGTCTGCCTCAACATCTTTGAATACATAAGCTGTTATAAACCCCCAATTATTTATTCTGTTAAAGGAAAAAATTACTTTTTCCATCTGCTGTTCTGAGTCTAGGAATTTAAGCATTGAATTGCAACTATCTTGCTATGCTTTCAGGATGGCTAGGGAAAAGAAAACACTGTTGAACACATTTATACATCAACACAAAAATTTTAGTAAGGTGTATGTCTGCTTTTCTAATGTTTAAGCTGTTGAATATCCTGCAAGAGCCATAATATATTTGCAGTTGACTATGAATAAGATCCACTTCATATTATCATTGAAGCAAGGTCTTAAACTCTTGTTTTTCCACTGATTTTGTTTAAACTTAATATCAAGGCTTACTTATGTAAATCTAAGGGCAATCCAAGCAGAGTGGCTTTCTGTTTTGTGTGTTCAGATGGAAAATATCTCTGTCCCTTCACAAACATCATGGTCCTTGTATATTGAAGAAGAGAGAATATATTTCTTTCTTCCTCCTGATTTGCAAAAATGGGTGAACTTCAGTTGCCTTCTGCAGTTTATTGGTTAAGAGCAGTGCTGGGATTCATTTTGTGCTGGAACTCAATGTAGGACCAACTCTAGACATGAAGAACCCCAGCAACTACTTTGTGCCCCAAGGGTCTGTTGGGGTCTTAGCTGCTTTGAGCTGTCCTGCTCAGGAGTGGTCCCGTTCTGTGACCTCAAGCTCTAAGGTAGGGAGAGGACTTCTGAGAGCTAGCAAAAGGTCAGGGTATTGCTGTAGGCAAACAGTGGACATGGAGGGTTGGCTCCTACTATGGGGGGAAGGTGTGTATAGAAAGAGTCCTTCCAAGCCACGTTCTAAGCAGTCATTTCTGAATCAAGCATATTAAGAAAACCTGCTCTACTGAGGGCCAGATCCATGTCTATGTCTACTTGCAGAGTTAAAAAGACAACCCCTGTATTTTGATGGTTCTGTGAATTCACAAGCTTACTGCTAATACCATTTGGTAAATAGGAAGAAGTACGGGCCTCTTTAAGATTCCAAAATAATGAGAAAAACTGTTATGGTGAAAAAAAAAAAAGAATTAGTGGAGCAGACCTTCCTTGATTTCTGTTTGTATGACAAATATGGGTCTTATTAAGTTATTGATTTCTTTTTAAAGAAGTCCAAGTGGGAACTGTAGTGGGCTGATCCCAGCTGGCAGGTTAAACCTCCACCCAGTCACTCGCTCATTTGCCCCCAGAGAGATGGGGAGAGAGTAGGAAAGGCAAAAGCAAGAAAAACTTGTCTGTCAAGATAAAGACAGTTTAACAAGTGAAGCAAAGCTGCACATGCAAACAAAGCAAAATAAGGAATTCATTCACTACTTCCCATGGGCAGGCAGATGTTTAGCTCCTTCCTGGAAAGCAGGGCCTCAGTACACATTACAGGTACTTGGGAAGACAAACGCTATAACCCTGAACCCTCTTCCTCCTCCTTTTCCTGAGCTTTTATTGCTGAGCACAATGTCATACGTCATGGGATATTCCTCTGGTCTGCTGAGTTCAGCTGTCCCAGCTGTTTCCCTACCCAACTTCTTGTGCACTCCCAGCCTAATCACTGCAGGGCACAGCAGGAAAAAGAAAAGGTCTTGTTGTTGTGAAAAAACTGTTCAGCAATACCTAAAGCACTGGTATGCTATCAATCCCAGTTGTGAGGAAAAGCACATGCTGAAATTATAGTTATGGTAATATTGCATGCTGAGAACATAGCAGAACCTAGCAATTTCAGATGTTGTTAGGTAAAATATTACATGGGCTAAATGGTGTATTGGGAATTAAACATACAAATTCACTTTGATGGGAGGGAGGATTTTTGGCATATGGCTCCCATCTGCTTTGAAAATTAGGGTTGAAAGGAAAGAAAGGAGAAAGAAAAGGTATTGGTCTATCAGAGGCTGTAGAAATAATATAGGGGGAAGGTCAACAACTAGCCAGTTCTACATCTTAATGGCAAAGTCATGAAAATCTTGTTCACTTGAAGTGATGGCAAGCACATAAGTGTGCTAATAACAGAGGAGAACTAACTTGCACTGTGTACTGTAGCTCCTTAGTAAGGTTAACAAACTACATTAACCATTCACTTATCTGTAGCTCATAATTAATCACTCCTTGAAAATTACATTGTATAATAAATGAGGACAGACATGATTCATTAAAAATTCTAATTAATTCTATTTAATACTATTTCATAGTTCATTGGTAAGTGCTGAGAGAAGGATTATGTTACAGGATATTTGATGCATTACTGCCAAAGAAGTAAATAGGGCAAACATAATCTAGAATGCAGCATGATTATTTGCAAATGTAAATACCAATTGTTTATCTCTAGTAGTGCTGGATCTATACTTTGTGTCTGTTAAAATCTTCTCTGACAATTTAGATTTTCATTGATCTATAACCCAGCTGCAGAAATGAATCATAGGCTCAACTCTTTATTCTCTTCAGAGCAAGTATATTGCCTTCTCCCCTGTCAAATCCTCTAGGAAAATAAGTTTAAGAATAGCATTTTTAGTCCTGGCAGGACCAAGCATTTCATTGCATCATGAAAATCTGAATATAATGTTTTCAACTAAATGATAAAAATTGAGCAATTAATGGGCAGGGGTGAAAAATGCTCTATTTAAGTGCTTTAAAAGGTCAAAACAGTGATGAAGACCAACTAGGAAGCATAGCTGTCTGCAAATCAATTTTTCTAGGAGGTCAAAAGCCTCAGTTAGGTTCATATGCTTACTTTTCACTTATTTCAAGAATCTAAAGTTCCCTCATGTTAAATGCTATATGAACGTGCAGCAAGGGTGTGTGATGGATACACCTGACTCCTAGCCGTACTTTGGTTCAGGCTGACTAAGGAGCAACAGGCCTCACGTCCTTGGGGTGAACTTGTGAGCTGGAAAGCTCCTGGCTGATGTACGGGGGAGTGAAGGTGTCTTGAAAAATATTTCAAAAGGTGGTTTGGAAACCCAAAATTACAAGATAACCAAAGTACAGAACGAGATACCAGAGTTAAAAAGAAGACATGTATCTTGTCTATACTGTTGACCAGCAAGCCAGATACTTCACTCTATATTACCATCAGGATGGGCCCAGTTGGAGCTCTCCCTGAACTGCAGCTGGACTGCATGCCAGGTGACTCTTCCTTTGAGGATGGACGCCTCTCAAGGTTTGAGATCCTTTATCTGAGACTAAGAGATCCTTCCTTACCCGAGACGGGGACATCCCTTAACCACAACAGATCCTTGGTACATGACTGACAGCATGCTGAATTAATACTGTGAAACATTACTAATCCATGTAGCTATTCAGTATTATTATAAACTTTGTATGAATAATTCCATTAGATATAAACCATTGACCAAGTCTGAGACTAAGTTTGGATCCAGCAGCACCTAAGCTCCAAAAGGAGTTTAGAAAGCAAGAGTCACTCGCTTTGTTAGGATGTTTCTTTAGGCTCTTAAGCTCTAAACTTCTCAGAATTGGAAAGAAGGGCAGTAAGCTTCCTCCCTGGGTTTGCTCTGGCATTTTCAAGGTACATGGTACTCTGTTACCATTTCACAAAAATGGGCCCCTGTGATCAGTGCTGACCCCGAAGATACAGTGGCAGTATCCTTTTGCCTATGAGAATTCCAGTTATACTGTCACTCTCTGCCTGTTGTTTATCCGTCTAAAGCACAGAAGAGATGTATTGGATGTAAACACAGATGACAACAGGCTTCCAACAGATTTTCTGAGCAAGTGTAAATATGTAGATGTAACTAAAAAAAAAAAAAGAAAAATGTGTGTGAGGGTTGCTGCATGAAACCTTTCCATCTCAGCTTACTTGACAGTGCCTTATTTAACCTTGGTTTGTCCTGGTGCAAAATCTCTCTAGCTTTACTATGGGAGCAAAGATGCAGCTTTACTCTTTATGCAAAGCATCTTTGGTAAATTTCTCCTTGTCAGTTGTTTTACATCCTCTGCCATCAGCTTTTTGAGACATATTTCCCTTTCTTTAAGCTTTTATCAGTTTCAGGATATTGAAACCATTAGTAAATTCAAAACACTCAAACTAGTGCTCTCAAAATGTCAAAATACTTAATTTCCTAACTAAGGCTTTGTTTCACAATTACTACAAAGTTTCATTTGTGTGGCAAAACTTCTTGAAATGGTATTTTTCTTATAAAACTTAAATTTATAGAGTACCACAAAAATGGAAAAATATTAATGGCAAAAGGTTAAGAAAAAATTTGGGGTTGATTTGAACAAGGTACCTGTTTAGCAAAAAGTCAACCAAGCAAAAAACCCCAGTAAACCAGAAAAGAAATTTCCTTGCATCTGAGACCATTAAAGTATTTTTCTTCTTCTTTTTTTAATAAAAAAAAAATTAAAAAAACAGCCCCTTCCTCTGCCACCAGCCACCACTTCTGCATCTTACAAGAGGCTCTATCTTAAATTGATCCAGCAGCAAACTAACTACCAAAGTTTTCCATTCTTTCAGCAAAGAGATTGGGCTGGCTGGCACAGGCTCAAGAGCATGCTTACTGTAATTAATTGTTAAGTGCCTGCTAGATACTTTGAGTCTAGACCAATCAAAAGTGCTCAGGAAAATATCAAAGTAAATCTTAGAAATGAATTCAATAAGGTCAAATGATTTATAATTACAATGATTTATTGCCAGAGAGTTATTCATATGACATATTTATGATGTACTTTACATTCTTGATTGTTTAATCTCCAGACATACAAACATTTTACAAACATTAGAAAGTGTTGGCAAGCTTTTGATCTTTTTGTAGAGACCTCATGCACAACACAGGTGTAGTAGCCCTAAAAGCCTGAAATCTGTCCTCTTTGGAGGACTGTGTTAATGGATACATCTGCAAAAATGGAAGGGGTCCCAGCCAACACTGCCAGCAATGAGGTGAACCATGATAGCCCAATATTATTTCTATAGATGTCTTCACGCTATTTACAAATCTAACTTTGGTTTATATGGTAGGATTAAAATGAAACTAAGGCACATGAGGCTGTGGATTCCCTGTGCTCCTGTTTTATGGCTAATATTTTTCCTCTCTGTTTGAATGTGTAAAGATTGCAGTGGTCCATAAGAAAAAAATTGATTTTAGTTATTGAGTGTCTTGTAAATTGTATTATGTGGTGTAATTTACCTTATTGCATCTGATTGAATGCACCTCACTGCATCTAACTACACCTGACTGCTCTTAGCAGAGTACAAATTTAGTTTAATAGGTCTGAACCATATGGATAAAAAATGCTGAGCTAACAAAACAAAGAAGCACCTGTTCTGCAAAAAGGTGTATATACTTGCACTGACTTCAGGATTCCATATAGAACAGGGAAAGGTATTTGATCTTCAAGAGTCATTTGCAAATGTGACTCTTTCCCTTACAGTAAAAGCCTGTTCAAATTTATTATTGCAAAAGGAGACCTGAAATATAAATAATGAAATCACTGAATTATAGAGTTAATGGGATGAAAGGTGCATTAATGAAACACATTTTTGGGCAGTGTCTTTCATGATATACATTTACATAACATGAAAATAAACCACAAGAGGAAAAATAAACTACAAGTTTTTATTGCATGTGTTTATTAATTTAAAGTGAGGAACTAGAGAATATATGTCAGTTTCTTGAAGACATGGATTCTGATAAATTCAAATAATATATATGTTCTTTTTTCAGCAATGAATTTGGCTGTAACTTCTAATGGTAATATTTTTTTTGCTTGTATTATTTCATGTGCTCAAAGTGATAAAGATGTATGTTAAGGTTCTCTGTCTATCCCTTAAATAGCAAAAATATCTTATCTATCTTATAGGGGGATGCATAACTCTGCAGTTCCATTAGCAATATAGTCTTGTATAACTCATTGCTGTGAACAAAAGAGGTGATTCCATTCTGCTCAGCATCTCCAGATGCTCATTCATGGCTTGAGTGCAGTCACACAGTGAATTAGATCAGGGAACAGCTCCAGATGAAAATTAACTCCAGGAAAAAAAGTCTTTGCTGTCAGCCAGATCATCTCTCTGATGTGGCTCATCATACAGCTTCCCAACTGCTAGTGGAGGCACAATAGAGAAGTGCAAAAGAAGGGCCTTTTAGAAGTGGGTGCATACTATTTCTACTGCTCTCAGTGAGACTTGTGTTATATTAAGTCAGACTATAGACCAGAGATGAAGGCTTAGATCCTCAAAGGGATTTAGTTCTCTAGCTGTCAGTGATTCAGCTTTCCAGGTACTTGACTTTGGGAATTAGGATCTCATGAACTTTGGGGGGATCTATTGCAAAGTGGGCTCAGGGTGAATCAGAAAGTGGTGGGAGATCTAAATTCCAAGGCTTACATCTGCTTAATCTACCAGAAAGCACAATGTCTTAAAAATGTCAATTTTTTTTCACCCATGAACAGTATCTGTGTCAAGTTCAGCCACCTACATTCTTTATAGGTGGAGTTAAAAGTGGGAATAGAGACTTTTTTTCCCAAGTGGAGGTTTACAATCTTCATGTTGAACATTTTTTACACTAAGCAACTTAGCAGCAACTTCAGAATGTTTAGTAATGAGTGTTGCATGTAGACATTCCTTGTTTTCCTCTCTGTGGTTCCTTACATTTCTATTCCCACGCTCACTTCAATTCCCATGGTACTGCTGGTGGGCCCTTAGGCAGTAGGGAAGAGCATGACATGCTGCAGTGTTATGCTCTGAGAGAAAAAACACTTCCCCAAACACACCTTTTGTGAGAAAAATCCCTCTAAAATAGCACGTAAGTGTATAAACTTCACTGAATGATGTCTTGTAGCAGTTGTATGATTATCATACAACTGCTGTATGATATACTTATTTTATAAGTATTCTGGAGCAGAGAAACACCTTGCTACCAAAAAGTTCCCTTGCAGGTTATATACTTGTCCACATGAGGACTGCACTGCGTGGCCACTGATGCACTGCAGACAACTTCAGAACTTTGACTGTCTGTATTGAATCTCAATGACTGGATTTGAGTTGCTCACAGTAACCTGACAAATAATGTACGAGCTTTGTTGTCCTGACATTGACAGCATAATCTGTCTGTAAAGCTAAATGAGTTTCAAAACACATAATATCTTGAAAATAGAACTCTGGGGAATGTAGATTCCAGTTTAGTTGGCTTGAGATCGCTTTTTTTTAGGAAGGAAAATAGCATCATAAACATTCTGTAGGAAGAAACAAAGATTTGATTTATAGACTGCATTGTGCTCTTCTTTAAGAAAACAGATAGAAACAAGGAGTCACTCCATGTTGATGCTGAAGAAAGCTCTCTTTTCTCCCTACTCTTTGAAGAATTTATTCATTGTTTCGGATAGAATGAGGACAGTTCAAAGGATAGTATGAGAGGAGAGAGACTATGGACTGTCAGCTGCCTTTTGTAGATGGCATTTCTCATAAGTTAAAGCTACATCAGGTTTACTCAGCAAAACTTAGACTCCTTAAAAAATTATTTAAATTTTCTTTTCTTTTTTTGTGGTTTAGTCATCCTTCCTGTTACATTGGTCTTATGTTAATTAGAGTGCTGCATTCTATCCTTTGTCCATTTACATTAGGCGAAACAGACATGTCACTGGGTGTTAAGGTCCCTAGAGAAAATGTAGGAAAAAACCTTGGATGCTTATTTCAAAATCTAGAATGAAGTCCACTTGGTAATTTAAATTATGCAAATGTTTATGAAACACATTTCAAAAGTAGCTTTTGACCAGTGTTCTGTGCCTTGAAAATGAAGAACAAAGAATGTAAATAGAAATAGGAGAAACAGACATGTCACTGGGTGTTAAGGTCCCTAGAGAAAATGTAGGAAAAAACCTTGGATGCTTATTTCAAAATCTAGAATGAAGTCCACTTGGTAATTTAAATTATGCAAATGTTTATGAAACACATTTCAAAAGTAGCTTTTGACCAGTGTTCTGTGCCTTGAAAATGAAGAACAAAGAATGTAAATAGAAATGGTCTGCACATAATATTAAGGATTACACTTCTAAAGTCAGTTCAAGGCAAAGAAATGTACAATTGCCTTTGCTTAAAAATTCTGTAGCCTATTTTATGCTATATCTGATAACAATAGAAACAGAATCATTCACCTGTTAAAGGTAAAACTTATTGTTTAGCAATGCTAGGAAAGCCTGATAAAACAGCTTTGCCTGTACACACAAGATATTTTTGAGGATATTGTTGATGATATCACAGGTTTTCTGTAGGATAGCCTCACCAGTTAGCCACCTAATTAAGCAAAATTACTTGTCTGATAAATTAAATCCTGTTAACGATGACCAGCTGCTGACAAAAATCACAAGGGATTATACTGAGTAATGATTACTTAAAAATCACACTAGCGGTTTCATAGCAGGCTTTGTCTGCAGCCACAGCCCAGGGAGAACTGTGCCTTGCCCTCCCTTGCTTCCAGCTTCGGGCCCATGTAAGTGCCTGGGGGCTTATACTCCTTGCCAATGGTTTAGAAGGCAGACTCAAGTTTGGAGAGTTTGCGGATCCATCCTTTCTTAAACCGATGGAAGCATTTTTGCTCAGGGCTACTCAGTGCCTCTGCACGTACACGTGACTCCTAGTGCGGGCGTGATTGGCCAAAGCTATTTACTGGGGATTTGCCAGTGGCTCTTTTTTGGAAAGAGGCTGTCCAGGCTTCCCCTTCAACACAGGCTCTCAGGCGCTGCTCCCGAATGCCCATTCCTCCAGTGCTTCTGCCTGTGGCCAAATTGTGCTGTGCTTGCATGGCAGTCTGCCTCTGGGCTGCCCCTGGAAACCCGAGAGGCTTGGAGTCTGGAGCTTTGCTCTCCTGACAGACATCAAGCCAAGGCGTGCGCATCAGCAAGAGGGCCTCGTTCCCCTGGGATGGGTGTTGCTACCCAGCCAACGTGTCCCCAGAAGAGCAGAGCAAGCCCTGCCTGCCTGCCAGGCACAGCCACGGGCTCTTGAGCTGGAGGAGCTGGGCTGCTGTTGTAGCGAAGGGACAAGGAAAGGCTGACTGGTGTGACTGGAGAATGACCAGGGATGTCTGGGTGCAGAGGCACCAGCAGGAGGACCCATCAGGGCTCGGGCTGTCAGCATGACCTGCGTCTATGGCAGCTGGCCAATGCGCAGGTCTTTGGGACCCACAGCCTGGTGGCTGCTCAAAGGGCTTGTACAGCCCTGTGTTGGTGCTTGGAAGTGGGAGGCTGGGAAAGCATGAGAGAAAGATCTCTTTTTACAGCAAACCCACAAATGTTGCTGCTCTGGTTGCAGCAAACCAACAAGTTAATCAAAGATGTTAAACTTATGTTAAACAAACTCATTGTACATCCCAAGAAATTCTCCCCCTGGCTTTCCTGCACTGCTAAGACAGTGTTGGAAAGCATTCCCTACAGGGGGTAGCTCTTTGGTTTGGGGAAAAAGACAGCCCCTGGAAAGCATCTGGATGTTTATTGGATTCAACAGTAGGCAAAAAGCCGAGCTCTGCTGATGCGCTCGTAGGCTGCAACTGCAGGGCTGGCCAGGCACACCCCTGTGCCCGGCGGGGTTCGCTCCCAAGAAGCGCTGGGTGTGGGAGCCTGCTGGGAGGAGGGCCCCGGAGCTGTGCCATGCTTCTGTGCTCGGTGGCTCCCCACAGGCCCCCTTCTGCCAGCAGACGGGATGTCATCTGTGGCCGAGCTGTGCAGGTTGTCATGCTGCTGTGGGGATCTGCTCCAGACCCTCTCTCTGACCGTGTCCCTCCAGTGGCAGTTGGACGAGGGGACCACGTACTCCTTGTAGTGATTGTCTGCTTGCACTGAGTACAGGAGCAGGTCAAAAGGCTGCCTGCAGAGCAGGTATCTAGCTCTCCTTCCAGCCCAGTCCTCAATGCAGGCAAAGCAGAATCAGTGGAGGCAGAAGGCCACGTAGGCTGCGTCCTTGATGTCTCTCAGGCAGGTGGGACACCAGGAACATTCTGCTGCCTCCTCTGGCCCTGCCTGTGGCAGCTGGCTCGTGCCACTGTCCCTTGAAGCAGAGCCTCTCTCATCCAGGTGTTCCTTGGTGCCCGACATCATGTTCTGCCAAGAGAGACATGCAAAGTGCTGGATCTTTTCTGGCGCTGGGAGAGGAAAAGCAAAGAAAGGCCCAGAAAACTGTGGGAGAGGGGAGATAAGGGCCTCCTGAAGGGTCTCCTTGCAGGCTGGAAAGCAACAGCAGCAGCTGCCCTGTGGGCCAGCCAACCCCAGGGGCTGCCCTGCACCCCTGCCTTCCCCAGGCAGGCTGCCTGCACTGGATGTAGAGGTGCTGGGGGAACCTCCTGCCCAGGTGCCAGGGCAAGGCAGGCTTGGGCAAAGGGCACTCGGTAGGGGGAGCACGTGTGTCTCTGTGTGGGAGAGACTCCAGCTGGGGCTTGGTAGGAGCTGTGCCAGGGCAGAGAGATGTGGGGCCAGGCTGGGATGTGCACCTACCTCTGTGGCTCCTGGGAGGTGGGCTCCAGGTAGGGAGGGATGGAGAACAGGAAGGGAAGCCCTCCTGGATCTCCTCAGTACCTCCCCAGCCGCCTGGGACGAGATGCTGAGGTGGGCTCTGGTGAGCTGTCAGGGGGCCCTGGGCAAGAGCTGGAGTGCCTGAGCCTCCAAAACCCCCGTGCTCTCCTCCAGACACCACCTGGGTTAGCACAGGGTACCTGCAGGAGGCAGTCAGGGAAGGCAGGGGAACTCTCGGGGATGTTTATCACTGCTGATGTCCCTGGCACTCTCATTGTGCCCACAGCCCCGGGACAGGCACCGATGGGCCCTACAGCACCGCGCAGCTGGGCAGAAGAGAGATGAGTGCTGGAAGGAGCTGTCTTTGCATAGCTGCTGCTCTCCCCCATGCCAAAGCCCAAAGAGCAAGCCAAAGGTCCTGCTGGAGCCTGCACGCCTTGCATGTGCACCCGTGGGAGCTTGGGACAAAATGCATGGGGACAGAGCCTGTGGCTGATGAAAAGCAGTGAGGTCATGGGCAGTCACAGCCACTCCCCTCATGACAGGGATGTTGGGGGCTGCCCCGCGACAGCCACCCAGCTAGGAAGGCTGATGCCCTTTCAAAGGGGGGAAGCCTGTTCCACAAGATGCTTGCTGCCTTCTCGTGGCCCTGCAAGTGAGTTTTAACCTCAGGCTTGTTGGGTCCTGTGATGAGAGGCTGGTGCCCCAAGCACAAAGGCCCGGCAATGGGCAGCCCAGCAATGCAGGGAGGGAGCCCTGATGAGCTCCTCAGTGCCAATGGAGCACCCCGACTCGGCTCCTCTGAGGGCTCCTCTCAGGGGGGAAGGACCTGCCCCTTGTAACTAGAGGGAAAGCCCCTGAGATGACAGAACGGTTGTGGCTGGAAGGGACCTCTGGTGGTCACCATGTTAATGGTTCCCGCTCAAGCATATTCACATAGGGCATGTTGCCCAGGATCCTGTCCAGATGGCCTTTGAAGGTGTCCAAGGACAGAGAGTCCACCAGCTCTCTGGGCAACCTGTTGCTGCATGAAGAGCAATGCTTTGCCCTTCCATAATTTGTCTATTTGACTGGAAGGGCTTTTGGAGATATGGTCCTACAAAAGATTTAGAAATATATTTTTTCCTTTTTGAATTATGTGCAATGTTATTACTTCCAAATGAATTTTCACTTCAGGTTTGGTAGGAGTGTCACTTTTTTAATATGCAACAGAGACTGGAATTGTCTTTCATGTGGGATCAAAACTGAAATCTGAATTTCTTAATGAGTAGGAAAATATTATTAAAAAAACCCTCCTGAATTATTTTTTTTAATGGTACTGTGTATGTACATTAAAAAAAAAAGTTTGGAAAAGAGCTTTCCTTGTTTCATTTTTTTGTCTGATGCTTGTTTTTGAATAAGTAGGACCTGCTTAAAATTGGGCAAAACTGCTTACTGTAGTTAGAGAAATTTAGTGGAACACCCTTTCTCAGCTTGAGAATCAGGATTTTTCATGGCATATTGGCAATTCAGTATCCGTTCAACAGAAATAAACAGTGTAGAACTTTGAATTACAGTTAAAAGTAGACCAGGAAAGTAAGACTGAAGCTTTGGGAAAGTTTGCTTTGGCCTTGGTTGCAAGACTGAAATAATATCCAAGCTTGCTCTTCCTATGCCAATATCAAATAATTATTGTTCCGTCAGAAATTCTTCAGGGATCTAAGATTGATCTCATATTTGGAAAAGGGAGAGATAGGTATACTGCATTCATTATTAATTCCTAATGAAGATTTTTTTTTCCCCCAGAAGAGTTAGCGGATCAAGGTGTATACTGTTGTCCTCTTTGCAAGCTTTACTGTGGACTTCTAACTTCTGAAGCAAGGAAATTTCAGATTGCAGTGTCTAATTTGCGATTTACTTTCTTTAACCGGAATTCAAGGTGGTTAAAGTTAGGAACAGCTATGAAGTTGCACTTATTTATATTAGGTATGAATATTATTAATAGTAATTGAAATTAATTGAAGAGTAACTTTGCTTACTACAAAATAATATCAGCTAACTGAACAGAGATTTAAAAATTTGTCCTGAAGTAACATGCAAGTTTTAAGATGCATCCAAGTGTCATTTACTTTGAAGAGTCTGATGTATGAAATACTCTTACATATGCAGGTCTTGTAAATCTCTCAAAGATGCCAGGAGGCTTTCATGTTTTTCAGATTGGGGTTTCAGATTAACATGCTCAGAGTTATTCCAAGTCCTTTTACTCATGCTCAGCACAGCATGAGCTGACATCCTGTGGTCCCACAACTCTGCTCCTCATCCCAGAGCACTGCAAAAAAATTGAAAAATCTCTTTGAAACATACACACGTATCTGGAGAGTTGTAGATGTTGTAAATTTTACTCCATGTATTAATAAGAATATGTGCTTCCTCTCATTGGACTTAATTCTTCTTTGAGATTAATTTTTGCAGACGTTGCTATAAGAATCTAACCAAGAAGACAACTGCAAGAGTAGCATTTAAATGTGTAAAGTCACAGAATCATAGAATAGTTTGGGATGGAAGACACCGTTAAAAGTCATCTAGTCCACCCTCCCTGCCGTGGGCAGGGACATCTTCAACTAGAACAGGTTGCTCAGAGCCACGTCCAACCTGACCTGGAATGTTTCCAGAGATGGGGCATCCACCACCTCTCTGGGCAACCTGTTCCAGTGTTTCACCACCCTCAGCGTAAAAAATTTCTTCCTTATATCTAGTCTAAATCTACCCTCTTTTAGTTTAAAAACATTAGCCCTTGTCCTACCACAACAGGCCCTTCTAAAAAGTCTGTCTCTATCTTTCTTATAGGCCCCTTTAAGTATTGAAAGGCCGCAATAAGGTCTCCCCAAAGCCTTCTCTTCTCCAGGCTGAACAACCCCAACTCTCTCAGCCCTTTGTCACAGGAGAGGTGTTCCATCCCCCTGATCATTTTTGTGGCCCTCCTCTGGACCTGCTCCAACAGGTCTATGTCTTTCTTGTATTGGGGACCCCAGAACTGGACACAGTACTTCAGATGGGTTCTCACAAGAGTGGAGTAGAGGGGGAGAATCACATCCCTCAACCTGCTGGCCATGATTCTTTTGATGCAGTCCAGGAATCAATTGCTTTTCTGGGCTGCGAGCGCACATTGTTGGCTCATGTCCAGCTTTTCATC
>NW_008795939.1:660156-662972 GCF_000699145.1 Aptenodytes forsteri
TCCATGTGCCTTAGCATAGCTTCCAGGAGGATCTGTTCCATGATCTTCCCAGGCACAGAGGTGAGGCTGACAGGTCGGTAGTTCCCAGGGTCCTCCTTTCTACCCTTTTTACAAATGGGTGCAATGTTTCCCTTTTTTCAGTCACTGTGGACTTCACCTGACTGACATGACTTTTCAAATATCATGGAGAGTGGCTTGGCAACTACATCAGCCCATTCCCAGGACTCTGGGATGCATCTCATTAGGTTCCATGGACTTATGTATGTTCACATTCCTCAGGTGGTCACAAACCTGATCTTCTCTTGCAGTGGGAGGGACTTTCTCTCCCAGTCCCTGTCTTGTGGTCCATCCACTGGAGAGGTGTGGGAAAAGAGTTTGCCAGTGAAGACTGAGACAAAAAACTTGTTGACTCCATGCTATGTGCCCAAACATTCTTTTGTCAGCCTTAGCCAGTTTGGGAATTGTAAACAATATCAAGATAACACCAAAGACGTAATGTCTCAGCTCTGCTAGAAATCTCAGATTTCTAATTGTGGGATCCTGTGATGAGCCTGAGAAGAGCTGACAACATACAAATTAGCCATTTCAAATATGAAATTTGAAAAACGTCTGACACAATCAAGGAATATTTATCATAAAACTTGTTTAAAACTGAAGTTTAAGTTTTATACTAGATGAAAATAATCTGGCCTATTTGGGGCCGTATTTTTCCAAGAAAGGTGTCTGACCACTTTATATAGTTTCTTTTTGAAAGATGGAAATATACAAACTCCCATCTTGATAACTTTGAAAAGCAAACAGCCACTTCTTTTTCTCTGAAAACCTCCAAAGGGCACACAGAACTCTTCTGTCTGCTGTTGTTGCAGCAAGTGGTATGCAGCAGTGACATATATTCAATATTTGTAGTCACCAAAGGAGGTGAGGAAAGTTGGGGGCGTACTGTTCCTGAAATCAAATGGAAAAGAAGTAGTTATATGTATTTTATTTCCTTCCTACAAAGCTCTTCAAGATATTGCTCATTGCAACAGCCGCTGGAGCAGTGCGAGGAGCACCAGCAGTGACAGCAGCAAGCAGCAGCGGGACACATGAGGAGGGATACATGCGGACAAGTAGAGGCTTGGCTGAACAGGGGGCATTCCCCGAGCAACTGACCCTGGACCTGCTGATTGGAAAAGACAGCAAGGGGCTGAGCCTGTAGCTGGCAGTGCGGGAGATTTAAGCAGGCGAAAACAATCAGCCCAGCTGATTGCAACAGATGTGCACATATATTCCCAGTGGGCAGCTGCATGGCAGCATGGTGACAACCCAGCAAAAAGCAGTGTCCTCTGCTTTTCTTGAGCTTCTAGCACCTGGTAGACCCAATGCAGCCACATAGACAGAGCTCCTGTTAAAGCATGTGACCACCCAGTTTTCCAGCTGTGGGATGTGTGAAGGGATATTCCTAGAGGTGGAAAGTGATTGCAAGCAAGTCTGTGGGAGGTGTGACCAAATTGATGAGCTGCTCTGCTTGGTGGCCGAGCTGCAAGAGGAGGTGGGCAGACTGAGGAGTATTCAACAGTCTGAGAGGGAGATTGATCAATAGAGCCATCTGTGATACACGGAAGCCAACTCAGTGTGGTCACCAGCAAGTTCTGGATCTGCTTTGTGCCAGGAGGAAGGCAGTATCGCAAGGGATAAGGAGGGGTGGAAGAAGGTTGCAGCACGGAACGGTAAGAGAAATCCCTCCTTACCCTCAAGTTACCCTCTAAGACCATAGGATCATAGAATGGTTTGGGTTGGAAGGGACTTTAAAGGTCATCTAGTTCCAACCCCCCTGCCATGGGCAGGGACATCTTCCACTAGACCAGGTTGCTCAAAGCCCCATCCAACCTGGCCTTGAACACTTCCAGGGATGGGGCATCCACAACTTCTCTGGATAACCTGTTCCAGTGGCTCGCCACCCTCATAGTGAAGGATTTCTTCCGTATATCTAACCTAGGTCTACCCTCTTTCAGTTTAAAGCCATTACCCCTTGCCCTATCACTACAGGTCCTTGTACAAAGTCCCTCTCCAGCTTTCTTGGAGGCCCCCTTCAGGTACTGGAAGGCTGCAATAAGGTGTCACCCAGAGCCTTCTCCTCTCCAGGCTGAACAACCCCAACTATCTCATCTGTCCTCACAGGGGAGGTGCTTCAGCCCTCTGATCATCTTCGTGGCCCTCCTCTGGACTTGCTCCAACAGGTCCATGTCCTTCTTCTGTCGGGGGCCCCAGAGCTGGACGCAGTACTCCAGGTGGGGTCTCACCAGAGCAGAGTAGAGAGGCAGAATCACCTCCCTCGACCTGCTGGCCACGCTTCTTTTGATGCAGCCCAGGCTATGGTTGGCTTTCTGGGCTGCAAGCACACATTGCCAAGTCATGTTGAGCTTCTCATCAGCCAACACCCTGCAGTCCTTCTCCTCAGGGCTGCTCTCAAGCCATTCTTCGCCCAGCCTGTGTGTGTGTTTGGGATTGCCCCGACCCATGTGCAGAACCTTGTACTTGGCCTTGTTGAACTTTATGAGGTTCTCACGGGCCCACCTCTCAAGCCTGTCAAGGTTCTTCTGGATAGCATCCCTTGCCTCCAGTGTGTTGACCACACCACACAGCCTGGTGTTGTTGGCAAATTTGCTGAGGGTGCACTCAATCCTACTGTCCATGTCGCCAACAAAGATGTTAAACAGTGCCAGTCCCAATACCGACCCCACAAGGAACGCCACTCATCGCTGGCCTCCGCTTGGACATCGAGCCGTTGACCGTAACCCTTTGAGTGCGACCATCCAGCCAATTCTTTATCCAGC
>NW_008795939.1:663763-670233 GCF_000699145.1 Aptenodytes forsteri
TTCTATTCTATTCTATTCTATTCTATTCTATTCTATTCTATTCTATTCTATTCTATTCTATTCTATTCTATTCTATTCTATTCTATTCTATTCTATTCTATTCTATTCTATTCTATTCTATTCTATTCTATTCTATTCTATTCTATTCTATTCTATTCTATTCTATTCTATTCTATTCTATTCTATTCTATTCTATTCTATTCTATTCTATTCTATTCTATTCTATTCTATTCTATTCTATTCTATTCTATTCTATTCTATTCTATTCTATTCTATTCTATTCTATTCTATTCTATTCTATTCTATTCTATTCTATTCTATTCTATTCTATTCTTCTATTCTGTTCTATTCTATTCTATTCTTATCACTACATTCCCATGAAGTTTTTTTCCTTGATTAAGAAGGGTAAGCTTCAGCCAAAGATTTTCAGAGTTGTGGCAATTGTTGTAAGATTACTATGTCCCTCGCAGCTTGTTTGTATATCTTGTATTTATGATGCAGATTGTGCTGTGGGATGTTGGTCTGTGACCAGGTTTGTAACACATATGAAAAACTTGAATTGGTCAGGCAGTTGGACTATATGATCGTTGTAGGTCCCTTCCAACCAAAATATTCTGTTCTTTCTATTCTGTTCTATGCTATGCTATGCTATGCTATGCTATGCTAAGCTTAGATTTCAGAGTTGTATATAAGCAGCAATGAGAGAGGGAGAGAAAGATCCAGGCTCCAAGGACAGAGATGGGTCTGTGTTTGAGGACGAGAAATTTAGCTAGTAGCTAGTAGCTAAGCCTTAGCCAGCTAGCTACTAGAAATCTCGAAATGGCAAAGAACTCAACTGTCTTATGAAAATGTCTTTGTATATCATTAGCCCTCCAGTTAAATAAGGCCAGGTGTAAATCTAGTGGGTGAATGAAACGTTACAAAATAAATTGCTCATGTGCAATTGTCTTAGTGCAATTTTTCCTTTTTATCCAAGATCTTAAAAAAAACCCCGAAGCTGTAGTAAGGTTGCTGATATTCAGGTGAATAAGAAATAGGTTTTGCCCTGCTCTAAAAAAGGTCACATGCCCATCAGAACATGTGTATACCGGTCTTCTTACATCTGCCGTAACTTGAAGTGCCAGAGGAGTGGCTAATTTCTTCTATAATACTGGGCACCTAACCCATTTAGTATTTTACTTTAATGTCATGTGTGACTAGTCTTCCACTTATGCTGGTGTGGGATTATAATAAATCCATAGTGTCAGTAAACAGACTTCCAAGTCATTTGGGAAATAGAACAGTGACTTGAAAAAAGTGTATTCTCATGTGGCTAGGTGTGGGAGATGCTCATGTTGTTTCATTATATGTGTGAATTTCAAATATTTCAGATAGGAATAGACTTAATCATTTTAAAAAATTTCTTGGCTGCCAAACAAATATAGTTTATCTTATAAAAGTTATATTTCTTTTTTTTTCAATGTACACAAGAAAGGTAGATAAATGGTCACTAATCTTGCTGAGAAATAAAGATCTCTGGTGAAACATCATCAAAACATTCTTCATTTTCCTTCTTCTGTATTGATAGGAGATATGTATTATGATATTATGATGATTATGATTTATGCATATGTATCATAGTATTATGATATATTCTGCCTAGAAACTCAGTGCTAGCTGGAGCACATACGTGTGGCTTAGATAGTCACACAGAAGGTCAGGCTCACTGGTACTGGGTATTCACCTCATTTGTATGGCATTTGATGGCTGCGCCGACTTGAATTAAACAACCTATCTTATCAAACCGATGAGTCCTGTCAGTCTTGGGCATAGCTTTTCTCAGAGTCTTTTCTCATGGGTCTACAGGGTCTGGGGATAAAAGGAAATAGTTTAAGCAATAATAAACATGTATGTGAGTTCCTACTAAATGTTTATTAGTTTGAGCAATTGTGGAGGGAATGTATAGAACCAGATTGCACATAAGGTGCAGGATTGATTGCAAACCTTAAAGGTCTTTTCCAACCTAAATGATTCTATGATTCTATTATCAAGCATTGGAACAGGCTGCACAGGGAAGTGGTTGAGTCACCATCCCTGGAGGTATTTAAAAGATGTGTAGATGTGGCACTTAGGGACATGGTTTAGTGGTGGACTTGGCAGTCTTAGGTTTACGGTTGGACTTGATGGTCTTAAAGGTCTTTTCCAACCTAAATGATTCTATGATTCTATGAATTGTCTAATAGTGCAGTAGCAGTTTCACTAAGTATATTAATATCTTTTATGAAACGGAATTGTAATTCTATTTTTCCATACCATCTCCACATACTAGATGGTAGAGATGCTGTCTTTGCTGGGAATATTTCCATGCTTTGGCTGCAGGATGATTTGGGTCTATCCCCTGCATCATTTATGTGCTATGACACAAAGCATTGTTATTGCTCTGAACTCTGAAATCAATAACTATGATTTTGATTTCTTTGTGCTATGCATAAGCCACTCTTCTGAGTCTGGTCAGTAGGGCTTGTGAGAATTATATTTCAGTGTGCCCCAATATAGCGGCTGAGATACATCTTGTCATGCATACATATTCTGCAATTGTAACAAGGATGTACTAGCTCAGATGGCAAGTCATCTAAATACTTGTTCTCCTCTCACAAACACTAGTGTGTTGAACTTACAGAAGTAGTAGAGAATGACAGTCCCACTCAATGGAGTTCTTAACCAAACAGCTGGGCACTGTGCCCTGTTAGAAAGTTCAGTCCCCAGTGAAAACTTACGGAGGATTGACTCCCAGAATGAGCAATAAGAAGACAGCTGTGTGCGTGTTCCTCCTCCTTCTACTTCTTGGATTAAGAGAAAGGCCTTGGAGGATAAGGCTTGGGCTGCTGGGAGAGAGAGGAAAGAATATATAAATAGTGGGGGATCCACAAAGATTCAGCTTTTAGAAGCATGTTGAAAAGCCTCAATTCCTATATGAAAAACTAGAGCCCTCACAGTTGAGGTCTCTCACAAGCTTTTCAGAGAAATAGATGTGGATTCCCCATCGTCTCCTCTCACAGGAACAATGTACTTCTGGGAATAACATCAATAAGGCTTCCTGGGGGCTTTCTGACCCCTTTCCCATCCGTCATGGCTGGATGTTATAATGGACTACAATGTCCTGACTTTCAATGTAGGTGGCTGGGCATGTACTGAAAATACAGAATGTTCCTGTCAGGTTGAACAACAAAAATTAAAGCATGTAAACCCAACAGTTACTAAAAGAACCTTGGACTTTCTATCTAAGATGGCTAAGTTTAGTACACATTTCCTGGCAAGCTAGCTATTTTGTTAAAATTGAGGATTAATGGGTTAATGGGGTAATGGGTCTTTTATATCACTGGCAAGCTCTTCTTCTACAGGTCACTAATATTTGAATGTTTTTGTGCTAGTACAAAACAGACCACCCAGAAAAAATTTGGCATAAATGTGTCACCTACACATTATACATGTGGATATTTTCTCTAAGATTCTTTTTCTGCCTCATCAGAACCACTTTTACACCTACTATAAACTGAACTTTTGAATTCACAATTCAGAAATGTATTTAAATTAGAAAAAATCAAGATTGTCATCCTTTATTTCAAATAATGTTCCCCATTTAGAGATCAAAGTGGACACATTAATAAAAAAAATATTTTTTCTCTCTTTCTCATTTGTTTATGTTTATTCACTATACCTGTTACTGGTGTTCCAAGGAGAGTGAGATGAATGAATCAGGTCATAGAAGATAGTTTTCACAGCTTCTCTCGGGGATCAAATACGTATAACAGTGGAAATACTCTTGATTGCTTTCCATTTATTCCTGCAGATACTAGTTTCTCCTATTGCTTGTTGTAAAGTTTAAAACAACATCAATTTTTAAGGACTTGAAAGTGCTTTTCTATTTAAAACCAAACAAGACAAGCATAATTTTCATTCCAGTACTGTGTGTGTGCTTCTTGAAGTATGGTGAATATATAGACACCCACCAAAAATAATAAAATAAAGAGGAAAAAGGGGGGAGAGAAAAGCTAAGTGATGGAAATGAGTAATTGCTTGGCAGCAAGTCTGCAGGGAGAGAGCTGACACTGTACAGCACATATTTCATGAATAATGAGAGGAGCCTCAGTGCTGTGAAACCACTGCCTATTGGGTCAGAAATTTCACATTAGTGGATTCATCAGAGCAGATCAGTGTCATAAAGACACTCTTTCCTGAGGTAAACATACCTTTTCCTTCACTGAACTGTCATCTCTTAGTTTGGATAGTGGGTATAGAGTAAAGCCTTATGAGATCTGTTAGAGGGATACCTGGTATTGGGACCACTTCAGCTATGATTTCACTAGTTTGCTTATTTATACAAGAAGAAAATTACATAAACAGACATATCTATAGGTATGTGTAAAGCTCACACATATAATTCCACTTAGTCTAGACAAAAGTCTGTGCGTATGTGGTTAATGATGGTTTAAGTACAGCATTTTGTCAAAAGGTAGGAACATCTGGCTTTTGCAAATCCATCTTGTCTATGCTTCCTAGACTACCTTCATACATTTTTTGTTTTTTTTTTCTATTTACCTCTTTATTCAAAGCAAAGTAAGTACTCCATTTTGTCTTTACTTTCATTTTCAGGGGGTACACAATTTAAATATATCTAATATGAGGGTCATTTGTTTTTGCTGGAGTAGGAAATAACTAGGAAGGACTAATAGAATGAAAAAGTCAGTTTTATCTGTGTAGGAGTGAATGCATTCTCTGCAGTACCTTCTGTCTCATTTATTCTTCACCTGACATCCTCTCTTTCCAACACTTTGTGTTCTCACTTTGTTTACATTGTAGTTACAGAAATCCATAAACCAAAATAGGCAGGGATGTTAAAGTGAGGTAAAAGGTGCAAGGCAAGATAAAAACTATCAATTGGGTGTTCAAGCAGTGCAAACAGTTTGATTAAAACATTGCCTTTACCCTCATTCCTGGAAGGGTCATAATTTTGTTTAATTGAAAACAAATGCTGAAGCAAGTAGCTAGAGTGTCTTTTCTTGGCTAGAGAAGTTAGGAGGGTTTCTTTGCAAATGAACCTCATTAGGTGTTTTTGAGAAACTTGTGGTACAGTCTCTGTCCCAGCCTTACTGTCAAAATGAACTGGAGTAGGAGCATCTGTTATTAGCACTTTCCTGACTGCACTAAGTTCCTGTTAAGATTTTTTGCTTGGCTTGGGGATATTTTTTTTTTCTTTTTGGGAAGTTAGTGGAAAACAGAGGGGACATGGGGGAGAAGACGACACCCAGTCCCCATATCAGTCCCTGCTTGACAGATCTGCCTCTAATGAATTGAAGATGCTGCATAAATGCAATCCACTTGTGCTAGTCAACAAAGTCTGTTCAAATACTGAAAACAAACCTGTGGGAGATATATCTCCTGGGTGATTCTCTTCAGAAATGTAAACTTACAATACACTCTAAGCAAGGTTGAAAGAAGCTCAGACATTGCAAAATCGTGTGCAATATTAAAAAAAAAAAGTATCTTTTTAAACACTTGGTGATTAATAGCAAAGCTTTGGCTTTCTCCCTGAAGAAATGATTTAAAGGGAAAACAATATAATTCTGCAGGTGAACCTTGTAATTGGAATCACCCTATTCCTGTTACTTATTATCTTGCAGTATGAAACATGTTGTTCTCAACCTTATAGAAATAATTGATGGGAAGACCAGTTTGTGAGAACTTGGGCAGACAATTTCTGGTGCAGTGCCTTGATTTTATTAAAACTCTGTCTTGAAAAAGAATTTAGGTTATCAGCTATAGTGAAGTATTGGTATGACTTACAGATAAAGGTTTAATCTGGACTAGGATTCCTTGGAAATCTCAACGTTGAACACCTAGCCTTCTACAACAAATACAGTATTATCATAATGAGAAAAAAAAAACCAAAAACCAAAACCAAAACAAAACCCAAGGTGTAAGAGCTGTTCTTCCAATTTCTTCTCTGTAAAAGAGAAAATGGGCATAAAAAGTAAAGCTTATGCTCTAAAAATCCTCATTTTTTTTAATTTGTTGGGAAAATAATGTTATGGAGGGCCTGTCTCCTCTCTCCCTTTCAATTTCCACTCTGTGCAGAAGAGGACTACCTTTTGTGTCCCAGGTGGCCAAGAAGGCCAATGGCATCCTGGCCTGTATCAGAAACCGTGTGGCCAGCAGGAGTAGGGAAGTGATCGTCCCCCTGTACTCGGCACTGGTGAGGCTGCACCTCGAATACCGTGTTCAGTTTTGGGCCCCTCACTGCAAGAAGGATGTTGAGGTGCTGGAGCGTGTCCAGAGAAGAGCAACGAGGCTGGTGAGGGGTCTGGAGAACAAGTCTTATGAGCAGCGGCTGAGGGAACTGGGGTTGTTCAGCCTGGAGAAAAGGAGGCTGAGGGGAGACCTCATCGCTCTCTACAACTACCTGAAAGGAGGCTGTAGCGAGGTGGGTGTCG
>NW_008795939.1:670305-679264 GCF_000699145.1 Aptenodytes forsteri
GAAGTGGTGGAGTCCCCATCCCTGGAGGTATTTAAAAGACGAGTAGATGCGGCACTTAGGGACATGTTTTAGTGGGCATGGTGGTGTTGGGTCGACGGTTGGACTCGACGATCTTAGAGGTCTTTTCCAACCTCAATGATTCTATGATTCTATGATAGATATGAATGGGCCTAGAGAGTGTTAACCTATACAGTAACATAAATAACGGAGAAGTTCAGGAGAGTATCAGCTTACTGAAAGTTTACTGTAGGAAGCAAGAATGAAACATTAGGGTGTATGCTTTCCAGGGGCAATAGAAGCCTCTGCTGTACAGCTGTGGAAAAATAATTAAAAAGCAGTCTAGAGAGAAGAACTGGAAATGAAATATACCCCTCTATAGAAAGAGGGCCAACAGCAGCATCTACATGGGAGGCCTGTTTCTAAAGAGTAGGTCTTGCCCCTAGCATCTGAGACTTAAGCTTGTTGATGAGCATGATCTGATGCATGTGTATTTATTGTGCCTAGCAATATTGTCTTATAAGTGGGCTTAGCAACACCTTGATTGAAGCTAGCAATCAGTTTCCTTCCGCTTGCTTTCTCCATGTAACATGGCACAGCCTAAAATCCTTACATTCTGATGGAAAGGTCTGAATTATTCATCAGCCAGTTAATGGCAGGTGATGAGATCTTTTCACGCTACAGCCCTGTCAGTAGGTGTTTATTGCTCTGTTTCACCAGCAGCCCTGCTATTACTGTAGGGCCAGAAGAACCCCACATGGAGGCGTGACATGTATCAGTAGAGATAGCTCTTTAAAGACTCTCTTTTGCCTGGGAGGTCATCTGAAGGTTATTATGAACAAATTATTTCTTCATTTCCGCTGACTGAGTAGATAGCCTTAATGATCTGTCACCTAGCAATAGGCTGCCTGTTCAAACATAAAGAATGGCATACTGATGGCTTATAACTAGAATCAGTTCCTTTTAGCTATTCTCTTGTCAAGCATGTTTCCAAGATACATATAGTATTTACATATTCATGAGCCTTTGCAGACATTGACACCATGAGGGGGCCTGTCTGATAATGTGATACAAGTTTGTACTGTGTCCTGAGGCACTTAAAGTCTATTAAGTGAATCAGTTCTGTTCAGTTCTGTTCTTCCTAGGTCATGTTCTTGGCCTAAATGAGTGGGGTTGCAATCAACATTTGTGTACAGTACCTTACTTTTTCTGTCCACCTACCTCTTTTCCTTGTTGAAAGTTAATTCCATTTTATAGAAAGGCATTATGCTGAGCCAAATTACCTCTTAGAAAGCCAGAGCATCTCTTTCTTATGCTACTGCTGTTCAGAGATGCAGTTGTGATTGTTTGGCTGCAGGCAGGGAAGGTGACCTGCCCAAGCAAAAATGCCTTTTTTAAAAATTATTTTTTTAACTCTACTGAGATACTGATCTCTGACCCTATTTCTGGTGTGTGCAAAGGTGGTGGAAAATAAGAACTAGAAATAACAGTATAAGTGGGGTGTAGGATGTGGGGTGGGGAAACAGAAAAGAGGAAAAGAGAATTAATCTTCCCCACTGAAACAGCAAAGGACCATGGATTTCTCTTCCCAGTCTGAACCTTCACTGTCTTGACCATGTGTCTGCTAACATGCTATTATTTTCAACAGAGATGAAGTTAAAACATGCCAGCTAATAGAAATTAAAGCATAAGCAACAGTAAAAACTGGAATGTGGCTTGGGTTATTTTCTGAGTTTAAAAGAGCTGGATAAAAAAAGGTCATCTGCTGGATGTGGCATTTGCTTTTTCATTTGGAAGTTTGTGCCATTTCCTGTTCCCTTCTTTGTTTAAGAAAGAGGAAAGTGGGGATACCCCAGAATGTAGGAAAGTAAAGAAAGGATAAAAGAGACAAACTGCCATTTCCCTCCATCCTTCAAAAGAGGGAAGATCTAACCACCAAGTATTGGCATGTGGGACTACATTCAGGAGAGATCGGAGGAAGAGATAGAAGTCTAAATAGAAACTGATATTGTAGCACATTCTTTTGGTAAATGTTAGTGTTAATTCAGTAAAAAAATTGGTTAACAGCACAGAGCAATTATTATTCTGTGAGGTCTAAATTGCAGCCTAATATGTGGTGTTAAAAGCAAGACAAATAACAAGCTGTTTATGGCCCATGTTTGAGGTTGCAAGCTCCACGAAGACAAGGCTTACAAAGGGAGAAGGAAGCGTACTGAGAAGCCATATAGGAGCTATCAGTGTAGATGAAAATATTGCTAATCCTGCCTGGCCCACAAACATAAACGAACTCTTACACAAACGCAATCACATTCACTAAGGAAATTTCACATTTGCATATGAAAGTGGATTTTACATGGACAGGTTGATGTCTTGGCTATCTTTGAAATACAGCTTTAAGTGCTATAGTGGAAGTAAGACATGTCATTTTAGGACTTTTATATTGTAGCCAATCAAAATATGGCAAAGATTTTTTCCAAAGAAAAAATATTCCTTTAAATCTTTGCGTGGTTTGATGGGTTTTTTCCAGTTAAAGGCTTGAACTTCTTTTTGGTCTTCAGAAATTAATCAAAAATCCCAAACAGAGAATGTTTTTTTAAGTCCCAAATGAAAAAAATGTCCCAACACTGCCTGATTTTTTTCCAGTTGATGTTAATTAGAACTTGCCTTTCAAAAAATATTTGGTATGGCTGACAAATTTATTTTTTCAAAAAAATTTACAAGACAATATTTAAATTACTTCTGTCAGAGATGTCTCATTTTTTCAAATGAAAACAAGGCCAAAAACCACAAAGGAGGAACTACTTAGAAATGCATCAAATGAAAGGTAACTCTATGATGGCATGTTGATGTTAATTAGAACTTGCCTTTCAAAAAATATTTGGTATGGCTGACAAATTTATTTTTTCAAAAAAATTTACAAGACAATATTTAAATTACTTCTGTCAGAGATGTCTCATTTTTTCAAATGAAAACAAGGCCAAAAACCACAAAGGAGGAACTACTTAGAAATGCATCAAATGAAAGGTAACTCTATGATGGCATCTTGGTAAAGCTGACATAATGTTGCAGCTGGAAAGTGTGTAAATTATATCAATTTAAATGCTTACTGCCACATGGAGAAGTAAAGTGAATGTTGGAACAAGGGGCATCTTAGTATATGAAGATAAATACAAAAAGGAACCTTAACTAGCCACCTGACCTCATCCTTTGATTTAGCCCAGTAGCTTCCTCTCCAATGCTCACTGACTACTTGGTATCCTAAAAGAACAAAAGAGAGCAGTACAGAAAAGCTTGTTGTTTATGACAAACCGTGTCAGATAGATAGTGATAATTAATACACACTTTAAATTACTGTACCAAGCCAGAGGCATAGCTAGGAGCAGAACTTGTCTCTGCTAAATGTGTTTAATTTATTCCTTTGCCCACTCTTTTTCACTTTTTGCTAACCTGCATCATAAATATGTTTTATTCAGTGCACTACTTTTTGCGTCTTTAAAATTCTTAAAGACAAGCAAAGTTCTGTGCTTTCAGTATCCCTATTTTTCTTGTGATTAAAAAAAAAAATCCTGTTACTTGTGAAGAAATTTGAATCAATTTTCTTATAAAGTGCACCTGTTTTAATAAAAAAGGGTCAGAGAGAAAGGTGCTCTCAATTTAGTCAGTAGCAGGGGGCTGTATGTATTTGCTTGAAGTTTTACAGAGTGTGTATTATTGGTTGCAGAGGAGACAGAAATTTCTTTTTAATGTCATCTTTCTTCTCTGAATATGGTACAGACTAGAATTCATTATGGACCTGGTTCCATACGCTTCAAATTCTGTGGAAGATGTGATGTTCTCTCACCCCCTGCTGAAGTAAGGATTTGTGCAAAGCTTTCCATGGATGTATTGAGCTCAAACAGCTTTAGCAGAATGTGATCTTAGTCACATCCTCTGTAGTTAGAGGATGATGTTGTCCAAAAGACTGCTATAAAAGTACATATTGACAACAAGGCGTTGAAAAAGAACTTGTATTTATTTCTGATCAGAAGTGTAGAAGCCAAACAAACAGCGAATGTCTCCAGTGATGTGAATGGTTCAGTACCAAATGCGGCTAGTAAAACTCCTCTGGTTTCTCGGGAAAGCATCTTTCTTTCTTGATTTTTAAATTCTCTATTTTTAATCTTATAAAATACTATGTGTCTTTTATCTTACTGGATTAAACACAGATTAAATACAGATTTTATGTAGCTGTTCTGAATATATCAGGCCTTTTCAATGAGGCTTTGATCTATTTTGAAGCCTTTGAAACCTGACTTGGATGAAATGTCAATGTATTCATGGTGTAATGCAGTGAGGAGCATGGAAGCTTCTATTACTATCTTTGAGAGTTTATTAGAGAAATGATGCCTGACAAGAACTACACATTATAGAAGAATTGTTAATTTTGAAATTAGCTCTGTCAGATCTGCTTAAAGAATTTTATAGGGGGAAAAAGGGCTCTCAAAATCATCTGAAATGAAGCCTGCAGTGAAGATACGGCAGAAAGGCTGATGGGGGAATATGTTAGTTCTACCTGCTTTAATCCATTTGTTACCAGGAGGGAACTTAAACTGTGTGCAGATTAATGAAGCATTTGAGTCAGATATATACTGATGAACTTGTGCCTGCCTCTCTACCCTTTGTTGCTACGGAACCAGAGAGATGTGAAATTGCCAAAGAACCTACGCCCTGCTCAGAGCTCCTCTGATAGTCAATTAGAAAATAAAATGGAACATTTAGGAAATGAGGTCCCAGCTTTCTGATGACATGCAATGCATGAAAGGCTGCTTTTTCTAGTGTGTACTTTGCTAATGTGTGTGGTATTGGTACATTAAGTAAACTGTTGAGTATGACGGAACGTATGGAGTGAAAGTCACTCTCCCCCACACAGCCTGACTAATCAGGTGTTATGTGGGGAAATTTTCAGGTATTCATCACCTCTCAGCCTGCAATCAGGACATACCCAGAGCTTTCATCACAGCTATTTCAGATTATAGAAACAGGAATGGTATGTGCACCAAAGCTATTTCACACTAGTGTAAGTGGTCCTAAGACCCAGATCCTGAACTGAACATTTAGAATCAGTGTCCTTTAAAATCAGCTGTATAACATCCTATCCATGAGCATTTTTCCCCTCTGCCTGTTACCCCACAGCACGTAGGAGATACAGAGCAGCCTTGCAGCTGTGCCACCCATGAGAGGGACAGTTTGAGGCTCTATGGGAGCAGAGCCATTTACCAAAGCTCTCAGTGGCTACGCAGCGAGTGAACAACAGAGCATTATTAAACTAGGAATAATGTTTGGAAAAAAATGGGAGAACTTGCCAAACATGGCTCAAATTCAGGATATAGTGAAAAAAAGGTGTATGTTTTACTACAGATGCAGCTTCTAAAGCATATGTCATGAATTTAATTATGTTCATATTCAAAGGTATAGGCCATAGAAAGAAACAATGTCTGTCTTAGTTACTGATTCTGTAAGGTGCAATGCATTCTCATTTTCCTGTTGGCTGGTGAGAAAATGTAATGGCTGCTGAGTGTTAGGAAATCCCACAGTCTTACTCACTGGGTGATCTAATGAGTCTACTCTTGTCTGCTTTTCCTACATATTGTAATTTTACCTAAAGTTGCCTCGTTACTGGAAAACTGAGAAAGCTTAAAAATGCAAACTTTCTCTTTGTCCTTTGAAAGTTGTAAGAAGGTTTTTCTACCTTCTTTTGCATTCAGTGATACTTTGCAATTTATGGTATTTTACTATCATTGGTGTTTCATTGTTATAGAGGTATTAAATAATTATTTCTATTTTTATTTTTTACAGTTTAATTTGTTAAATGCTATTATTATTTTTTTTAATACTTTCTGTTTCTGATGGAAAAAAACAATGGAATAGAAAAGGTAACAGAAAAAAGTTAACTAGAGACAACAGCTTGCAAATGGTACACTTTGGGAGGCAGTTTCTGCTGTAATGAAGATTGCAAGCAGCAGATGGAATTCCTAGAAAAAACCCTTTGTGTCTCTTGGGAGAATTTTTGTCTTAAAAATCACAGGTGTTTTTCAGTTCAGCTGTGTCTACAAGGCTCTACACTGATCTAGTCTGGGTATTGAGAGACGAAGGAGCAGTGTGTCACTGTTGTTCAGTCAACTAAATGATTGCATCTCTGAAATATAAAATGAGATTTTGGTATAGAAGAAAACTTGGTGGTTTTTTTCTGGTAACTAGTTCTTTATGTGTTCTGTGAACTATGTAGCCAGCATAGTTGAGTTTCACACAACAGATGCACCAAAACCCAGTGACACTAAAGCATGCAAAGGAGCTTGTGGGGGAAACTCAAACAGAGGATCTCATATCTGTATTGAACAGTTTGCTGAGGTGGAGGTGCTGGTGGTAGAAATGTGACTAATGGTCGGAAGAAGAGAAAGCCAGGGTTTCTGCTGCTTCCTAAACTGCAGGGAAAGGAGATGGTAAAAAAATCTAGTTTCAGGAAAATTTATTTTTTTTGTCTCTAGGTCAGTCTGCCTCTATCTGCCTTCTTCCTCTTGGTGGGAGAAGGCACAAACTAGAAGCTGAGACAAAAACCACATTAGGTATATAGGAGCAGGGTGTTCGGATAGTAAGACTGGCCTTTCTTAGCAGTAAGTGATAATTCTAGATGTTATTTGCACAGTCACAAGAATGCACATTATTGCTAATTCTCAGCTATCTGCTAAACCTCAAGTTAAAACTTTACAAAAGAAACTTTTAAGTGATACTCATTTGACAACTTGTGAATGGCAGATTAGTGTTAATAAGACTGAGAAATGGGTGCTTTCTACAAGTAATGTTCTTGGCAGGGAAACTGAGAAAAAAGTCTCTGCAAAGGCAGCCTGGGTCCTCAACCCAACAATGCGGGTATGTGAAAAAGATTAGTCTTCAGCATAGGTGCATTTAATGTGTTATTATTAATTGAAAAGCCCTTTCCTGTCTCACCTTCTTCAACAGTATATTGTGTGACACCTCTGCATCCCATCTCCCTGCACCAGACAGGTACAAGAATTGTATGTCATATGGTAATCAACTGGGAAAATTATCTGTCTGAAAAATACCCACTCTTCCCTTTTTTCACCCTTCACCCTGAAAATAGCAAAGGGTACAGAATTTTGGGGTTAATTTGAGATGGGACCCTGGGACAGCTGATTTTTAGTGTCAGTATTGTCTTATCTGTTGATAGTGCTACCATCTTTGGCAAGCCCATTTTAACTGTACAAAGATGAGAGCATAACTTTTTCTGCTGCAGTTATACACTGTTATCCTTGGGGAAGCAGAGGTTTGTGAAATCCAAGATCAAGAGAGCCGAGGCATGGAACTTTAATGGTTTTAAAACAAGCTGTAATGAAACTACGCTCTGTATGAGCTATAATAAGAAACGTAAAAATATCCATGTGGCAAACCCTTGTCATTATAATGAGTATATGTCTACATTTATATCTACAAAAATAATTTTGATGTGCATAGTCCACTGTTTTGTTTTAGCTCTGCCTGGAAAAACTATCTTTGAAGTATAAGAGTAATTTATAAGAAATACTCTTTTTCTAGTCAAATAAAGATATACAAACTTTTTTTTAACAGGGGATCAGTTTTCTCTTTGTGACTTCTTTAGCTTGATTTTGCCTCCATTTTTCTCAGACACACAAAACCTTGACAAATTCTTCAATACCACTGTTTAAGCTCAGTTCACAATGCACTTGGCTTATCTTTTTGCTTTTTAATCCCTAAATGAAAAATCCTTTTAGAATGTATTTTCTGTAACACGTTCTGCTACCATCCTGGTGCTTTTTAGAGACCTATTCAGAACTGAGGAGTGACCACTTAAGAGGCCCCGTTCCTCCAGATTTTCATCTTCAACTGCTCTGGCAATTGAAGCCCCAGTTTCATCAAGCCAGGGTATTTTTAATCAAGCTGACAAGCACATTTTCTAACCTTGAATTAGATTCTGGTAACTAAAAAAGACAATAGTAGGGATGTCCTCAGTGTCTAGACTATGTTCACTGTGCTTCTTTTGAGAATGGCATTAAATGCCTTACACATAGGAGTCAAGTGACACTGCCCTTCCCTAAAAACTTTTATGCAGGCAGTAATTTTCTTACATGGATGAGTTACAGGCAAAATATCATTTCCTCTGTGTAAACTTACTCAGCTTTTATATGTATCAATGAGGAGATAGCGGCTTTTGACCATAGCTAAAAGTGTGAGAGCTACCCTTCTTAGAGACATCCATGGAGAACTTCATTCTGTGCTTACTGTTAAGCACTTACAGGTATGTCAGGGCATTTAAATCTAACAGTGCTGCAGTGCTTCCATACCTTTATGCTACTCTGCACAGTTTGAATTTACTGTCTTGGTCTGATGCTGCCTGCTGCTTTTCATTGAAGGGATCAAGCAAGTCTTTGGACTTGTGAGCACCACACACCTTTATGTTTCGGAAACTGTTGGTTAGGTCGAATTTTCAATCAATCATGCTGACAGTGTCCTACAGCTATCCGTCTCTCATGCAACTCATTCTGAGCTGAGGAGCCTCTGTTACTGGTTCTGGTTTTGGCTGGGATAGAGTTAATCTTCTTCCTGGTAGCTGGCAAAGTGCTGTGTTTTGGATTTAGTATGAGAATAATGTTGATAACACACCAATGTTTTAGTTGTTGCTAAGTAGTGCTTACACTAGTCAAGGACTTTTCAGCTTCTCATGCCCTGCCAGCAAGAAGGTGGGAGGGGGCACAGCCAGGACAGCTGACCCAAACTGGCCAAAGGGGTAGTCCATACCATGTGATGTCATGCTCAGCATATAAAATTCGGGGAGTTGGCCGGGGGGGCGGTGACTGCTGTTCGGGAACTGGCTGGGCATCGGTAAGTGGGTGGTGAGCAATTACATTGTGCATCACTTGCTTTGTATATTCTATTATATTCTTTTATC
>NW_008795939.1:684362-686668 GCF_000699145.1 Aptenodytes forsteri
TTCTGATTCTCTCCCCCATCCCACTGGGGCGGGGGAGGGGAGTGAGCGAACAGCTGTGTGGTGTTTAGCTGCCTGCTGGGTTAAGCCTCAAGAATCCTTTTTGCACCCAATGTGGGGCACAAAGTGAGATAATGACAGATCTGACCAGAGCGTGTCAAGGCAAATTTGTTACAAGCATTCATCATATCGGTTTAACAGTCGCTGGTCACAACGTTGATTAATTTACCATCAAATTGTGCTGTGTAATACCTTACTTGCTGTCTATGTTCCCTCTTGTGCTGTTTATCACCTCTGGGAGCTGGATCAAGGATATCGTTTTGCTGCACTGTGTAACACTACTGGTTTATGAGGTGGTGAAATTATTGGTTGTGAGACTAATTTTTGTGTTTGTATTTCTGTATTTGTACTCAGCATTGCCGACATCTCTGTACCTTGGGAGTCACTTTTCAGAAACTATTAGTAATTACACCTTTTACCTTTTCTCCTCGGGGAACCAATCTATGGGGGAGACGGGGGGGACATTTTTCCCCCACTCCTTCACCTTCCCTTTCTCCTTCAGGCTAGTTATAACAGGTCTTGAGAATTTTGAATATCCTTTGGATGTTCAAACCAGCATGGTCCTATTGCTGTGTCTCCTGAATGTGGTTCAGGTCTTGTTTAAGGTTAAACAACTATGTAAGAATACCATCCAGAGATCTACCTCTGCGACAGGCACTGTGGCTACTTAAATCCTGGTGACAGGTACTGCGGCTGCTCCAACCCCGGTGACAGGCACTGCAGCTACTGAAACCCTGGTGACAGGCAGTGTGGCTGAACCAGAGAACCAGCCTGTGCTGGTATCAGTTGCCCCTATATACAGGAAGAAATACACAAGAAAATCAACTTGTTTAGTAAGGGATGAAGATGAACTAGGGCCATCATGACAACAGGAGGAGGAAGAGGCAGAACCCATAAATGAGGTGGTGACCACTCGATCCTTATCCCTGAGTAAGCTGTGAGATATGTGAAAAGATTTCAGTCATCATACAGGTGAGCACATTGTCACCTGGGTGCTGTCATGCTGGGATAACGGGGCCAGTAGCCTGGAATTAGAGGGTAGGGAAGCCAAGCAGCAGGGATCCCTTTCCAGGGAAGGGAGCATTGACAAAGCAGTTGGAAAAGGGGCACAAGCTCTCAGCCTCCAGAGGTGACTCCTGTCAGGGGTGAAGGAAAGGTATCCCTTCAAGGAAGATGTTATATGTCACCCAGGCAAGGGGATCACCATGGAGACAGGTATCCAGTACCTGAGGGAATTAGCCATGCTGGGGGTGATTTATGATGACCTGAACAATGAGTAGTTATCCAAAGATCCAGATGAAGTGAGGTGCACATGACCCACGTGGTGGATGGAAGTTGTACAGAGCGCACCATCATTGTATGCCAACTCATTGACAGTAATGACCTAGAAAGACGGAGAGGAACAAATGGTGGATGAATTGGCTGGCCAACTCCAGCGATACGAAGAAAATCTCTCTTCCTTTCTATGGGCCTACATCTTGGCTGTGGAAAAACTGCCTGAAAAACTGTCCTGGGAGTTCCAGCGATTCAAAAAAGATATGTCCTACTCCCCACCTGTACGAACCAGTATCTCAGCCATTAGGAGTAGGTGTCCCGCTGCTCAAGAGAGAGGGTATAGTGGATACACATTAAGGGCCACCCTGTGGTTTTACCTGCGTGACCATGGAGAGGACATGAGGAAGTGGGATGGAAAACCTACCTCAGCCCTAGAGGCACAGGTATGTGAGTTGCAAGGAAAAACAATCATAAAGAGGGGTTCTTCCAGGAAAATTGCTGCTCCAGTTTCCAGTGGGCAGTTCCCCAGGCAAAGTAGAAAGGCTGATCTTTCTTCTGATCTTAATAAAGGGACTCTTGATTTACATTTAGAAGAAGTAAGTAACGAATACTGTGACCAGGTCTAGAGGGGCCCTGCCTCCAGCCAGGTGGAGGAAAGGGACAACCAGGTTTACTGGACTGTGTGGATTCAATGGCCTGGCACATCAGACCCACAGGAGTATAAGGCTCTAGTAGACACAGGTGCACAGTTTACCCTAATGCCATCAAGCTACAAAGGGGCAGAACCCATCTGTATTTCTGGAGTAGACAGGGGGATCCCAACAGCTAACTGTACTGGAGGCTGAAGTGAGCCTAACTGGGAATGAGTGGCAGAAGCTCACTTCTGGGAGGTCCTGGATGACTGGAGGCTTGCCAATGTGACACCCATCTACAAGAAGGGCCGGAAGGAGGATCCGGGGAACTACAGGCCTGTC
>NW_008795939.1:691346-692412 GCF_000699145.1 Aptenodytes forsteri
AGTTGTTGCTAAGCAGTGCTTACACTAGTCAAGGACTTTTCAGCTTCTCATGCTCTGCCAGCAAGAAGCTGGGAGGGGGCACAGCCAGGACAGCTGACCCCAACGGGCCAGAGGGGCATTCCATGCCATGGGATGTCATGAGCAGTACATAAACTGGGGGGAGTGGGCCGGGGGGGCGGTGACTGCTGTTCGGGAACTGGCTGGGCATCGATCGGCGGGTGGTGAGCAATTGCATTGTACATCACTTATTTTGTATATTCTTTTATCATTATTATTATTATTATTTTCCCTTCCTTTTCTGTCCTATTAAACTGTCTTTGTCTCAACCCACAAATTTTACTTTTTTTTTTCTGATTCTCTCCCCCATCCCACTGGAGGGCGGGGGAGTGAGCAAATGGCTGTGTGGTGTTTAGCTGCCTGCTGGGTTAAACCACAACATAGTTGAATGGCATTATTTCTAAGACTTCCTGTCATATTTCTGAATTTTTTCTTCCAGGCAATTTACAATCTGATTCTTTACACCTATCTTGGTTAACTGTCCCAAAACAGAGGACCAACTTTTAAATTTATAACTGACTGTAAAGTTTTGTCATTTCCCTTCCTTAAGTATCCCTGCTTCTGTTTGTTTGGTCTTTAAAGAAGAATACAGCTAGGACATTGCCCTATCATTATCTTACGCAAAGTATGTAACCCTCATGTTTCTGTGATAGAGTTTCATAGTTCATAGAATCATTGAATCATAGAATAGTTTGGGTTGGAAGGGACCTCTAAAGGTCATCTAGCCCAACGCCCCTGCCTTGGGCAGGGACATTTTCAACTAGATCAGGTTGCTCAGGGCCCTTAAATGTTTCCAGGCAGGGGCATCCACCACTTCTCTGGGCAACCTCTTCCAGTGCTTCACTTACCCCCATCTTAAAAAAATTTCTTCCTTATATCTAGTCTAAACTCCCCCCTTAGTTTAAAGCCATTCCCCCTTGTCCTGTCGCAACAGGCCCTGCTAAAAAGTCTGTCCCCCTTTTTTATAAGCCCCCTTGAAGTACTGATAGGCTGCAATAAGGTCTCCCCC
>NW_008795939.1:695317-719427 GCF_000699145.1 Aptenodytes forsteri
TCCAGTCGGCAAATGGGTGCCTCCGTGCCTCTCTGAAGAGAGTCACCTACTACTATCACCCGTCCCTTTTCTTAGTGGTGCTGGTTGTTATACGGGGGGGCAGATCGGGCTGCATTGCTCAGCTCCAGCGCTTCTCCTGGTGTGACAGGACTTTGCTTTTCAGCCTGCAGAGTGGTGGAGTGGTTCTGCAAGGGCACCTCAGGCTTCGGGGGAAGTTTCTTCCTCCTGCTGGTCCTTGCCTTTGCAACCATCCATTCTTCTGCATTATTGGCCCCCCAGCTCCCTTCTGCGTGTGCCGGTGGGGAGTTTTTGGCTGTTTGGCAGTGTTTGCACACTCTGCCTGACTAATGGGTCATCATCTGAATCTCTTTGAATAAAAGAGAGCTGTCTGGTAAATTTTCCTTAAGCTGGTATTTATTGCTTGTAGAAACAGAGGAAAATGTGATTTAAATTTTCTTGTGTTGTGCTGTTTCCAGAAGGCTTTAGCTTCTATAGAACTTTCAGGTTTTTTTAAGAGCTTTTGGCTTTTATTCAGGTTGTGTTTTGTTTACTCCTGATATCTTGTTGCATTTACCCCTCTAGGCCCCAAAGCCCCCATGAAATAGATCCTTTTTATTCTGATCTCTTCATGCTGGACCTACTCAGGACAGATTTTTTGTTCTATAATGTGTTTGCTGGAACAAAATTATTTTATGTCTGGACTCTGCTGGCTAAGAAATGGCTCTAGTTTTGGCTTGAGGCAGTCTTCAAGGCAGTTTAAAGCCATTAGTTTCATATGAGATACTGGGGCTGCTAGAAATGAGTGGGAGAGTATTAAAGACTTGAGCTTCTAAGAAAGACTGGAGCTTGCTCAGCTGGACTGAAAACTTACCATTTTTTCTTTGAGTTTAACCTTTCTTATTCCATGAAAAATTCTTCAGTATGCAAGGAATACGTTTTCACTGTTCAGAAGGTGAGCTAGCCTTCAGTCAGCCATCCCCTTCAGATACCCATGCCTACACTATTCCAAGGCAGAGTTTCAAAATTTTTAGGTTTTGAGTCAAGTGGATGTTTGGATACATCTGAGTCAAGTGGAAATGACAGTGGCAATTGTCCTCTGCAATACAAAAACGAATGCATTGTTCATCTCCTTTATAGCTTTCAAGTAGCCAAGGAGATTTTTCAGCTTCGGTAGTAGATCAAGAACTGTCATCAGAAAAAAATTTTTAACTTATTGATTTTATTTTATTTTTACTTTTTTTTTTCCCCTGGCAAAACTTGTCCGTACATCTAAAAGCCTGCATCTACAAGCAGTGCCAAAAGGGGAAAAAAATCCAATTATTAGGAATTATTTACCCTGACTAAATTTGTATGTGTTATGTGCTTAAGATCAAATACATGTCCTTCTTATTATAATATACCTGAGACAAAGATTGGAGACAAAAGCTCTTTTATTCTTTCAGTATGCTAGCATCATGTGTGCCAATTTATTTAGTGATGATGACTTAGATCATCTGGTCTTGCAGAATTTGTTTGAAAATGGAGATAGGTATTAATCACAAATTGTTATCCATTATTTTAATATTCCTTTTATTTAAAAAATGTTATGTAAGTATGGATATTCTTTGAACTGACTAATGAGTTGTGCAGCTCATCCTCACTGCCTCATTGAAATAAATCATAATGCCTACCAGGCTGATAGTTGAAAGAATATTTGGTATCTTAAAAACTGGGTTTAGATGCCTAAATAAATTTGGTGAAACACACTTTCTCAGAATACTTTTTATGTTGCCTTTCTAAAGTACATGAGTTTTTTCTTGCTTGATTGATATCACACAACAAGCTAAAGTGATAAACCATGATTTAACTTCAGAGGAAGAAGTGATGAATTAATGAGCATGATCAATATTTTAAGTAAATGAGTTTGGCATACACTTACAAATGTGCTTCACAACAGTATGGAAATTGTTACTAAATTAATATAACATGTATCCTAAATATGAATATTGCTGCTTTCTGTTTGCACTGAAAGCTGATCTCTAATGAGATCCCTGAGGTAAAATGGCGCGAGAAGACTAGCAGTGAATGTGCACCACTCAGAGCATATATTTTGACTTGGGCCTTAAAAATAGGCAACTGCTCTTGCAAAGAGACCTGTTGCGTCTAAATGTCATCAGGACTTGATGCTGGGTTAGGGGTTTACATGTGGAACATTTTGGGCTTTTACAGACCAAGCCTTTAACCACTTATACTCCTAATGCTGAAATGTTGTGATCAGCTTTTAAAATTAAACAGTTGCTTAAGAAGGATTTTAACTAGAATTTGAACACATTCTGGATCAGCCTTGTTCTCCTATCTTTTAAACATGGCTGGGACCAATTTTGTGGCAGCGTCCCTGGCGTACTGCTTAGCTGAATTTTCTTTTTCTCTTACTGACATTTATAAAATAAGTTCAGGTGTCTCTGTGCCAGGTGAATGTCATGGCTCTGCCTATACGTTTTCTGAGCTGCTGATCCCGCATACCTTCCTATTTATAAGCATGGTGTTCAAATGAGTTTTTTCGAATCATGATTGTGTAAGAATTTGGAATGGCAAGACTGTATGGATGAAAATCATTACTTTTTTCGTATCAACATTGCATAGACCATTGCAGGCTGAAAAGCACTACTACTACTAGTCAAACAAGCCAAAATACAGCATGAAGGAAAACAAGCTTGTATTTGTACTTGTGTGGGCTTGCTACATGGTGTGGTTAAGGCATGGTTAAATCAGAAAGGCATGGTCTGTGTGTGTATGCTGGAGTTATATGATGCTAGCAGTGTCTGTCCCACCTTTTCTGCTTCTGCCTCTTGCTGGCTGTCTTGCTTCTAAGTACAGCTTGTCTAGGCAGCCACCATGACCATTTCAAGCTGTTACCCTGTTTCTCTGGAGCTTGTCTATAAAAGGGCATTGCTCGCCAATATTGGGGTAAAAGTTTGATGAGACAGAAGTCATAGTTCAGATTATTTTTTCACTGGAAGAAGTTACTTAAGGCACTGACACTGATTTTCTTTGATTTTATTTTGCTCCTCATCATTATAACTAGATACCAACAAATCTGGATGTATCTCTGAATTCTGTGATCGTGAATTATAAAATGGATCATGTGTTGTCAGAGGCAGAGATTTTCATTTTCATTTTGGCGTTAGGGTCAGGAATGTCTCTTTGTTTTTGAAATACCTTAAAATTTTCCAAACTATTAGTATACTCTTAACAGAGAACACTAATGAAACTGGGACACTTTCTGTGACCTACATCCATGCTGATTACCTGTTTCATTATTGTTTGCCCTTAACCAAAGAAAATAAAATATGTGTCAGCAGTAATGAAAATTGAAAATAGGTCAGTCTACAAACCCTCTGCATCAAAACCAGAACAGGATACACATTTTCCAGAGAAAAATTAGAAATAAACATATAAATGAAAGGCAATTAAGAGTTTTATAGTATTAGCCAGAACAATTAAGAGAGAATTACTAAATTATCTCTTCCTTCAGTGCTGTGTAACTTACACTCTGGGAAACCAGAGACACTACAAATAAATGACTTTTATCTTCCTTGAAAGAATTTGAACAAGATATTAGAATTTACTTAGCTGATTCCTAAATTCTCTTTTCCTTTCAGTGGGCTTGGCAAGTAACTGTAAGCAATCAAGACAGGGACTGCAAATGTTTCAGCAAAATCTGAAAAAAACTTTCATACCTAGGGAGGAAGAATTTTATATTTGGTTAGGCAAATATTTTGCTTCCTATGTGGAGGTTTTAATCCTAGCTCAAAGAGGGATGAATGTACGTAATGACATCTTATCATAATTGGATGTTTGCTGTAATTTATACAAATAAAATTTAGGGTATGTTCCATTGATATGTACTTCTGAGGGAATGGATTATGATAGCAGAACATGTACTTTGTACATCTAAGGTCACAGTTTTAACTCTACTTAACAGCTCCCTTTTCTGTGGTTGTGATCTGTGAATGTCCAAAACTTTTGGATTGAAATAAATGAGTTAAGATTGTGATGTGAATTTAACATATAATATTACTTCAGTTTTGAACCTCACAGGAGCTGTACAGGACAGTGGCTTCTCAGTGAACAGATTCATGTCTGAATCAACAGCTATTTGAGGGTTTGTCCATCTACATTATTATGTCCCAGAAAAGGCCTCTCAGTCTCTTTATGCCCCTGTAGACTAGTCATCTGAAATCCCACACCCAGGGGAACTTTGCTGTTAATTGTGCTGGTGTAAACTCATTATTTCAGCTGTATGTTTTCAGAGCTCCACTCTCAAGCACGAGTTTTTTGTATCAGAACTGAAGGGGAAATACGAAGCCTTGCAGAAAAGGCACTTTCTCTAGATAAAGAAATGAATGAAAAATACATGAGAAGGCTGTTACTGCCTGTGGAACTGGGTCTGGCTGGGGTGAAGTTATGAAGTTAACTGTCTTCATAGTGGCCCATCTGGAGCTGTTCTTTGCATTTGTGGCTAAAACAGTGTTGATAACACACCAGTCTTTTGGCTACTGCTGAATAGTGCTTGCACAGCAACAAGGCTTTCTCTCTCTCTGCCCCCTCCCCCTGCAAAGGCCAGTAGGTTGGGGGTGGACAAGAGTTTAGGAGGGGACACAGCTGGGACAGGTGACCCTAATTGGCCAAAAGGATATCCCATGACACCTGGAACAAGCTGCCCAGGGAAGTGGTTGAGTTACCATCCCTGAAGGTATTTAAAAGGTGTGTAGACATGGTGCTCAGGGACATGGTTTAGTGGTGGACTTGGCAGTGTTAGGTTTATGGTTGGACTCAATGATCTTCAAGGTCTTTTCCAACCTAAATAATTCTATGATTCTATGACATCATGCGGTCAAGAAAAGCTCAAGGAAAGGAGGAGGAAGGAGGGACATTCCCGGTTGTGGCATTTGCCTTCCCAAGTAACTGTTAGGTGTGCTGAGGCCCTTCTTTCCAGGGAGTGGCTGGCCATCTGCTTGCCCATGGGAAGCAGTGAAATAATTCCTCTTTTTTTTTGCCTGCGTGCACTGCTCTTACTTTTCTTATTAAACCGTCTTCATCTTGATCCATGAGTCTTTTCACCTTCCTTCTATTTATCTCCACACCCCAAGAAGAGGGGAGTGTGTAAAAGGCAGGGAGGGTGTTTGGCTGCTGGCTGGTGATGACTTACCATAGTCCTTTTTGGCACACAAGATGGGCTCAAGGAATTAAAGATAAGGACAGCAATTGGGAGAGGTAATGGGCAAAACTTGGATTGGACATTGCTGGAAAGTGGAATAATTGTGGGGGAGCATTTGTTGGGAAGCAGCCAAGATGGTGGCACCCTGGGGAAAGCCTGTTTAAGAAAGGGCAAAACACTGCTCGACAGAGAAGAGTGAGGCAAAATGTGACAGAAACAGCCCTGCAGGCACCAAGATCAGAGAAGAAAGAGGAGGAGGCGGTGCTCCAGCCACCTGTGAAGAGATTCACCTGCAGTCCATGGTGAAGACCATGGTGATGCAGGTTGTCCCCCTGCAGTCCACGATGGAGCAGATATCCATGCTGTGAAGGACTGCAGCCACAACAGGTGGACATGTCCTGGAGGAAGCTGCAGTCCATGGACAGCCCATGCAGGAGCAGACTCCTGGCAGGAGAGCTGAGCTGTACCACAGAAGCATGTTAAGTAAAGGGAGGAGGGAGAATGCATATAACAAGATTTAGACAAAAATATAGGTCCTTTAAATCTTAAGATATCATTGACAGAAAAGAGATTAAACCAGATACTCTAAATCTTAAACTGCCGTTGTCAGCAAAACAAACAATGGAGTACAGTTCTAAATAACGTAAAATAGAAAAATTAATAGCATTACATTAATTGGTAGAATTTTTTTCTTGGTAGTAAATGCCATAAGTAATTTTTATGTTGCTTTGTGGTGGGCTTGTGCTAGCATAAATAGTTATTGAATTGGGGCATGGATTCATATATTATAATAGATTATAATTGCTGGCACACACAAAACACACATTAGTGTTTAACAAACTCTGGAGATCATGGGTTCTGCTGACTATGTTCATGAAGTCTGATACAGATAGTGATTGTATCATGAACTGTCCTTTTCCCCATGGATAATCATTTAGGATCTTCATTGTTCCAACATCATAAGTACTTTTTAGGAGTAACTGTTCACCATTTCTCAAGCACAGTAAATACAGTTTTAGGTTGATTGTTATGAATCTTACAGAGCCTTTCTTGATAAGGTTGCTTGATAAGGTTGATGAAGGGGTTATTATTTTCTTTAGGCTCCCTTTTTTCCTTTTAGTGATGCCTCTACTTTTCCAGAAGTCCATTTATAAAGCTCCTTTCTGTTTTGTTATTTTTAAGCAAGGAAAGAAGACCAGAAGTAGAAGACCAGTGTTGAATCTATGAACGATTTAAAATTACACCCTTTTGGTCAGCAATAAGCTGACTGGTAAAATAGCGTCAAATGCAGCCTACAATAACTAGATTATTTTAGGAGTAGTTTACCAACACTGATGAAAGACAAACAAGATAAATTCTAGTATAAGTCTAATAAAAGAGCGATCTTTCTCTTCTAATAAGAATATTTTAGATAAACTCCGCTTGCCTCTTGTTTATAATCATGTATTTCTGAGCTTTGTACTTTCATGGGACACAAATACCATGCATATGCAATTAAACTGTTGAGTTAGAGAAAACAAACCCAAACCAATCTTTTGAGAGATTGTGGAAGGGATTGTGGATGGTCTGCCATTGAATCAGGAACTTCGCAGTTATCCCTTTTATGACATCAGTAACCAAACTCCATCTGCCATCATTAAGACCAGATCTAGACAGAACATTTCAGCTTTCTGGAGCAAAGAGTTTGTTTGGTCTGTGTTTCATTTTGTGAGTCTGTGTACAGAGATACTTAGAAGTGTTTTATTTCCCATAAATAATCCAGATTAATTTAATATGTGGTTGGAAAGTCAGGCTGAGTAATGAGTCAAATCCATCACATAAGCCGTTTAGGAGAGAGAGTAGCAGAAAGATTGCTCATGCAGCTAATGAAGGGGTAGACCAGATAGACTTTTTGTTAATGCTTGTTAACATTTTTTTTAATTCAATGCATGAATGAGTAGTCAATCCACAAAATTTAGAGGTGTGTTAATGGCAAGTGGCAGGTAATGTAATCTTTTGCACTAAATGCAAGCAATTAAGGATATATTTAAAGATGAAGGAGTAAGAGTAGCATCAAATGGAAACTGTAACACTGATATTAAATGAATAAGTAATAGGAACCAGAATTTTGTCATGGGTATAGAATAGGCAGGTAATGCAGAAAAGTACCATGTTGTAGACTAAACCTGATTGAAATGCTTTGCAATGAAGTGGAGCAAGTGGGTATCATGAAAGGAGGAATAGTTAATTTGTTAGTGAAACATGAAAGCATATTATCAGTGGAGAAATTATGAGTAATGGTGAGTTGTTTTGATAAAATCCCTCACAGTATGAAGGAAAGTTGGATGTGCCTAGGCTCTTAAGAACTGCAGTAACTAAAATGCTTTTTAGGAGGGCAAACTAGGTTCAGCTTCATGCCTGGCTATTCATTCACTATGCTGGCCCATATAAATATGCTGTATATGTTGGTATTGAATTCTACAGAGAACCTCCTTGTGCAGACCATGGCATCTGTTATAGGCCCTTCTGAATTATAGGTTTTCTATGCTGGTAGTCAGGTCCATCTTCTTAAGTCATTACAGAAATGGAGGTTTTGATATGAAAGTCTGAAACCTATGGTAAAACTCTCTTTGATTTCAGCTGGGATTCTTATTTCCAATCTGGGCTTTATTAAAGTGTTTGTTTTGAATTTGGCTTCCACCTTTGAGCATCTGCCAGTAAGTAACTTCTTAAAAGTCTGAATAAGGAGAAGACATAGAAAATTTTAAGTTTTTTATTTATGAGGACCTACATTTCTGCAGTTGGTTCTGAACTGATGGACATGAGCAGACGTTGTGGGCACTCTGTCTCTCTTACTGTTAAACCCATGTTTTCTAATATACTTGACAGTCTGTTCATGAAAATGCTTTCTGCATTATGAAAGTTTTAAATTGCTGAGTCTGAGAAAAATGTCTGAATTGGGTTTTCTTTTAAAGTCTGAAAGTGATTTGAGTAGTGGGTTATTGTTACAAACTTGTTTGGATTGGATTGTCTGCAGCTATGTAAGTATATATTGCTTTCAGTCCTCTCCCCCATGACTTTCCTGTTGTAATATAATATAAGGTTTTAAAATTACTTTAAATTGATTAACCTTTGAGGTCTTGTCTTTCCCAGTCTCTCTTCCTTGCTTCCCCTTTTCCTTTTCCTTTTTTTTTTCTTAAATCAGACAGCTGAGAAAAACTGCTTTTCTAGAAGCCTTTAACTGTAAGGCGTATATACCTTCTCTAGGTATACTTCCTTATACCAAAGAAGTATTTTCTTAAAGGCAGTTTTGATGCATTCTTCAGCAAATTAATTTACTTATAATCACTATGATTATTGTATTCCTTCCTTTCTGGGTACAAGAACCCGTAATAATATAGATGTCTTTCAGTAATCAGAAAACATGATGGGGGCAACATAGATCTGCAGATGCAGATGCATACCAGGGTAGTAACTGTTTTTCAGATTCACAAGTCAAAATCTAGTTCCAGTTTGCTCTAGGGAGGAAATAATCTAACGTGTTCTTCTCTGCCTCTGAGGATCAGCAAGTGAAGAAGAAGAAACTAAGAGTTTGCACAATATTTTACCCTGCCCACATTGATAGAATGGGAAGAATGCTTTTAGAGTGCCTGTATTATACTAAGATCCACAGTCCACAAGCAGGCTGTGTCAGGGCAAGAGTAAGGGATGAACAAAACAGGGCAGCATCAGTCTTGGCCCACTTGTTCTTGCATGTTTCTAAAGAGCTTTGAACATGTGTTCTCCAAATAATTTCTTTTTTTTAAATTTTAGATTGCTGCATTTTAGAATGCGTAAGCATTGAAAATCTCATAGTACTTTGAGTATTGTGAAAGTTTCTGTTTTTCAACCAGTTATACGTGATTGCTCTTTCTTTATTTTAGATGGTTTAATTAAAATAAATCTACCTTTTTTTTTATCTAATTGGAAGTCTCTGTAGAAAGAATCTTTTTGGATGTATATTGGCACTTCTTTTCATTATCAAGTTTTTCACAGTGCACTCCAGTTTCTTCTTTCAGATTGTTATTTGCTTAATTTTCTCTTCTCTGTGTTTCATTTTCACAGTTTTTCCATTAGATTCTTTTTTGTGCCAATTCTTTGTTCTTTTCTTGACAATTTCTTCTAAGTTTAATGTAAACCCAATAATATTTTGATACTACAGAAACTTTCAGACCTTGGGTTGGAGGTCAGCTTGCCCCAGCACCTGAATCAGGAAATTATTGATTAAATACTAACACAGGACACATATTAGAAATTTAGAAAACATAGGACCTGAAGTCTATGCTGGTTGGGGTACTTTATGAGGACAGGAAAAGTTCAAATATTTAACATCCTCTTTTGTCTAAAAAAAAAAGTTATAGTGGCAGGTATTTGTTTTATTGAAGTTAAGTCAAGTAGCAGCATCAAGAATAAATAGATATCTGTGGTACTAACAGATCAAAGGTACATCACCAATAGGAAATCTTGATGTATGCCTCTTCAATTATTTCCCAAGTCAAGGGAGAATGTAAATTTTGAAGCTATACATTGAAATTCTCTGTTTGGACCTTTACCAGTCTGATTCTCATTTAAACACTTCCTTGAAAATGAGTGCCCTTTCCTACTCTACTGAAACATCAAAAGAGTCTTAATCTAGTAGTTGCATGATGCACTGTGGTGGGTTGACCTTGGCTGGCCACCAAGTGCCTACCAAGCTGCTCTATCACTCCCCTCCTCAGCAGGACAGGGAGAAGAAAGTAAGATGGAAAAGAACTCATGGGTCAAGATAAAGGCAGTTTAATAAAGCAAAAGCAAAGGCTGCACATAGAAGCAAAGGAAAAACAAAAGATTTATTCTCTACTTCCCATCAGCAGGTGATGTCCAGACACTTCCTGGGAAGTAGGGCTTCAGTACATGTAGCGGTCACTCCAGAAGACAAACGTCACAATAAAGAATTACACCCCCCTTCCTCCTCCTTCCTTTTAGCCTTTATTGCTGAGCAGACGTCATATGGTATGGAATATCCCTTTGGTCAGCTTGGGTCAGCTGTCCTGGCTATGTCACCTCCCAAGGTCTTGCCCACCCCAGCTTACCGGCCTTTTGGGAGTGAGGGGTGGATGTTGGAGAGACAGCCTTGACGCTGCAGGAGCACTGCTCTGCAGTAGCCAAAACACTGGTGTGTTATCAACAGCTTTCTAGCTACAAATACAAAGCACAGTACTATCAGGGCTGCTATGGGGAAAATTAACTCCATCTTAGCCAGACCCAATACATGCACAGCTAGGAAAATGTCTATAGCCTGTTATATGTTCATCCTTTCTGTGAAACTTGCTTAAACCTACTTGATCAAGAAAGACTGAGGAAACATTTGTGTCCTGCTTGATTGCTGCCCCATCCTTTGGTCTTTCACTAATGTTAATATAGCTGAGGCATTCCTTAATTGTTCAACCTGATGGATTATTTTGAGTCTGGGTCTGTATTTTGAACTTTTTTAGAGAATGCCATTCCCTGCTTCTGTCAAGAAAGATGAGGACACTTGCACTATGTGGTCTTCTTGTTAGCCATAACTTGCAGTTTTCTGTTAACAAAGATCAGCAGAAATTGTACAAACAGGAGCCTAGGCTCTCTCAGATTATGGGATGTTATTAATTACATTCTTAGTCTTATTTGAGCTGCTTACATCTATAAGATCTGACAGAAAAACTTAATAGGGTTTCCTTGTGAAATTTCTTGACATGTAAAACTCAAATGTAATAAATATTTCAGTTGAAACTTTTTAGGGCCTTTAACATGGTAGAGTTGGCATTGGTCAAAAAGAGTGAGGCAGTCCTGACTGCAGCTGCATCACTGCCTCATAGATACTCTGATCATTCTGCTCTGAGGAGTTTTCTGATCTTAGCTGGAACTGTGAATGAGTCTGGGCTTATATCTGTCTAATTTACCAATCAAGTCAGCTGTCTGCTGTGACAAAGAGGTGAAGCTGCTCTCTCTTTCAGTGATGTTTCCTGTTCAGAGCAAGAAACAATTTGTGTATGTGTACATGTATTTGATTTTGTAATACTGACAGTTTTAATTATTTAAGCAGTTATTAAGTCAGACAATTTTAAAGTAGTGGACAACATTCGGTTACTAAAGCAAAGGCATAGAATTTTTTTCCAAATGGGCTAGAGTAGCCTTATAGTTACCCCTGACCTGAATTACCACTACAATTAATGTGCACACAGTAAATTACTTAAGCCACCCACAGGTCAGAGAATGACTCACTTTCATATCTGTTCAATTCTTCTTGCACATCTGTGCTGTAATAATGATGATTATTTAAAAAGCTTTAAAATTACTTTGATGGAAAACCAAATAGGGGGAAAACAATACAAAAGCTAGCAGCCATTCACCACATCTATTTCCCAAGCCCACTTAAAAATAGGGATGAATTTGGAAAAATCTCATATATCAGAGCTTGGGCTCTGGCTGTATAAGATTACTTTTCAACAATATAAGGTGCATAAGTGCCTTTTCATCGTATGAAGAAAGCATGCCTGCTGGCAAATGAATCATATTATAAAAATTGATTGTATCCCAAAAGGGAAAAATGTTATTGAAGATCCAATGGCCTGGGATGATACACCATTGATCATTGTAAGAAATACTTCCAGAAACTGTTTTTAATCTTTCCGCCAGAGCATTAGCAATTATTCTTTAGCCCATGGTGAGTAATGACTTGAGTTTCCCAGTTTCCCAATCGATAAAACATTTACCCTACCGCTACAAATGTGCACATCGCTTAGACAAGCAGAATTTTTCTTCCAATTACTCTTTTTTCAGTGTGACCTCATAAAATGTTTTTCAACATATTTCAAGGTTTTTTAAAGAAAAGGAGTAATACTTTTCCTCCCATGTACTTTTCCTTCCTTTCTTCATTCTGTTTTGAGAAATAAGTCATTAAGCTTTTATAGGACTCAGGCTCTTGTTGGATTGAATATTGGATGGTGTGCACTATTTCCTTAAAATTCGAAGTAATGGATGCAACTAAACTGCCACTTATGTTTTTAACTTAGAAAAGAAAAATGGTACAAAAAGATACTAACTTGTTCCAAAAGTGTTTTATATTTCTTAAACAAATGTGAATGCTGCCTCTGCCCCATCCTAATTCTACACATAGACAAAATAAAAAATGCCTAAATGTCCTTGCATCTCTGCTGTAATACTGTGGCTAATGAAGAACAATCACAAAGCACAATGTTAGCAGGCTAATTAATAACTTTGCAACAAATCAAATGTTGAGATATAAAGATAGATGGTCATAAATGCTCTTTGATGATTGAAAGGTTAATGCTTGATCAAGTTTCTCTTCCCCAAAGATTGCATATTATTGCTCTCTGTATGAAACATGCACACATATTCAATGTAAAAAGTTCATAGCCATTATTTCATATTCTATATGCCCTCTGCTTGGAACAAGGTGTATTTACTGCATTTATTAGAAGCTTCAACTCTCACATTTGTACAGTGAAGTCTGAGATTTTAAAAGGAGCTAGTTACTTATGGGCTTCAGTGGATTTAATGGAGAAACAAAATTTCACAGCATAAACTTTCCTGTGAACAGGGAGGTAAATAAAATGAAGTACTTGTAATCCAGACTGTGCATACTCTGGGAGTTGTATTTGTTCTTGACCAGAGCAAATAGCAAGAGGAGACTTGAGGGAAGAGGTGGAGGATGAAAGATAAACAGGTTGTAAAGGTGTATTGGCAATTCAAAACAGTAATCCAAATGCTTAGCTACAGTGGGACAGAATAGACTTTATAGACTTCATAGATTTAAATAGTCTGGAGATTCACCCCAAGAAATTATGATGATGTTTATCATGTTCCTTGCAGAAAAAGAAGACTACTGATTCATGCTTTTACATGTAGGGGTAGAAAACATATAGTAAACTCTTAACAAAAAAGTTGGTCGGAATGAAAATCTGGGGTAAAGTGATCTTTGAAAGTAGGAAAGATGAACTGGAGCTCCAAACGCCTCTCCCTCTCACCATTTCTAACTTTTCTTGTGGTAAACAGGGACAGTGACAGGGTGATATAAAAGAGTGTAGAAACCATACCTGGCTGCTGGAAACCAGTCAACCAAACACTTCAGGAATGTCCCTTCTGTAAATTATCTGTACCATAGTAGGGATTCAATGATGCAAAACTACATGAGGAAGCAGGAACTACACGTATTTAGCACAAATAGGGCAATATGTAGTTTTTTGTCAGTTTATTGTACTATTTTTGTTAACACTGAAGGTGAAGGACTGGTGCTTTACACTATGGAATTGATGTATTTTGTTAGAACAAGTAATAAAATATGTGACAAAAAAAAACCCCAGTCTAAAACACATTGTTCTCTGAAATATCAAATAGAAAGTTGAGCATCTTAGAAATCCTTTTCTATGTTAACCATTTGATTCCATGGCACAGATTAACTTTATATGTTTTGTACAAATCTAACAAGGAGTAATTTGACCAAGCTCCACAGCAGCAGGATTCAAGGGTTAAAAACAATATATAGTTAGGTTGTTTTCATAGCTTGTGATGAAGGATTGGGTGCTTATCCTGGTTGCCATGAGTCCTGGGACTCAAGGAAGGGGACAGGATTGGTCATCCAGCCATGTTCCTTGTGCTTTGACCAGCCTGGGGGCCGATGCACTCTTTGCATACCTGCTCTCTTGATCAAGACACCATGTACAGTTCTAAAGATGTTTCCTCTGGTCATCTCTTTATCTACCTTGCTGAATCTCAGATTCTAGGCTCCTAAGCTGTGACTCTGAAACTGATCCGCTAAGCTTAGCATCAGGAATCTATTTTTAAAATGCTAATGCCTGCGGACACTAATGTTCTCATAGCCAGCATGCTAATCTATCTTTACAACCATTCCAGCAGAGGAATTTTGCTTATTGGATTTATTCTAGAGATTACTATGGTTCAGTGAGGGTCCTGTGGAATGACACAAGTTTTTTAAGTCTGCTGTGCTGCTCTTCTGTACCCCTCAATTGCTATACAGGTAGCAATGAGATTGAAGATCCCAGGTCCTAGTGAGATATTATTTTGACTGAAGTAACCAGTCAAAATAACGTTTAGGGTTTTTCTTTTTTTCTTTTTTTTTTCCCCAAGACAAGAATCTGCTTCCTATCAAACCAAAGTATAGGCAGTCCTATAGTTAGATAAAAGAATCTTCATTTCTATTTCCTTTGGGTTTTGAGTTGTACCAATGTAATTATTTGCATTCACATCATGTGGAGTCATTTAGATCAAGCTGGAGGATGTGGTGTTATTTAAAGTTTGTACATTCAAAATCCAGAGAAAGCTTATATTTAACACTGATAACTTTTCTTGCCAAATCGTACCAGTGGAAGTGTCACCTGGTAGGCCTTGGTCAAATGTTGCTTTGTAAAAGCCCTTGGCTTCTACTTGTATTGACTCAGAATACATAATAGTAAAGAATATGTGTCAGCACTGTTCTCATGCCTTGTTGCCCTGAGGAATGAATATAGATTTAGTAAGTCCCAAAGGATCTTCAGGGTGATGGGAATGTACTGAGCCACCTGTTCTCCAGGGAATGAACAGAGAATATTTGGAGGCAGCCACACATTTCTGTTCATCCAGAAGATAACCTGAAGTGTGACATCCTTGTGCTTCTTCGAAAGAGAGAGGTTACTGGGCTTTCTCCTTAGTTTTTTTGATGAAGATGGGTGTGAACACATGTGATATAAAATTTTCACAGAGGTGTAAACGTACAGCTAAAACCAGAGCTCCCGAGAACAATATATCCAATCTAAATTATTTTATTCCTTTAATGACAATTTATAAAGGAAATAATCTGCTCAGAGAGGCAAAATAATCTGTTTCCATGGAAGAATACCCTGCTATTATCCACAAGTGATATGTAAGGTTGTAATATTTTATTCTGATTTGTGAAATGCAGTTCTGGCCTCCATTTAGTTTTTGCTGCTGTAGTAATAGCCTTGGTTAAGCTAAGGTCTGGCTCTTACACTTCAGCAATGTCTCAATGAGGTAACTGACCAGAAAAGTACCCTTTAAAAATGTGTCCATCAGGCATAGCAAGACACAGCTGCTGGACTGGCTAATCATGTCAGGTCTCTCAATACTCAGAAACATAGATATCATTGGCAGGTCTGCAGGGCCTGACTCTGTATCATCTTTCCATTTGAATCTCAGCTATAAGCCCTTTCCTTGTATTTTCTTCCAAAATTTCAGCTATTTTTACAAATTTAGAGTTTTGACACGGCGAGGAGCATCAGTGGAGAGTTGGAACCCAAATGATCTAGAAAAGTCCAAACACTTGCCTTTAGATGGCAGTGTGTACCTGTTGAATAGGAATTCTTATGCACCAGGGTAAATCTGTGAAGCAGAAACTATTTTCTAAGGTGGAACTGAGATGAGGTTATATTATCGAACTAAAACGGAGATCCTAGCTGAGATCCCACCTTATCAGAAGTTCATTGTTGGCTGCCTACATCCGACTAAAATTTAGCAAACAAGCAAGAGGAAATGATGAAATAGGTATGCTTATTTTTTCTTTTAAGTTTGAGAACATATATGGAAACTTTAGATTTGGATTTACCAGAGCAAACCTAGACTGATAGTTGCCTGTGATACTTCTTGGCCTCTCCCTACTCCTTCACACAAAGATGCTACAAGGAGTTCAAGGAAGTTAATATCATAGTTGCATGCGATGTGATAACCAGATATCATACACCAAATTCTACCTTTGGAAAGACAGACAGAGCCATCAGGGGGGAGATCCATACATATACATAAAACCAGAGATTATCATGTGCACTTAGCAGCAAACCAGTAGTCTAATATATGGTCTCTTTGTGCTTTTGGGGAGGAGGAGAAGAGCTAATTTTTTGTGTCTTCAAAGAGTCATTGTGGCTGTCACTTAATATACACTGTATTTGTACTGTACATAAATATACATCATATTTTATTTATCTTGCAATTATATTACATTCATATTGTAAAGGCCTCTTGGTTTTCTGAACAGCTGAGATTTTGTTGCATTCCGTAATGTCATTAGTAAGGGACAGAATGGAGGTAAAATTTGCACAAAAATAAAATTACTCAGTAGATTTTACTTCGCATTTCATGCGAGCTAAATACATTTTGCTTAGAGCGTTTCTATTAAACCTTTGGGAGAACTTTCTCATCTGTCTGTAAAGGAAAATGAGTGGATATTTAGAATTCTGTTTGATATATAGCAATTTTTACAAGTGAAGCTTTAAAAATGTAGACTTATATATGTATTTTCAACTCTAAAAAGCATTAGATTCTTGGGGTTAAAGGTTGTAATTTATTTCTAAAGAATCTCCAGAATACATATACCCCAGATAGAAACTTCTAGTCCTGCCTATAAAGAATACTCCAAGGATTGCAGATGTTTCCAAAAGCAGTCATTTACTTAAAATCAATGATAAATAAGTGAGTGTCCATGATTGTACAAATGTTTATCAACAGTGCATGTGGGTAATCTTGAAACTCACCAACAGCTAACATATAACTTCAACAGATAAAGGCTCATGTGACCCCATTTTTTCCCTGACCTTTATCTTTGTTCAAATAAAAGACATTAACATTGCCTACAAATATTTTATGCCTTATGTCCAGTAGCTGTGATGATCTAAGGATTACAAATACCGTGTAAGATATGTACAGACTAGTCTGCATGAGCCACCCAATGCCAATTTTTATGCAATTGTATTATCCAACTCGAGAAAATGTGTTGGCAAATGCATTTACTTTAAAATTAGTATGACTCTCTACAGACATAAAATATTTTTTATTTCTGTTTTTATTCACTTGAATAGCAAACTTCTCGCTGGTTTCAGTGGTGAAGGATTAATCATTAAACTACTTAGGGATTTATCTTACTCCTATAGATGTTATTGAAAAAAACTTCACTGAATTTAGGGAAATCTGATATGTCCTTAGAAATTTTTAGAATTAGGCCATTTATTTAAATTTATTCATAATAATGAATTCAGAAAGGAAACATTAGGAAACGTCTATTTGGAACTCCAAGGGCCTGCAATGTGATCTAATGCAGACCAGAATTTCCAGCCCTTTAACCTTTTCAATATATCACTTAATCTCTCCCTAGACTTCTCTTTGCTGCCTGACAGTCTGCCTCGGGTATTTATCTATTATGTAGATCTTTGGGAGTGGAATCTCTTTATGTGTTTTTATAGGGCCTACCATCTTAGCTATCTTCACCTTGATTGTGAAGAAGTGCCAGTAATTAGTGCCTGCCCACACAGCAAGATGCAGAAGTGCTGAGAATCTTGGAAGGTGCATATCTGTTCTAATAGAAGCAGATGAGTGAGAATCAGTAGACGTTCATTTTTCCAGCGTTATGCCTCAATTCAAGAATTCTTAATGTCAGCACCTGTCCTGCTACACTGCAGGTAAAATTAAAGAATTACCAATGTATCTGGTTAAAAAGACATACCCTTCAGGTTTATTTAGAACAATTTTACAGAACTGCAGTTATACAGTGACACAAAAAACTCCAGGGTAGTCTACACTTACTCTGAATCCAGTTTTAAAGTGCAAGTACTGTTTCTTTTGAAAAGCTGTGTTTAGCTCTTGTCGATGTCTTTCTGCAAAGGTTAAAGTTAGTGGTATGTTTTTGTTTGTTGGTGCTTTTTTTTTAATTAGTGATTAAATACTATTAGTTTACCATTGACATAATCTGATTTAATTTGATGTAGAAACAGTACGTGTGATTACTGCTTCCTCTTGGCCAAATCTGAAATTGAACCTTTCAGCAGCTCTCTCCTGTCAGAGTAAACACAAAAGTATAAACTTTATTTAATTTGGGCAAAAATGTGTTTTTCAGTAGTGTTTTTGATATAGTGTTTAAAATATCCCAGTAATGAGACAAAATGTAAAAATTTAGACTAATTCATCATAAAAAGACTTAAAAAACCCCCCAAACCCCTAACATCTAAACATCATCATGTTATTGGCTCATCTTGAACTACACCTGTGTGCATACTGTAGTTTTGTAGAAGCCTGCCCAACAACATCTGAAAACAAACAGAGCTGCTGTCAATCTTACTGATTTTTGGCTGAGAAGAAAGTAAAAATAAAAAAAGGCTCTGGAGAGTGGCCTGAAATCTAGATTTGCTTATTCTAGTAAGAGCTAAACAATAACTAATTATTAGATTTTGTAGCCCTTTGTCTTTTCTTGTTCCTGTGGTGCTGTCCACAGGTGCCATGAAATTAAATATCCGTCTTTGCTCATTGCCATGCAAACACACCTCTGGCTTAGGGACACACAGCATTTGAGAAGGCTCTGAAAAAAGAGAAAAGTGTGTAATTTGAATGCAACTACTCTGCTGCCTTTCATTTATGGAGATTATTCCTCATGGAGTGCCTCCTGTTTAGGTAAGAATCCAGACAGAAACAAGCACAACAAAGGGTACTAGGGTAAGAAGGCAATTAGCTATAATTTACTGGCAGCTAGTGTGGTATTAGCTCCTAATCTTTGGGTTTTTTTCTGCGTGTGATCCAGGTGGTAGCTGGAGTGCCACATTTGGTACCCAAGATGCTTCCACCTGGCCTGCTGCTGTTCCAGGAAATGGAGCTTAACACCTCTCATCATGGCTATGTGCCATGTTACACCGTGCTGCTGCTACCACTGCATCAGCTAGGCTGAAGGAAGGAAGAGAAGGGTTATGCTGGTGGGAGGAATATTTCCTTCTGCATGTCTATACACTTCAGCACAGAGGAGCTCCAGATAGCCTCTGAGGGAGAAAATCTCCAAAACCTTGTTGATGAAGATCTTGGATCTCCCTGTTTTCCAGATATATCCTGATCAAGTGCATATGGAATGGACCAATTCTTTGTTTCTCTAAGAATAAACATGCCTAGACTCATTTTATCCAGAATCTTAACATTAATGCTATTGCATCTGAGAAAATTATTTAAAAATAGACCTGTGTTGCAAAAGTGAAGCTCTTATAGTAGGTATGTTAAATGATGCTACGGTAATGTCATGTAATATTGAACTCAAAATTTGTTACACAATCTTTGAGGGAGTCAGAAACAATTAAAGATATAGTTAAAATACATCTATGGATTTCTTGTCAAGCATAGTGTCTCTCTCCTGTCATGAGTGCTAGTAGTTCTGACTCCTACAACAACCATCACAGATAAATAAAAAACAGTTCTGAAGTGAGGAATTCAGTCACCAATAGCGTAGAGGTCAAAACAGAATTAATCCTTCTTGAAAGGGCTTCTTTCCACTTCCTTCAAGTGGATTTCACCACATCCTTTGAGGACACGAGGAGCCCTAGACTATACAACTGTCTATACACTTGTATCTAGACATTGTAACTTTTACTGAAGTCCTACTGAGTTGCAGGTTTCTCTTGCTGTTGATGATTACAACCTTCTGGTCCTGACCTGAAGTAACCAGCACCTGAAGGTAGTGGCATTTTGGAAAACAGAAATCTGAGTGACCTCAACATGCTCCCTTGTGCTCTAACAGCAAAATAATTTGGGCTGAGTGCTTCATGCAAGGGGCAGAGTGAGCTCAATTCATGTCTAATTGAAATAGGTATGTTTCTGCCTGTTTTTCTTGCTCTTCTAGGCACTTAAATTTAAGTTTATAGAACTTGTGTCATATTTGAATGCCAACCTGTACTCTTTAAAAGAAATATAAAGGTATTCTGCCTAGTTTTGCATTTGTGTCTCTCTACAATAAAGAAAGGATTTTGTAAGAGAAGCATTTGCAACAGGTTCTAATGCTTTTTGTTCACAAAATTTACGTGAGTAGAGGATAGAGGTGCTAAACTCGTAAGGTGTTCCGAGCTGTGAGGTCAATGGGAACAAAAACCTCTCTGTCACTATATAGTCATTTGAAAAACATCCTGCTGACACACATTCACTCAAAGAAAAGACAAGAAGACAGCTACAAACTGTATGAAAATAGATGGAGCCAAGGTGAAGCGCATGTATGTGTTTTTAAGAGATTATCTGTAAAAAAAATGCGCTTTCTGCCAGCATTGTATGGTATTTACACAGAAACTACTCAGGCACATGTGTTTTCAAAGAAGTTGCAATTTCCTGTCAGATTTTTTACAAATCCTTTCTAACAGCTGTAGACGGATATCCAGCTACTCCTGCAATGAATGACCTTCAGTGTTTGGATCCCAGAGAGTAAACAAACCTTTAGTCTACAGAGGAAGCCCTGCTGTGCATATAACATTAACATTACTGTGCATTACACTCCTCAGTTGGTTTATTAGAAACTAATCCTATTTCTGCACAGCAATTATGACTTCTTGAAAACCAAAGCATTTTCCTTAGTAAGCCAATCCCGCTACCACTTCAACTTTAAAGACTGATAGTGTCAATAATGAAGATTACATTACGTAGAGGTTGACAAGATACGACTTCTGTTTTTATGTGCAAGTTTTGTTTAGACAGTGTTTGTTTTACCTTTCAGAACATTAGTTTCCATAAATTCCCTATGTCTTAGCTGCATAAGCGATATTTTTAAGCATAGCTCTTACACCGGAGTGTACGCTAAATATTTGTTCAGCTGATTAAAACAGCTCTACATTTATTTCATGTTTGAACAGTAAACAGTTTGTTGAGGACTGAAATGTCTTCTTACATATACACATGCACATACTCAGGTCTCATTAGGAGGGCTTCTGTTGTGAGGGAACTTTACCTAGGTGATACTAGGTATTACTAGGTCTCTCAGATAAACCTTCTTTTTATAAGTGATTCAACCCCAATACTTACTGTTAGTAGATGGCACTGGCAGTAGCAGGCAGCAGAGGTGATAGGAGGGCCTTTCGGAAGAATAACACAGAGCTTGTTTCACATCAGTAGAAACACTTATTGAGCATGTAAAGGGAAAGAGTCTCATGTCTTAATAACATTTCAGATGTAGTTCAGCTCTAACAGCCATGGCCTTCGTACTCTACCCTTAGCACACAGTGTTTAAACAAGAAAGAAACTGAAAAACCATCTAGGTTATTTGGAGGAATACTAAGTCTGGGCTTGATATTGGTTGTATACAGAGATTAACAGTTTTGGAGCAAAATGTTTCCTCTCACAAACTTTTGCTAAACTGATGGAGGAAAACAGAAGAGCTTTCTGTATTGTTTGTTTTGTCCAGAAAAGTTTAAACTGCAATTCCAGTCTGAAGAAATAGCGTTATAAAAATCTTTCCATGAGGTACAGCATTTGCTTTGAAAAGCTTTCTGAACCAAGTATATGCAGCAAGCAAATACATAATAGACCTTTTTTTTCCCTCCTGCTTTTAGCTTGTGCAACCACCTCAGCTTTGGAGAGCAAGAAGGGTTCTTTAATCTTGTTCCTTGCTAGAAGTAATAAAAATTCTGCAGGTCATATTAGATCCAGTCCTTGAGTACCCTGTCATTAACACCCATCCAGCTCCACAGCTTTTGGTGGGTTGCATAATGGCAAGTGACTGGAACAAGTTTGATAATTTCCTGGTGCCATACAAAGCACCAGCATTCCATATGCTTGAATACAAAACCAGCTTTCTGACTTCTGGCTGTATTTGCTCTCTGTTGGTTGATCTAGCAGGAGTGAAAAGCAGTAAAACTTCACTTCTGTCACTTAAATTAGCAAGTTGTGACTTCAACAACGTGAGGAATGCTCTGCATCCATAAATACATATCATTGTTCAGAGAAAAACTTTAATGACATTGCAAAGGAGGGGTTTTAATCTTACATTGCAGGTTTCATTTTGGGAGCTTAGAGCACTTTAGTTAATTCTTATCTGCTTGAGAGTGAGGTAACCATTATTACCTGCATTTTTTGTAAATAAGAACCCAGAACAGGAGGGAAAAACATGACTTGGACAGTATCTTCAGGTTGTTTAAGGTTAGTCACATGTAGATGAGTGAAAAAACCTAAAACTAGAACTACCTGCAGAGCAAAGAATGTGACTTTAGCAGTTGAAAGTCAACAACATATTGCTTCTGCTTTCCAGTGCACTGGAGAAGAAAAAAGTATTCCCTCATTCCCTACCCCAAAATTAATGTCAAATTTGAACATAAGCTCCTTTTAAATCAGCTAATTCTTCATCATTTATTTGCTTCAAAATAGGGCTACACGTTAGTCTGGCATTGACATGCGTATTAAGTTAACCATTCCATAATTCTAAAAATTATGGAGTACATGATGCTTTATTTGAGATCTTATCCCTTTGAAGCTTTTTTCTATTATCCCTGGTACCCTACAGAGTTAGAGGATGTACAGAGCACAAGAAAATGGCTAACACACTTAAATACGATGGTTAGTTCATGTATTTAAAACCAAACTATTTTATGCTCTTGATAACATGCATTGTATGTCCTGTTCTATGTGCATTCAAAACTGATGCTGAGAATGAAGGGAATCTATCTGCAAATCAAGTCCAGACCCTGTTTTCTGTTTAGGCTGTAGGATACTTACATTTCAAGTGAGGTAGTGAACTCCATTTCCTATGTCTTAAGCACACATCTATCTACAAATATAAAAGTATCTGCCCATAAGAGATCACAGGGTAAAGATGTGACTGAAAACAAGGAAAAATATATTTTCTGTTACAAGATGGAAAGCCAAGGAATGGATTTTCAAATTTGTCCATAAATTCACAAGAAATATGTGATGGAGGTGGATCCCCAGTCAATGTTTCCTGATAAACAGGCCTTTTCCTAATGTATTTTAAAAAAGTTTTTTCCTGGCACAATTTATGAGCAAGTTTTCAGAAATTCTGAGTTTTCTCAGTCAACTTCAAGTTGCTTTGTGTGAGCTGGAAGTCCAGTGACAGCTTTTTTTTAGGCTTGCGGGGCCATCGGTGTCTTATGATCTCCCTAATGCAGTCATCTGAGAAGTGTGGTAACTTTTCACAAATAAATTGTAGCACACACTGTGTTCAGTTAAAACACTGAGCAGTGACAATATTGTTCTAGGGGGTCTTTAAAAAATTGTCCCAATGAATTATGCCAAATTGTGAGGGATACTGTATTGGAGCATACTTCAGTAATTGAACACTGTGAGATACAACAGTTTTTTAAGCTAAAAAAGTATAGAAACAATTACTTCAGGATCTATGCATGCTAGCTGACAGCTTACTAGTGGGTCTCATGATACAAAAGTTTTAGGGAACTTACTGAGCTATTCTCTAAATTCTCCTACAAGTTAGTTCATGACAGTCTGATGAAAAAGGGGAAAAGTTAGTAGTTTTGAAAGTTATAGTAATAACTTTTATATAGTAATGGTAAATTTCATCAAAAAATAAATAGGTTTATTCAGGAGGTAAACTGTGAAAGGAGAGGTGCCCCTTAAGGAATGACATAAATAATGCTTAAAAAATGTGAATAAAAACAAAGGTGATCAAAGGGATGCTTTTTGAAATAAAACCAGCTACCTAAATTGTACTGAGCACTTGTCAATCAGTTGCACAATGTGACATATAATGGTATAGTTGGTAGCGATTTCAGCTTTTTAGCAATTCTGAATCCAAGTTATAAGCTAACAGGTGAATTGGCTCAAAGTTTTCTCTTTTGCAGTCAGTTGGCACTATCAGAATAATTTAGGTTGAATGGGACCTCTAGGCATCATCTAGTCCAACCTCCTGCTTGAAGCAGGTCCAGTTAGAGCAGGTTGCTCATAGAATCATAGAATCATAGAATCATTGAGGTTGGAAAAGACCTCTAAGATCATCGAGTCCAACCGTCAACCCAACACCACCATGCCCACTAAAACATGTCCCTAAGCGCCTCATCTACACGTCTTTTAAAAGGGATGGGGACTCAACCACTTCCCTGGGCAGCCTGTTCCAATGTTGAACGTTGAACTCAGTAAAGACATTTTTCCT
>NW_008795939.1:723357-744357 GCF_000699145.1 Aptenodytes forsteri
GGCACGCCGAGCAGGGACCCGTTTCCATCCCCCCCCGTCGCTTAGGTCCCCTCTTTCTACCTGGTGGCAAGAAGGCAGGGGATCCTCTGCTTCTCGCGGAGCTTCCTTCTGCTGCCTCTGCGTCAGGGACGGTAGGGTGCAGCTCCACCAATCTATCTCCCTCTCACACTCCCGGATACTCCTCAACCTTTCCACTTCCTCCTTCAGCTCTGCCACCAGGCCGAGCAGATCATCCACCTGGTCACACCGCACACAGGTGGTGTCTCTGCTGCCCTCCGGTAGAGCTGACAGGCTCGGTCACTCCCTGCAGCCAGAGACCTGGACAGCTGTATGCTTGTGTGTGACCTCCGTCTGGGTCGCCACATTCCTTCTGGCGATGGCTTTCTCATGGTTGTGTTCAGATGAGCTTTGACCATCTCCAAGGATGGAGATTCTAGAAATTCTTTGGGCACATGGTCCAGTGTTTGACTGTTCTCATGCTGCAAAAATTTTACTTATATGAAAATTTACTATTTTCCTACTTCTGGCTACTGGCTTTTATTTTGTGACTATGCACCTTCTATTAACATCTCATTGTGCTCTGATTAGGTAGTGGCGGACAGCAATTAGATGTCTTCTGAGCCTTCTCTTCCCAAGGCTGAATAAAACCCCACTCTCTGAGGCTTTGCTCTTGTTTCAACCACCTTATCCCCTCAGTAACTGGACTCGCTTCTGGATATCCATGCCTGTCTTGTGCTGGGGAGCCCAAAATTGAGCACAGTCCTCAGATGTAGTCTCACAAGTACTGAGGAGAGGGGAATAGTCACTTCCATTGACATGCTGGCTATGGTCTTGCTAATACAGCCCACTTTGCTTTCCCTGGGCCTGCAGCTTGCTTCTTCTGAACTACCATTCACAGCTGTTGTAAAAAATCCTGGATGTTTCTCTGACACATGCTGGGAGGAAGACAGTTCTGAAAACTGCCTGAAGCAAGGCAATGGCTGATACTTTAGCAGATGTGTGCTGGTACCATGAGGCTCTCTCTCTTTGCTGCTGTTTTGGATATGATGTTAAAAAAAAAGTTTTGTTTTTCATGAAGTTAATATTTATCCATTACCTTCTCCAAGGACTCCTGAAGACACAAGCAAAGCCTGTGGATCATGGCTAGAATGCCATGATTGTGTATCATTGATAGTTTCCACTTGTAATCTTTTTCTGATTTAAATATATCTATTAGTTTGATCTAATGCAACATATTGTGATTCACTATAGCAGTGCTTAGTACCTATAGCTATTTTCCCGGTGGTGCTTGCCATCAGCATTGGAATAGTCTATTTCCTACTTGACTGTGAATCTAAAACCGCTATAATCTGTATTTATAAACTGGTGACGGACAAATTATTTAATACCATGTCATGTATCCTTAAAACATAATTAACTATACCATGGCAATCACCACCTGCTTTTTTACTAGTTTAGACCTACAACTTGGAACGAGTTGCCTGTGGTTTGCAGGCATCCAGGGATACATGACAATGCTTGGTTCTTGATCTAGAAGCACCAGAATAACCAGCGTTACTGTGAATGAAACCGCTATAATCTGTATTTATAAACTGGTGACGGACAAATTATTTAATACCATGTCATGTATCCTTAAAACATAATTAACTATACCATGGCAATCACCACCTGCTTTTTTACTAGTTTAGACCTACAACTTGGAACGAGTTGCCTGTGGTTTGCAGGCATCCAGGGATACATGACAATGCTTGGTTCTTGATCTAGAAGCACCAGAATAACCAGCGTTATTTTAAAGAATGCTGTTTCAGAGCATTTTATTTATGGTAGTTACTGCAGAGTAGGTATGTGCACACAGTCATTTTAGTGGAGTAAAAAATGTACAAAATGGGTGTGAACATTTCCTCTTCTGAGTTAGCAGCATTTTATACACATTTTGGAAAGGTATGGGATAATAAATGGTAGGTGTGACTACAGAACTATTTGTTCATTATCTGTGCCTGATTTAGTAACAGGTTGTTTTAAATTCCTCATTGTAAACAACAACAACAACAAAAAAAGAGTCCAGACTGTTAATTTTATGGGGAGTTAGTATAAAAGGGGAGAATTACTCCCTCAATATGGTGTGATTGCCTCTCTGAGATAGTACTTATGATCTTCAATGTATGTGCAAAGCCAATGAAATAATATAAAATGATTTATAACAAATAGTAAAACAGTAATTTTTTTTTTTTTTTTAGTAAACTACATCAATCCAATATTCTTCATGACAGAATCCACTTTTGTCTGTTAGGACCATTTGTCAAGAGACAGAGAAAGAAGTTATAGGCCTCAAATGCTAGTGAGAGAAGAATGGAAAGGAAATTAGTAAGATGATCCAAATACTTGAGATACAGAACATGGGGCATGCCTTCTAGAATTTGTAAATGTAAGAATTGTGCCTTCCTGGGGTAAACGGTTGCCTGGACTTCTTTAACAAGTGATTTTTGATGTAGTAAAGTCTTCAATTTTAAAAGTGAATTCCCTGCTAGATGTTGCATTTAATCCTTTTATAAACTATTCTGTAAGGAAAAGCAGATATTCTCAGTTATAAGTCTGTTTGATACTCAGTTTTTGAAGCCTCAGCCCAGATTCTGGTTAGTCTTGTGTCCAACAATCATGGAGGACAGTAGTTGTGTCACGTATAGGTGTGATTCTGTTGGGGACAATTACAAACAAGAGAATGAGTGAAGGTAAGCACTGACATAAAGTTGTGGTGCCATTAATAGAATTACTCATATGAAAAAGTTGGTAAATGTAAAATATTTGTGTGCTAGATTATTTCCCCAGATTTATGGTATATGCAGCCAGTGTTTTAGAATTTTGAAGGGCTAAACAAGAGCTTTGAGTTTGGACCTAAGATACCTATCTATGTATGTATTTATCTCTGTATCTCTGTATCTATCTATCTACCCCTGTATCTCTCTCTCTCTCTCTCTCTCTCTCTCTCTCTGTCTCTCTGTCTGTCTATCTATCCATCTATCATTGCCTTAAATTACCTCTTTGTCTTCTGAATGGACAAGCTAACAATGTAATGTGTGCAAAGTCTCAGCTTTTTGGAAGAACACTTCAAAAATTACTTGCCTATGGTTTACAGGTGGATAAAATTCATTTGCATCAATTAAAGAGAAAAATTTAGCTCCCAGAAACGTATCCTGAATAGCAGTTCTTAATGCATTTTTAACATCTCTAGATAAAACATCCTGCCCCCTATTCAATAACAAAAATACAGGCTTTTAACCGTAGCATTGCTGTCAGGCATCAGAATCATGCTTGAGTAAGAATAAGATTAAGCTGTGTGCGGACTTATATTTCTTCCTGCCACAAGAAAAAAGAAATATCACCAAAAATCAAACAAAAAAAAAGGTACCCCCCCCAACAAAACAAATAAAATCTGAAGCTGAAATATATTTGGCTTCCTCTTACATATCAGCAGATATGTAGTTGTTTCATTAATCTAGTTTAGCTTTGTGTAAGCCTTTAAGTGAGAAAATCTATTAATACATTTGAAATGCCAACTATAGGAATAATTCACCAACTGTTTAATAAAATTGAAAAAGAGGGGTTGAATGTTATCTTCTACTTGCTCTTTCAGTTCAGCAAAATTAGTGGAGGATGGGTTTCATACCTTGCCAGTATCACTGCAGGCATCCTGATTTCTGCTTCATTCAGTGTAGGCCTAAGGGCAAGCCAATATTTGCTGCAATTTTCTACAATAATAGCAAGACAATTTAGCAGTAATGGATAAGTAGGGAGAAAATTAAGCAGTTTGCTGAGATACAGAAACGAAGCCAGAAAATATTTGGCCTCATGTTAGGCTTCAAATTCATAGTCAATTCATTAGTGTAATTTAGTCCTTGCATAAGGCTTTGAGTGATAAATTTTACTAATACATTTGAAATGCCAGCTGTAAGAATAATTCACAGATTGGTGAGTAAAATTAAAAGATGGGGTGGCATAAATCCTTCATTTTCATCTGGCACATGAAGATTTATAAAGGCCCTTGCAAAAATGAGTCTTTCTACTTATGGTAAATGGATAATATTAAAGAAAAACGTTCTAATACTGCACTTACGTTCGTGAACCAAATGTTTTATTGGGTCAGAATATTTACTGAGCCTTAATTTTACTTTTGACTGGCTTGTTTGTGGATGACTTGTAGACAGATCTCTGTTTTCTGTCAGATGCAGAACCCACTTGGAAAACTGACAATATGGTAGGGTTCTTATTTTCTCAAACATAATGGTTTGAATTCAGTCTTAAATAATTGTTTTTGAACTGGTTTGTTTCTTATATTTTAAACAAAGCACAGTCTCAAAAAAATCTAGTTCAACTGATCAAACTAGCAGTACAGTACTACACCACCAAACTCAACCTCTTTAGTTCACTGAACTAAAGCTTAAAGGCCACTCAGGTGAAGTAGCTCACTTAAAATTTTTATAAATCGTATACACTGCAGTCATAACAAACTAAGAAAATCTTAGTTGCTTTGAGAACCAACTTAAATGAATTGTATTTAGGTGTGAGAATATTACCTCTTTAGTGAGGAATTTAGCGATATAGGGAGCTTTGTTGTGGCCTTGTACCTACTTTGATTCTTAGACTGAAGTCATATATACATGCCAGAGTCCTACAGAAATAACAAAATTGGTCAAATTGTCATGATTTTTGCCTTATTGGATAGAAACATATTTTGGCTCAAGTTGTGTAAAAGACTTGGATTCTGTGGTACAAAGTGTGGTAGTGGGATTTGCATTCTTGAGTGTTTTTGTTTGGTAGATACCGGGCATTTGGAAGCCAGGCTAACACAGAAGCATATGCAATATTACACATAAGAGCTTGGGAACTGAGTAAAAAGAGTCTTCTCCACTAACCTTTCTTGAGAGCAATCCCTGACAGAAGTGGAAGTCAGCAGATTGCAAAAAAACCCCAAACAAACAGAAGGATAAAGTAGCTAAAACCGTCATCAAAGCTAACATTCTCTTGAGATACTTGAAAGAGATATACACAGCATTTCTCTTTGCATCACTAAGAAGGGGATACCATAGAAAAGAAAGATGATCTGAAAGTTGCTGTTTCTCACAATCTTATGTCCTGACGTGCCCAATGAACTAAAAGTTAAGTTGACTAGTCAAAAAAACCAGAACTATGAGATCATTAGCAGAATCTGAGCAATGCAGCACTTCCTGTAACAATTAAAATTATGAGAAGATGGTTTGTACTTGAATTCAGAAATTAGAGAAGGGATTTTGATTGGCTTAAGCAGCCTGACCCCTGTTTGGGAGAAGCTGAGTTCACATCCCTCTAATGATTTGCTCTCTGATCAGGCACAAAAAACTCAAGGAGAGACTGCTGGAATAGTCAGAGCCAAGCCTTTCAATTTTCCAGTCATCCCATGAGTCAGCCCAGCCAGATTAACTTTGTGTGGGATATGCATTGCTGGAAGCCTGCGGATCCAGGAGATCCAAGGCAATAAAACTTTTGGATTTCAAGTCAAGCTATATGTGCACTTGGAGCGCTGTGTGATAATCACTGGAAGTCAAGACAGTCCTGGGAATATGGAGGAAGACTGTGGAATAGATTATATTGCTACTAACGTTCTTCAATGCTAAGGAAGTCAGTCTTACAAGTACAAAGAGAATGATAGTGTTCAGATGAATTTTTCTTTCTAGCAATGGGTTTCTTTGAAGAAGAAAATGATGGTGAAAGGTAACTAGAACAAGCTAATTTTGCCAGAATAAAATGTTACTTTTAAAAGGAACGCCATGGATAAGTAAAAGGGAAGAAATCTAGGGCTTACTGTAGTGAGATTATTTTAACAAAAAGGAAAAATTAAAAGTTGAAGAGCACATGGGAAAGACATAATATGATTGGGGAAAATAGTACCTGTTGCTGAGTTAGAAAGATGTAAGCTATGGTCTCACAGGGCAATGATGCAAGTGGCTGAGTATATCTTGTAGGGGATATAGAGATTTCAGCACTGCTGTACTCAAGAGATGAGAACCAGACTACGCCACAGACATTGTGTGGGGTTATTGTCCCTCTCAGTGGTTAAAAAAAGCAGCTATGTAGACCAGGTGATCTTTTGAAAGGCAGTTTGTCGTTGGCTAGACAACACTTTTGTTTGTGTTTGGACCAAAGATAACTGAATATGTAAAATGGCAGAATTGTTCCCCTTCAGAAAGGTGCTCTTATTTTGGAAGCTGTTGTTAATGCCAAATATTTTTCTATGCTGACTACATTGCTGTGATTGCGGAGGGTCCATTAACAAAGTGAATTAAATGAATGGTCACTTTTACCACCTCATTAGTAAGGCACTGTGGGGCTTGGTTTTTTGTTTGGGTTTTTTTGAGTCTAGTAATTTTACTAGTATTGGAGTAACTGATGTTAGTCTTGGAGCACCATTTATGTAGATGATGCTCTTATTTGGGGAAAAATTGTGGAGAGGATCTGTGTAGAAATATTTGCTAGCCTGTAGCTAAAAATCCTCCACACTTGATGTGCATGTATACATCAATGCTGACAACATAAGCATAGCCTAGCACATAAACGTCTAGGTTAAAACTAACTAAATAAAATGAGTTCTGTGCACATATAGGTATTAGAAGGGAGTCATAAAACAGAAATTCATACATACAGAGAAAACAATGTGGTGGAAGTGACTGACAATGAATATTAGTGATGCCTCAAGTGAGTGTCCAGTAGTGTCATGAACCCATTCCCAATGGAGGGATATGGGGGGAGAAGGCGGCAGCATTTCCACAGGTCCTGGGTGGGAGGCAGAATATGTGAGGGGGCGTACAGGTAATCTTTGCCTGAGGCTGTCTCTGCCAAGGACAGGAGAAGAACTAATGCCCTGCCAAAAGGAGAGGCCTTATGACTTCACATGGCAACAGCAGTGCTGCTATCTGATGGAAAACTTGGAAATCCAAGTAATGTTGAAAGGCACACGGGAATTAATTGAATATTGTTCACAAACTTAGCTACTTGGTAAAATACTTGACATATTTTAGAATTGTTTTTTAAATGTTGTGATTAATTTTAGTCTGATACAAAGAAGTTGTGGTATTAAGCTTCCATGGTTTTGATTCCCAGACTGGGAATATGTGGGGATGTGCAGTTTGGAGGCACTTCACTCCATTTTCAGTGAACTTCAGTATCGCCTGAGCTGCACCATGAAGGCCAGATATGTACTAGCTTGGACTATTATACAGAATATTGGAGACTGAAGCAAGTCTAGTTTTACACCCCCCTCTCCCCAGGCCCACTCTCCCAAGTCTTTATGATTTATGCATAACAAATACGACTGTGATTTTTTAATTTTTTTTTTTGAGGTCTTTTTTGAGGAGATCTTGCCCATTAAATGGCAGAGAGCTAAATGGGAGGGCAAAATACAGTACTGTCCTGTAGGGAATTGAAGCTTCAGTTTGAGGAAATCAAAATGTTGAGCTTCAATTGCTGAGTATTTCCATGTGGTGTAAATCAAAAAGAGAGAAAAAAAAGAAGGTAGGATGTAGAGAGAGGCCAAAGGTAGACAGAATGACATGTGTGAGCTCTAAGAATAGGGAATTGACGTGCTTACGCTTGTGATAATGGTATGTGTGAAGCAAATAGATAAAGCTGTCTCTTTAGACAATGCTGCCAAACAAGCCTGGCTGAATCACCCCAGCAGGCCCAAAAATTCAGCCTGCCTCCCTCCCATTATTTTTCTGTCTTTCAGCCTGACGTGTGCTGAAGTGGCATGTTAGAAATGGCTCTCCTTGTCTGACTCTGCCGCTCCTCCTCTGCCTGCCTCCACTCCTGCCCACTGTGCAGCCCTGCCAGCTGGCATGCCTCCTCCTCCTCCTCCTCCTGTTCTTCCTCCACCTGGTGCCACCTGGCACAGCTGCCAGCTGCGCCATGCTGGGGGAGCTGGCGCTTAGGCTTCTCCTGCCCTTCTGCCTCCTCTTGCTGCTGGTGCTGTTTCAGGCAGCTGCCTCCTTTTGTGGGGAGTTGCCTCCCCATAGGGGTGCCTTCTGAGTGTCTGAGGTCGGTGCTTGCGGTGTGGTAGGCAGACGCACTGCAGAGAGTAACGGAGACATTTACAGGTGCAGCAGAGCAAAAGGAAGTTCAGGTGCTTATCTTTCCTTTCACCAGATAGTGAGGGTCTGGTACATACGAAGTTGTATTTCAGGCAAAGGGACATTTTGCATAGGGACATCAGTATGAAGATATACAGGAGGTCATAATCCATAGTAATAAACAGGCAGTTGATCTGTTGGAATCAAATTAACAATTAAAAAAAAATTATTAGATGTTTTTCTCATTGATTAACCACATGCATTCATGTCTAAATCTACTGTGGATGAATTTTTAACTAATACATCTTCATATTAAAAATGCTGAGGGTTTCATGATCTATCACACAGTAGACGTAAATACCTGCAAGTGTCAGAATTTTCTTAGGAAATTAATACTAAAATGACAAAAAATAGGGAATTAATTTCGGGATCCTTAAATATGCATGATGGTTACTTCACTGTTTAATCACTCCTGCCTTCTTTCGTTTTACGGCTTAGTCCATGAATGGATCTATGGTTCTATCACATGAGACCTTTTCCTCTTGTACTTTTTTCCTAAATTTTTTAAAGGACAAAAGAATGAATAATTCTGTTCAAAGGTGGAAAGAAGATTTTGCTGAAACACCACAGTGTCATCTGCAAAAAAATCACTTTTTGTCTGTATTTTTGGACCTGATTCAAATTTTGATCATTTCACATTCTTGTTTTATGTAGGAACCCATCTTGTCTTCTCTGTGAAGAGCTTGTTTGCCAAATCATGATTTTACTGTATTATATAGACTAGCCCAGTTAGATCCTGCACATTTCCAAAGCCAAAACCAAATATATTTTATATAAACAATATATTGTGTTTTGGCTGATCTCTGTTATGTCCTTTGTCTTCACATACCGGGACAAGAGTGGATAACTCATGAACAGCATTGGCTGCTATACCACTCCTGGGTTATTCCATTTCTCTTCACATATGAAGATAAATGTTGTAACAGAGCTCACTCATCAGATGTAATATATAATGTATATATTCTTTTCCTCATGCCAGTCTTCAGGACTAGAATGGCTTGAGATGACAGGTACAGAAAATTAAGAGCTCTTGGGAAGTAAGGGAGTAATGGGTTTTGAAGAGAGTAAAACTTTTGATGACTTCACATTATTGCACCAGTGAAATAAATGCAATTTTACTTTAACATAGTCAAAAGAGGAATATTTATGTCTCCTATGATGTAAATATATATAGCTTGTATATGTAAGTGTTTGTGTGAAATTTTTTGACCTAGGCTGATGGCTGTGGAGACGGACATAGTTAGCAGAAGAACATGTTTGCCCAGTACGAAGCATGATAATGACTTGTGTTCTCAGCATGACAGTGATATTTCCTAACTGAAACCTCAAGACTTCGAAGTATTTTGCTTAAGTATATCTTAAATGTGTCAAATGCTGCTTTAAAAAGCGCCCATACTTTGCTGGGCTGAGGCCTTTTCTCAGTGTCTGTCCTGATAATGGATACACACTCATAATTTTAAAATGTAAAAAATAACTGTAAAATAAAAATTTGGCTGTAATCAGAACTTCTCAAAGAAAAATAAATAGCTTATTTCCATCAAATGGGAGGCTTCAATACTGTGATTTTCAGGTTTATTATCACAACGTGTACAGCACTTTTAAAATACCATCAACCTCAGATTACAGTGAGTCCTATGAACACATAGCCATGTCACAATTTTTAAGAAGACTAATTCTACTTTTGTGGTTTAGATACTTGTGCTTAAGGAAACTCTTTTTTTTTTTTTTTTTACCATATAATCTCTATTTAAGTGTTGCTTTGGAAAATTTCAAAAATTAAAGGCTCTAAGAGATTGAAAGGTTGGTGTATCTGTATGCAGAAGCATAAACTGATCTTATGAATTATTTGTGTTTTAATTGCTGTCTATGTTGGTCTGGCTATTGACAAATCAGTGGTCAACTGCTAAACAGAAGGATTTGGCTGTTGCTGTTTGAGGGAATGGGGGGGGTTATGCATAAATAAAAAATACAGCCTTTTTTTAGGCTTATGCCATGCTTTTCTTACGAGTCCTCTCCCTTCCCCTACTGTGGGGGTTAGGATACTTTTGCAAATTTTTGACCACTTTTGCTTAATCCTAGCCTCTTTACTGTATATATATTAACAAGCACTAAAGGATGTTATACTGAATATCATGTGGAGCTTTCAACTACTTTTATAGAAATGCCCATATTACGCCTACTATCTAGGAATTAAGTAATGAGCACTCTTGGTCTGTGTTTTTATCTCATTTGAATGCATGAATTTGTAGAAATAGCTTAGGTATCTTCATTTAGCCCTTCCCATTACTTGGTTTCTCATATTTAACTGGTTGTATGAAGTCCAGTAATTACAAAATAATAGTCCTCCACTCCTAATTTCTTTCACTTTAGAAATATTAATTTAATTGGAAAAAACTGTTGCAAAGCAGTAAAAAAAAACAGTGCGAATACACCTGTATAGATGAAGAAATTGAGGCTGACTTTTCAGCTGTGGCAAGCTGCAGCCTGGATAACATGCCTGAGTTGACAACAAAGTGTGTGGGCCTCTCTGCCTTCACAGGAGTGTGCTTGTGTCACCAAACACCAAAAGCCTCCTCATATTTTGTATAATGCACAAAGCTGTGGTTTCTGTCACAGGTTGCTCTGAAACAAGAATACTCTGTGTTTCTATTTAACTTGCCACTGGAACGTACAAGTCAACCAACCCACTATTTATCAGATGAAACACACTATTCATGTTGTCTATCCTCAGTGAAAATGGAGGGAATGACTGTTTATGGTAGCACAGGATCAACCTTCCTTTCAGAGGCATGAACCCATACATTATGCCTGAAAGCTGTGTTTTGTACGTAATACTTTGAGGCAGTAGTTCCATACTAACTGAGCAGTTGAAACCCTGGAGTTTTTAATCCAGCTAATATATGAAATACGTTGATAATATCATACAATTTTTAAAACCCTTTCTTTCCTGTATTCCATGTTAGGCACCATAAAAAGCATCAGTTCTGACAAACTTATGATTTTTGTTGTAAGTCTACTAATACCACATTACCCTTAAGATAAACCACCTGCACCCTTAGATTGGTCTTGGCTCTGTCAGTTTTAGAGGTTCCTTGTGCTATGTATGATAGGGACATAATACTGGAAACTCCCCCTTTTTTGGTCCTGAACAAGAACATTTGGATTTTCAAGGGGGCTGGGAGGGGAATGATCCTATTCTGGCCTTTGGTCTGCATGCATGAAGAATGGCCTCTGACACAGGTTAATGGATGAAGTGGAAACCTTGTCCTCCTGCAGGCAAGTGAGAATGAACTGTTAATGTCGTAGTCCCAGCACACAGCTCTTTGTGTGGCAGCCGAACAAAAGCTTGGTCCTCAAACCTTGCTCCCACACACACAACACGTTCTTTTCCTAGATTCTGCTGCATTTGGAAAGCTGCACATCTGTGACATATGTTGATGAAGGAGGAAAATATCTTTCTGCAGACTGAGAGGCATTTTTGTGTATCAGCACTTTCATATGGTGCAAAGTTTTTTGACCCAAATATTTGTCTTAAACAATGGAAAGGAAGTAGAATTTTCTTGATACAGAAAAAAAATGGTTTTTATAATCCTACATAACGGCAGCACAGAACAAAAAGAAGGACTAATCATCACCTGGTCCATATCATAATTATGGAATGTATTTATTGAAACAAAAGAAAGATTGGATTAAGACATTACTTCATTTGGCAGCACTTCCATGGGCAAAAGGGACATTTCCTTCTATTGATTTTCAGATGCTGTTCCCCATTCACCACAATTTGGTTCCTGTAGTAATTGGTATGAAATCAATACTTTTTTATGTACCTCTCAGCCCACATCCCAAATGAACTTGTTTAAATAGACAGACCCTGTAGTCCAAAAGATACCTAAACTCTTGGAAGGGTTTTATATGAGCAGGAATCAGAAATGTTTCATTGCCTGAAATTCAAACTAGAATAAACCATCTCAAAGCAAGAGTGAGGAAACCACAAGTTTATTATAAAATCATTCTGGTTTGTATTCCATAATGTATTTTGATGGAAAACTAAATGAATCATCTTATATTTTATTTGTGAGCAGAAGCTTGGAGCAGCTACTGTTTTCCTGAGACACAACGTATGTTCTGAATGGTTGGACACTTCTGGTCGTTTTGCAGGCTGGCCTGCAGTTGTTATGCTGCCTACAAGATGTGTTTGCTCAAGGGGTCCAGTCATCACGCTAAATAAAATCGTTCACTTTGGTTGGCAAATATTGACTCAAGCTGTTACGCTTTTATGTATTTCAGAGACTCACAATGTTTGAGAGCTCAGCAAGCAAACAAGAACAGGTACAGGAAGTTATTGTGATGTTTTGGACTCATGTTTGTTTTTCTACTGCTGATGTATGTTCTCCATTGTATGTGGCTTGTTACTAATGACCTTGTTATATAGTGCACTGTAGCTGATAAGGCCAAAGGCTTTAATAGAATACAAATACATTTCACATTTCCACTTGAAGAGTTTATTTTAATTGTGTTTTGAAATGTACTGTACCCTAAAGGCGATCTCTCCTCTGTAATGTACTTTCTAGAAATAAAATCCTGTGAAGAATGGAATGTATAATGGGGTGAGGTGTAATGGACAGTTTTGTATTCAGTTGGAGCTGTATCTGATAGTACCATTCAGCACAAATCTAAACAATCTTGAGCTATGGAAGAAAATTAAACAGGGGTTCAGAAGTAATGGCTTTTCTGAATGTCTGGTTTATTCATTTCTCTGAAGGAGAGAAACAAAGCAAATACTGAAAACCCTGCTAAAGTTTCTGAGCTTTTACTGTTGTGATTTTTTTCATTTTTTTGCTCCCTTTGTACAGCAGTAGAATCATAAACACGCAATATTTGTTTTTTAACTGAAGGATGTCTTTTTCCAAATGACTGGCTTACAGAGTGTTTTGTTTATCAGTTATGTCACCCCAGAGGTAATGTGACTGTAATCTGAGTTGAGATTCGTCTTCAGAACTCATTGCTGGAGTCAGCATGGTGCGGTAGTGATGTAGAAAAACTGTTGCTAAAACAACACTACTTCAAAAAAAATTGAGGAGGAAATCTGTCAAGAGGTTTAGAAAATGCTGGATGTTTTGGTGTGTTGGATACTTTAAAAAAAATTAAGCCATGATTTCACTTCTTCATCGGTTCTTTGCAAGTAAATGAAAGTTGGACTGCTGACCTTGGGAGAGATGGCCAGAGATGGCAGGAGATAGAAGAGATGGAATATTTTGAAAAAATTCTGGCCAGTCCTGGCTGTAAGTTCCTGGTCTTGAAATAAGATAATTTATCTCACTGAGGGTTTTGTTTGTTTGTTTGTTTTTAACTGTAGCAAATTACTGTTCAAAAATAGGTTAAAGACATATATCAGGCTTCTATTAGTATTGCTAACTATTTCCTACTTCCGTGCCGGGTTAAAATTTCATCTTTTTGGAATATCTAAGCTAACATTTAGATACAAGAGAAGGAGTATACATATGCTCAAAGGGAGAGCGGGCAAGCACTTGAAGAAGAGATTCCTTGGGGATTACAAATCCATGGCTCACATCAAGTTCAGGAAATCCCCCAATCTGAAAATAGTTGGAAACTAGGGAAGAATATTGTGTATGCTTGCCTTGTTCTTACTCTTCTCTGAGCGTCTATTTTGGATGCTGTTCAAGAGAGAATACAGGCCTATGTGACCCCTTGTTAGGAGCCAGGGAATTGACTCTTAACGCTCATGCATGTTGTCTTCAGAATGCAAAGGATGACAGGGTCTGCCTGCAACAACTCCTGTGTCGTAACAAGAGCATGAGAAAGATTTTGTGTCAATGCTGCGCAGGGCATAGCTCAGTAGAACAAAAGGTTGCAGGTGTCATAATCACAGAAACGATATCTAAATAAAAATCCATTAACGTATTCAAGTTACTGAGTCCCATGAGAACTACCATGACCTCCTAGAAGACAGCCCCCAGAATATTAAACTATCAGACAACAGGATCCTCTTGCACACTCTAATCTACGAAGAACAAAAAAGGGATGTCAGCTGCCTTGAGCTATTAACATAGCAAGACCTCTTCTAGTGTAGCCTTAAAAAAGATGGACAGAACTACCTGAGAAGATTAATGACAGAAAAAGCATTTGGTTTTGTCATAGAAAATCTTCTAGTTTCTTTAATATAGCTGCCTGGATTATACTTGGGCATGAAAAAGTGAACAATCCAGGAAGAACCCATTTATTAAAGACCTGACAGCAGAATGATGATAATTTTTTTTCAGTGTATTTGCTCTTCTTATATCCAAATAAAGAATGCAAGTAAAGTGATATGCTAAGTGTGTATTCTCCAGTGATAAAGTTGAGGTGTGATATTTAAGCAGAATTTATGTATTTTCATTTATATGATATGGGCTGATATGTGTACAACACAGAGCTGAGACATATGTCTGCCCCCATAATTTTGGGACACTGCAAAAGGAAGCAGCTTAATTACTGGGGTGAATGTGGTTAGTTAAATCTTACCTGTTGTAAAGATGGTTGAAGTGGGCATCTTGCCAATAAAAGAATTGGAATAGAGAAGTTCAGAGAGAAATAATCTGAATCTTGTTTGTAAGATGATTCCAACTTATATTTCTAATAGAACTTGTAAAAAATTCAGAATTGTGGAACGGTTGTAAGAATCGCATTTTGAAATTCTATAATCAGTTTACACAGGTTGTCAATGAAAAAGATCACAGTGACTCAAAATTGTTCATTTGATGAAGTTGGACCCATAGGAGGAGGAGAAGCTCTGTTGTGAAGTGTAGTGTTTGTTTGAAACTTTGCTAGTTTATTTGGGTTGTGAACATGTTATTAGTTGCCAGTTAATAACATGTTTTTAAACTAAGCACTTTATCTGTGAAAATCAGATATGCTCTATTGCTTATTTCAACATTTTTAAAATGGCAAGGCTCATAATTCTGTTAGAAACCAAAGAGCTGAACACTGACATTTTAAAATTCACATTTGAAATTATGGGGTCAAATGAGAAGTTATTTGTTGGTCTCTAGTCAAGTAATTCTTTGGAATCACTGCATGTGAGTGTTTGCTTTGTAACTACAACAGTTTATCTGGCTAAATCTCTGTTTACTAGACAGATCATAATTGCCTAAAGTTCAGTGACAGAGGTTAGGTCACTCAGAGCTCTCTTTCTACGAACATGCTGGTCTGTTCAAAAACATTATTAGAGCAACTGTTTCTTACTTTGGGGTTTCCACTCACTAAGTTGAAAACTTCTGATTCTCTCTGAAATAAAACAGAAGACTGAGGGAATGACATTGCCCCCCAAAGTGTAAACGTTTCTAGTATAGGACAACTGAAAATGACATGACTTTCTGAAATGAAATGTGTGCAGTACAAAGGAAAAAGTTTTCTTAGGCTAAAACAAACAACTATCAGTACATAATGTAATTACAGACAAACAGTGGTGTGTTCCACAGTAAAAGGCCTCTGCAAGAACACAAACTATTTGCTGTTTATTGTATCTTTAAACTGAGTTCAAGCTCTCGTAAATTTAAGCAGCAGTTGGTGTTGTTTGGGAAAAGTTCACCCAGACCTGAGACTCCTAGGAGACAAAGTAAGAGATGTGTAGATCTTCAGTGTTGTGTTGCAAAAACACAGCTTTTTTCTCTTCTTAGGGAGCTAAGGTCTGCACTGTTCTGCGAAGATGTCAGTTGTGAATTGTAATTCACAATTCTCTAGCATAACCTGGAGATATAAGTGGTGATTGTAACTTTAACAGGTGTAATCTAGCAAAACATTGAAAACCTTGAGACCAAACTGAAATTCAAGTTTATTCAGTATAGGTTTCTACGGAAAATATGTTACTGAATTTAAATATTGAATAGGCCTGATATTTACCTGGACGCTGTTCTCAGTGCACAGTATAAAATATAGAAACCTCACAAACTATTACAGTACAGAAATATTCAATAAGTTGAACAATTCTGTATTGACTGAGATTTTTTTTTGTTTTCCAGCAAATACTGTTGATTACTTACTGACATCCTGAATATGTTTTTAATGCATATCTCTAAACTTATGCATCCCCTAAGGTAATTAAACACTCCGCCGCTTCAAAAACTGCTATATTCCCATATGCCTAAAGCTAAGATGAGTACAACTGTTTTGGTTCAACCTGAAATGAATAAATATATATGTATATTTATAAGTGAAGGATTCCTAAAGTAGAAGCAATTCTATAGCCATGAAAGTGGGTGACACCTGTGCAGTTGTGCCTTTGTAGAACTCCTGTTCTAGTGTAAAAACACTGTCCCTGCTGGAGGTAGGAGTACAATGGTGGTGGTGCACCATTTCGAGTTTCCTGGTATGAGTACAGAGGTATAACTTGCATGAATATTTAAGTATACAAACCACTCAGACTGTAAATTCAGGCTATTTGAGGAGAAGGTTCAGGCCAAAAAAAGGAGAGGAACCCTACAGAGGATGCTTATCTGCACTTCTTTCACTGTTCTTGCCAATCATATCCTTTTCTATTATGTCATGAGATATTCATTGATATAACTAGAATTGCAGGATTAAATATAACTTACACATGAAAGCTGCTTGAGACCTGTTCAGCAAAGGATTAAATGTAACTGTTATGACAAGACCTTTACATGGTAGCAATACTTAACAGCCAGTAAGCATTTGGGTTGTTATATTTTCCTTTCTTGCTGAAGGACATTACAAAGAGAAAGGTTGTGTTGGAAAGGATGGCTGAATCCTTAGCGGTACTCTAATCCTTCCCAATCCTTAGTGGTACTCTAACTGTGTGACTGGGAGAACAACTGTATTAGAGCTGTGAATGAAGGACTGGCATCATTCTCCACCAGAAAACACCTGATTCCTTCCCACATTCTCCTGTATCAAGAACATGGTAGAAAGGAGGTCATTTGAAGGGAGAGACCCCTCCTCTGCTACGTGCCTTCTCATCCGTCAGCTTTCTGCCTATCGCCTCCCTCTGGGTGTAGGGTATTGTTGTTGTCTTTGCACTAGTTCTACAGTTTTTGTGTCGGGGGAAATAACAGTCCTTGAACCTGTCTATACTGATGCCTTAACATTTTACATGCAGTTTGTGTTTGCAAATGAATTTTTACAATTTAAGTTCTCAAAGAAATAGACTGTCTAGCTGCCTGGAGAATGAAAGCTCCACCAGCCTCAGCCTTGCTCCAGCTAAAGGGCCAAGTCCAGGAAACAACAGTATTTGGAGAAAGTAAAACATTGATTAATGGTATGGGCCCCTTTTACGGCTGAAGAAGCACTCTTCTTCCTTTCCTCCTTGCACAAAGCCTGATAGATTTCTTTCAAAAGGGATAATTTGACTTCTACTTAGCAGGATGCAAAGTCAAGATGACTGGTAATTTGAGGTTCTGAAGGTAATTATTGGAATAGATTGACAGGACTGAGGGAGAAAAAACGCAGGTACTGTAAAAGCAAAGTGAAGCTTTTTGAACTGATAGGGGCAAAAGAGTACTGAAAAAGCAGAAAAAGAGTTAATATAACCTATGTAACGTCTCATAGCTTGTAATCACACCATTTTTGGCTGTAGTGAAGCTAATGTTGATAAGATAAAAGGGCACTCAGTTGTGTGGGTAAATTCTGGATCTCCATTAGGAGTTTGGTCCAGCATTCATCATGTGATGATGATGCTGAATTAGAGCCAAAGGCTGTAAACTGTTACTGAAGACAAGCCATCTGTATTTACAAGGAACTAGGTTTGCATGGATGTCATGAAGACAGAAAAGTCTGTTTCCTCTGTGTTGCAGGAAGCAGTAGTGTTCATGAGTACCGAAAGAAATTTTTGTGAGTCCATGGCTAGTGTTAGTTGATGCTGTACTAATGGTGGGTGAGGTTGGGACTGTGCTTGTATAGTGACCCTTCAGACTGAGATAATGCGGTAGTTCATAGCACTTTTTTGTTACTCCTTCACTGTATACTTAAAATAGACTATTTGGGAGTTTGGAATCTCTGTTGTGTGACAGAGGAAATAATAGCAGTAATTTAATATGTATCTGGTCCAGTTCACTTAACTTGCATATTAAGAATGAGAAGATGGGGAAATGCCTATGTCTGGAATTTTGAAAGAGGATACACGAGAATTCTGGATTATACATCTTTAAAATAACTGGACAGAAAGAAAAGACACCTCCCAGTAATACAGAATACAGAAAAAGCATCAGAATGAATTGACTTTCACTGTACCATAGAACATACCAGCTACAAGACTGGTAAGCATTTTGTATCTGCCCACCTGTTTAGGACTTTTCAATGTTGGCTCGTCAGGGCAGTGCTTGCCCTTTTTTAAGTCTAATCATTCTTTACGGTTGGTTAACTCCCTCATTAAAAAGAAGCAACGCATGGATTTTCCTTGAAGTATTGCCATACTGTTGTCTTCTGTGTTTTATATCTGAGTCATGATAGATATTATTAGGTTATACAAATGACACAAAACTGAGTTGCAATGTATGGAGTAATTGCTAGATCCTTTTTTATAAAGCAGGTGTTTATTCTCTGCTCTCTCTCTCTTCTTCTTTTCTTTCTTTTTTTTTTTTTTTTAAGAAATCACCTTTTTTAGGTACCTGGGATTGCATAACTTTCAAAGAAGAATCCAAAGAAATTTCTTTAGGGCAATGAATTTTATCTTTTTTTCCAACATCTGCACTGTCTGCTGTAGAAGAGCACATCAGTTCTGTTTCCAGCCATGATGACACCTAGGACAGGTTTCTTCAGCTGAGCTGAGCATTGGTCTTGTTGAAACGTTTGGCTGACTGTGAGTAATAGATCCATGCACTTCCCCTGGGAACAGTAATTACTGTGTGCAATGTGCACCTCTCCCGGAAATAACAGAGTGCTCCACAGTAAGGAGTATGGAATCATTCAAGTCATGAATAGATGTGAGCTTTGAAGATAATATAAACTATGTTTTCTTGTTGACAAAATACTCAAAGACTTTTGTTTATGCTTTTTTTCTAAACAAGGCTTCCCAGACATAAATCAATATGGCAGCATTTGAATCTCAAGAACTAACAAGAACTCAAACACTAAGTATAGTTTTCAGCACTTCATAACTACTCATTGTGTTTATTTCCCAGTTTTCTTTGTTATTTGTTTCCTGTCTCTGTTCAGAGCCAACACATTTTTGGCTTTCAATTTGAAGCGTGAGGCACTGCCAATCAGCAGGAAATATAATACAGATAAGATTCATATAAAGTCTTTTGAACTGTTAAAATCTCTGGATGGGAAATGGATGTTAAATTGTTTACATTTGGCACAAGAAGAAAAAGTTCCATTTTTAAATTCAAAGCCTCTCCACCTTTGTAAATGAAAACAAATCACATGGGTCATATAGAGTTCCACTTCTGTAAAATCCATCATAAGTCTGATAAAAGCTTTTGTAAGTCAGCAACTTTATCTGTAGCTTGTTTGAAAGTCATTCTGCAGCTTAAAATGAAGTGGCCCTTTGCCCTGTGTCCTTTTGAGAAGTACTGTATCAGTAACATGTTCATGACACAGTAAAAACACTGAAATGTTAAGAATTGTTTTATTAGTGTTTTAATCCTTTTAAAGAGATATGCAATGTTTCTACATAATTTTAAATTTTCCATATTAGTCCCACACTTTTAATTTATTGAGGATATATAGCCAGAGCTTATCACTCCAGGAACGGTTTCTACTTTGCTTTGCTTAGTTTACGAACAAGAATCTTTGGTGACGACACCCCCTCCCCCCCAAATTCTGTGGTTCTACACATTTACAGGGTGCAAATAAGGAAAACACCCTGTCCCAGTTTTCTGAACATTAGGAGCATTGGAACTCAAAGTTAATGTTCAGATTAGTGGGGCGTTTTTATATCAGCTCTTATATGTGTGCAGGATGTAGCTCAGACAGATTCTGGATGACAGTAAATCTCAAAGATGAAGTTGGGAACAGCATCACCTTTGGAACAGTTAAGCATTGTTAATGAGTAGTAATCATATGGCAAATCAGAGAGTGAGAAGCAGTCTCTGGCATAGCTGCAGGCTGTTATATGGAACATCTTATATTTCAAAGCCAGCAGAAGGAGTAATAGCTGAAAAAGATGTTCAGGACTGGCTTGCCAACAGAAAAGCACTTCAGCAATTGAAAATATTCTCTAGGATCTGCAGGAAAGGAAACCTGTTTGGAGGAGAAGCTTAACCTTGAAGCCTTGTGATATTTTGGGGTTGTATGGAATACTCTGTCAATGATGGGTATGGTTGAATAGGCACTGGTCTAATTTAGGGAGAAAAATCTCTTGAAATTATAATTAAGGGTTATGCAATGTTGGCAGAAGCATGATTCCAGGGGTAAGACTTAAGCTACTGCTATGCTCTTATCTTCTTTAGATCACTTAATGAAGGAATTTTCATATGAAACATGCTTCTTTCTGATGTCTTTCCAAAGCAGAGGTCATAGAGCTACAAACATTGTTGAATACTAAGGAATCCTAAACCATCCTGGCCGCATATCCTTAAGGATGTTGTAAACCAAGTGACTGAGGATATATAAAATTCATTTTTGTTTCAAGTGACTTTTAGACCAAATGATTGAGTATTGTGAAATTTAGTGGACATAGAGATTGTGAAAATTCATGTTTTAGTTATCTTTCATTTTTCCATGGAAGATTAGAGAGGACAAGTACAATCTTAGAATCATAGAATCATAGAATCATTTAGGTTGGAAAAGACCCTTAAGATCATCAGGTTAACCTAGCACTGCCAAGTCCACCACTAAACCATGTCCCTAAGCACCACATCTACATGTCTTTTAAATACCTCCAGGGGTG
>NW_008795939.1:744710-750636 GCF_000699145.1 Aptenodytes forsteri
AGCTCTTGGGAGGGAAACTAGAGACCATAAAGATGGTATTAGTCAAGGTTCTTGCTAGTAAACACTAGATTTGGTGATATATATGTGATGTGCTTGAAAAAAAGGACTAAAGGAGCCTCAGGAATGTTTTTCATTAGAAACAAAAATCCTATGAAACATAAAACATACGCTCTAATAATAGTAAATGTGAATGCTGCCACCCACGCACAAACATACACATGATACTTAGTACCATCTAAATTAATCAGACCTTGTGCCAGATTACCTGGCACACATTCTGAACAGGAGGACAACTACCCATTTTTATCTGAGGTTATGCTGGAGCCCCCGATTCATTTGCCTTATTAAAATGAGTATGTTACACATGACAATGAAATGGGTCCTCTGGCTGAAGGATGCTTTCCCACACCCTGATGATGATTCAGGAAAACTGCAGCAATATTCTCTCAAGATGAGATATTTGTTAAATGGGACCACAAAGAATTAGAAGATACCAGATAGAGTGGACTGTGAAGTGTTCTTAGTTTTCTTATTTTGCTCAGTATTGAAAAAACTTGTGATACTGTTAAAATGAAATAAATAGTCCGCTAGGTTGGAAGAATATGAAAGGGGCACTTTTTAAGCACAAAATTGATGTCACTTCAGTTCTTTTGGATCACATCATTGGATTTGTAAAGATATTACTGAACTGAGGAAATGATCTCACCCTGCAGCATAAGCATGGCCTGTTCTGAGGAAAAAAGGTGGATGTGAAGTTCAGAGCTGGAAAATCACAAGTCTTCAGTGGAAAAAAAGAAGTTGTTCGTCGAGTTTTATGAAAATAGGTGAAATTTCTCCAAATAAAGTGTGTATTGTAATGAGATTTTCGCATATCTCAACTAGTAGCTGCAACCTCATTGAATTCCATAACAGTTTGGTGCTAACTGGGACAGAATTTAACTCTCTTTTTAAGAATACTTGAGAACACAACAGCAATACGGGTATTATATGAATGGCCAGTTATTCTTCTGGATTATGACTTGAAGACACTTGCTAAAGATGCAAATCTGTATATTTCTTTCAAAAGTTTCTGAACAGTCAGAAATGGATTTCTAACACAACCTTCAATAAGCATTGTAGCTCTTTGTACCAAGCCTTGTGTTATCTTTTCTTTAACTTTTGGGTGACTTTAACTTTCTTAATTGTGTATGCAGAACTCGGTGCTTAATCAAAATTCTAATTCTTTGCAGTTGCTGTTGGTGTGCCTGTAGGTTTCAAGGCAAGCTTCCTGAAGAAAGACTAGGGAAAACATGAGCCCATTGCTGAATGGGTTAAGGAACCTGATGAAGAATGACACAGAAAAGGCCAAGGTACTCAATGCCTTTTTTGTCTCATTCGTCACTGCTAAGACAGGCCTTCAGGAAGCTCAGGCCCCTGAGATCAAAGGGAAGGTCTGGAGCAAGGAAGACTTGCTGTCAGTAGAGGAGGACCAGCCTAGAGAGTACTTGAACAAGCTGGACATACATAAGTCTGTGGGGCCTGATGGGTTGCACCCATGAATACTGAGGGAGCTGGCTGATGCCATTGCAAAGACATTCTTGATTATCTTTGAAAGATTACATCAATTGGGAGAGGTTTCTGAAACCTGGAAGAGAGTAAGTGTCACTTCTAACTTTAAAAAGGAAGATCTGGGGAACTACAGGCCACTTGACACCACCTCAGTACATGGGAAGGTGATAGAGAATATACTCTTGGAAAATATTTCCAAACACACAAAGGACAAAAAAATGATTGGGAGTAGTCAGCATATATTTATGAAGGGGAAGTCATGCTTAACAAATCTGATAGCATTCTATAATAAGGTGACTAACTTGGTGGATAAGGAGATAAAAGTTGATGTTGTTTCCCTTGACGTTGGTAAGGCCTTTGACACTGTCTTCCATAACACCCTTGTAGACAAGATACAGGTTAGATAAATGTTACAGGTTAGATAAAAAAGTACAGGTTAGATAAATGGACATGCAGCTAGATTGAAAACTGGCTCAGTGGCTGGTCCAAGAGGGTTGTGATCAGAGGTGCAAAGGTTGGAGGCCAGTCATTAGTGGTTTACCTCAGGGGACGATACTGAAGCCATTACCGTTTAACATCTTCATTAATGAACTCTGCACAGAGCCAGAGTGCACCCTCAGCAAGTTTGCAGACAATACAAAACTGGGAGGAGTGGCTGATATGCCAGAGGGTTGTGCTGCCATCCAGAGGGATCTTGATGGGCTGGAGAATTGGGCAGATATGAATCTCATGCAGTTCAACAAAACAAAATATGAAGTCCTGCCCCTGAGGAGGAACAGCCCCAGACACCTGTACACACCAGGGGTGACCTGCTGGAGAGCAGCTCTGCAGAGAAGGACCTGGGGGTCCTAGTGAACAACAAGCTGACCTTGAGCTGGCAAGGCACCATCTCAGCAAAGAGGGCCAACAGCCTCCTGGACTGCATTAGACAGAGCATTGCCGGTAGCTCAAAGAAGGTGATCCTTCCCCTCTACTCAGTACTGGTTAGGCCACATCTGGAGTGCTGGGTCCAGTTCTGGGCTCCCCATTGCAAAATATGGATTTTCTGGAGTGAGTCCAGTGCAGGACTCAACAAAGTTGATTAAGGGATTGGAGCATCTCTAATATGGGAATAGGCTGAGAGAGCGGGGACTGTTCAGCCTGGAGAAGAGAAGGCTCAGGACGATCTTCTCAGTGTGCATAACTGATGGCAGGAAAAGGAAAAGAGGGAGCCAGACTTTTCTCAGTGGTGGCCATGGACAAAACAAAGGCACTGGGCAGAAGTTGAAACACACAAAATTCTATCTGAACAGAAGAAAACACTTTTTTACTATGAGGATGATCAAAAGTTGGCACAGGTTGCCAGAGATGTTGTGGAGTTTCTTTCCAGGGAGATATTCAAAACCTGACTGGACATGATCCTTCTCTAAGTGACCCTGCTTGAGCGAGGGGGTTGGAGTATGATCTCAAAAAGTCCCTTACAACCTCAGTTATTCTGTGATTCTGTGAATATAATGTTTTTTTGAAATGATAGCCATTCTCTGCTTCCTCCAGGCTCAGTATGAAAAAGCTCAGTGGAAGAAATTTCAACTTTTCATTTCTCTTAACAAGTAAACCAATCAAGGTCCTCCCATGTAATGACTATGGGAAAGTTGAGGAAGAGCTCTGCTCACAAAGAATTAGCAGTATTTGGACAATTTTACAGTGGGTAACTTACTGATATTCTCTAAGGGTAATAGTTTTAAAAACGTATTCATGAGGTCCTGTTTGGTTGGTGATTTGTCTAACTGAAATAGAAGCTGCTGAGAGATGCTACCAAGACTATGCTGTTCTCAGTCCTTTGTCACAGTCCTGTGTCAGCGTAAAAACAAGGGGCAAAGGAGCTCTAATACTAAAAGCAATATCAGTTGAAATGACATTCATATTGCTATTTCTGAGTTCAGCCTGAAATTGCCTTCTCCTAGTGGCCATTCTGTGCTCCTAGGAAGGCCTGAGAGTGTAGAAGGGCACCAAATCCACCTCTATTTTTAGATTCATATAATGCTGTAGTTTGGAATTAGTTTAGTACCACAACTGGATGATAAGGAGTATCACATAATTAGGTCAGGAAGTTAATGATGGCTGATAATTTAACATGCTGGGCGGTATCTGCTCTTAACCATATACTATCATGTATTTGCCTTCAAATACTTTTGAAAGTTTATTAGTAAAAAAGCAATCATGGTGAAAAGTGACAGTTAATGTCATAACATTAACTATTTTGCCAGACAACCCACCCCTAGCCTTTCTTCCTACCAGCGCTGTAGGCTGGAGACATGAGAAGGTGGAAGGCCTTGTGCCAGGTAGTCCCCTCCCTGAGTCCAGGTTCAAGTTGTGGTACCCACCAGCACCCCCCAGACACCTTCCCCTGTCTGGTGGTCTGCAGAATGCAGTGGTTTGAGGATGAAGCAATACTGTGTGCTAGGAAGTCAGAAAGGACTGCAAGATCTTTTTGTGTTACGTTCAAAGGATTAATACCCTTCCTATTACATTTCATTAGTGATGTAGGCAGAAAGTATCATCCATTTAAAAACACAATATTATATTTTTTGTGTTATGACATTAAGACATGGAATTATGATGTTTTACCTCTACAGATAGTATACATGGTTGTCTTGTTATTTCTATGTTTATTCTTAAAGAGCATGTAACACTGATTCAAGCGGTGTGTGTGTGTTTAGGGAATGTTTGGAATACTTACAGTCTAGTTATTACACCTAACTGACCTCATTTTGAATCTGTTGTGAGTGTGTTTGTGTCCCAGGTTAATTTAAACAGTACCAGAGTTTTGGAAAAAGAATCAAGTTCCATGAGATTTTCTTTATCTGTGTTTCCCATCTGGCTTGCTGTTACAGGCATTTAATCCTGTGTTTGCTGCCAATGTTTCCCAGAAAGCCTTATAATTGCTTGGAATTTGTATGAACAGTTCCAGTCTGGTGCACAATTAAGGATGCACTATAAAATTTTCATTGCTCGATTTAGTTGAAATTATAAGACGGATGGGTAACAATAATGACCATAGTTGTACCATATAAAAATGACTACTGGAAATTTGCAAGAGGGAAAATTTGATGGTAACTATTTCTTTTTCTTTTACTCCAGAGATGAGGGGAAAAGGAAATATAACAATAGAATTTAAGAGAAATGCTTGATGTTCTATAGTTTCTTTCTTTCCCCTATAGTTGCATATCTCAAACTGGAAACCTGTGATTCAGAATATGTTTATGTGCCCCTTTAAAAGGTTGATGTGGGGTTTTGGATGATATAAAAAAATGGCATGTGCTTTCCCTTCTCCAGAAAAATGAATGCAAATATGCTGTTTATTTTTATATAAACAAATGGTTCACTTGTTCACTTTTTTTTTTTTTTTTACTTATGTGCTTGCTGAAGATGCAGGGAGGCATATATCGAGTAGTGATTGGCAGCTGGCATCAGTATGCCATGAAAAAAAACCTGGCAGATCACTCAGTAGGAAATCCTTTACACCAAATGGCACTGATTGGAGGTGCTTTTGAAAGGAACTTCATGTTTATAGCTTGTCACAGTGAGACCTAAAGCTCCTGATTCTTTTTTTTGTTTGTTTGGCTAACTGCTATGATTTCAAAAAGTTGTTATGTCTTTAGCCACATGTTTTCTGTGAAGTCAGAAGGAGCTGTGAAAGGAAGTGTTGTGCAGCTCTGAGAATTCAGAGTGTAACAATGAACACACTTGTCTCCAAGTTATGAACAGGAGAGCCTGTGTGGTTGTGCAGTACTGTGCCCTGTGATATTTGACCTAGCTCAGGTACTAGAAGCCTTCTTAATGTGGTTATTCACATCAGTGAGTTTGCATCATTGTGAAGCAGGTTGAATAGCTCTGTTTCAGGTCTCTGCTTTGACCACAAGGACGTTTTTGTGTACTTTTTTTGTTGTTTTTGATCGCATTGCTAATATTCCTGCTTTTATCCTGCACCTTGTGGCGGTTAATAAACGAGGGAAAGCTGTTATGGGTTTGTGTGTAGGCTTCTACACCACTGAACTTGAGGAATGAGGGAAGAAGGTAAAATACTCCCTGTATCTACTTTTTTTTTCAAAGTCCAGCCAGCAATGCCCACTGCAAGAACAGGCAGAAATGTAATCTGTTTTTCTGAAACTACTCAAACATCTGACAGAATGGGAAAAAAGTTTAAGGACAGGGAATCTGATACGTGACCTGGTTCAAAAAAGTGTCTGTAACTAAGTGTCATGTTGAAATAGTAAACAGACATGGCAGCCTTCCTACAACTTATGTTCCTATTAAGCATTGTAGGCTTATTGCTTTGTGTCATGGTTTAACCTCAGTCGGCAACTGAGCACCACACAGCCGCTCGCTCACTCCCCCC
>NW_008795939.1:750674-813886 GCF_000699145.1 Aptenodytes forsteri
GAAGTGATAAAACTCATGGCTTGAGATAAAAACAGTTTCATAATTGAAATAAAATAAAATCATCATCATAATAATTAATAATAATAATTAATAATAATAATAATAAATATACAAAACAATGCAATTGCTCACCACCCGCCAACTGATGCCCAGCCAGTCCCCGAGCAGCGGCCCCCCCGGCCAGCTTTCCCCAGTTTATATACTGAGCATGACGTCACATGGTATGGAATGTCCCTTTGGCTAGTTTGGCTGTGCCCCCTCCCAGCTTCTGGTGCACCTGCAGCCTTCTCAGTCGGTAGAGCATGGGAAGCTGAAGAGTCCTTGCCTAGCATAAGCACGACTTAGCAACAACTAAAACATGGGTGTGCTATTATTCTCATCCTAAATCCAAACCACAGCACTGTACCAGCTACTAGGAAGAAAATTAACTTTATCCCAGCTGAAACCAGGATACTTTGTCATGAGGAGACCTGTCAGTGGGGTTTGGGGCTAAATAGTGATGTGACAGGTGTTACATAAATTGCTTGCGGGTTGATCAGCAGTAGTGAAGGTCTGTGTTTCCTGCAATAAGCAGTATATTCCATGTTTGGTTGGGTGCCAAATGAATGTAGAATTTGTGCTCATGGAATTTTTTTAACCAGTATTGCTGAATAAAACTGTTCCCTTTTTACAGTCACAAAAAGCTGGAGTATGTTACCTGACACATACAGGATACATCATGATGATAGTGTTCTCTCTCAAAGTAAGTAATAACGTCAGCAGATCTCTCCCTTACATATTGTATTCCAATTATTTTGAAAGTTTCTATCTGTTACATGGAAAATTTTCTTCAGAAGAATGCAAAGTGAATCAATTCTTCCTCTGAACATATGCATTTTCACTATTTTGAATAAATTATCTGATAATGATATTCAGTTTGGTAGAATAAGATGGCATTTGAAGCCAAACAAATTAGACAGTGCATTGCAATGGGCTTAATGCAGAGTCTGACGAAAAAATTGTGCAGTATTGTTTGTTCACATTATAAGTTCTGTTCACTCTATATTTGTTCTTGTACATGCTTTTGTATAAGAGCAATGATGGTATGGGCCAAGACGGGTCACTGCACTTCACTGATATGTTTTAGTGGAAGTTATAATTAGCAGCTTCAGAGTGAGAAAGAAGGCCTGGGCCTAGTCTTTTGATGCTGCTGTGAAGTCTTCAGGTAGGAAGGAAATGGAGATAGGGTGCAAAGTTGATTATAAACTATTTTCATTTTCCATTATATGTTGATTCCACCACTCGGCAAACCAAGACACCATGGCTGGAGTGTCCTGAACTCAGTGTGTCTTATTCAGGTCATATTAAGGAAGCAGAAATTTGACAAAGTGAATTTAATGCCACTTAGTTTACCCAGGAAGCTTGTTCATATCTTCCTTCTCTCCTGTGAATATAAGATACTAACAATGTAACTTTATTGGAGTATCTGAGCATTGAAGTATCAGATAGATTGAATACCTTAAGGGTTTACAGTTTTACAGGTTGCTCACAAAGGCACCAAACCACTTGGGCCAGTTGTGGAGAAAGTTTCTGAGCCTGCGCAGACCTTTGTGCAAAAAATGATTGCCCATGGATGGCACGAAGGACATGAGCTACTTAATGGAGAGGAGTTACATGAAGGACCAGAATGGATTCTTCATGCTTGTACCAAAATGATGATAAATTCATCCCTATATTAGAAAGCATAATATGAAATGGAATGGTTTGCTTCTTGAAATGTCTTGCTGATTTTACTATAAGCTTATATTTGTACTTGTTTTTCATTACAACCTTGAAAACTAATATAGCCATTACCCATCCGTCACGAAATGTAATAGGAGCACAACTGGTATTTATCGATAGGATATTTATCAATGATTAGAAGCAACATGCAGCATTTTAGGGTTCAGTGTAAACTCTTTTCAAAGTCAGACAAGAGAGTAGTTCTTCTGAAAGGAAGTTTAATTAATTTAGTAGTAGTTTAATGAGAACACGGGCGTAAGAATTTGCTTTTGGGAAAGCTGCTTTGGGTATTTAATTCCTTTGTAGACAGACCTCATGCTGTAATTTCCTTTTCAAAAGACAATAAGCAGAATGGAAACTCAGTGGGATTAAGTTCTTTTTGGTCAGAAGCATCAACTGGCTTTGGGATTTGAACTTTTGTTTCCATGGAGCCCAGATTTCAGTTACGATATTTGTTAATTTAACTAATAATAAGTATAATTATATAAAAGCTACATCAGCTAGTAGACCTAACAATTTTTTGTCTAACTACTTTGGAAATGAAATGATGTTGGTGATAGCTGTAGCGTTTGCCAAAACAAATATAGTTATGTTACTGAGCTTATCAGGTGCAGGAATTCTCAATGGCTTTGTATTTCTTTACAGCTTAGCCTTTGCTTTCTCTCTTCAGCTCTACACTGTGGCTCAGCACCTTTGTAAAACGTGTATAGTGGCATCTCTGTGGCAGGTTCTGCTTTATACTAGATCCATCTTGCTGGCTTGGTCTATGACTTTCTGAAGTAGCTTGTAGGGTCACAAAGACTAAGAAAGAGCACAATGTTGCTTTTTTCACAAGGATGGTGTCAGTCAGTGCCTGTACACAAAAAAACCCTCCTAGAAGGCAATGCCCCAGGTTCGGACTCCCCATGTATGTCAGGTCACATAATGGTGGAAGGGCCACAGTGCATGTTTCTTCCCACATTTCCTGCATGTCACTGACAGTGAGCAGGAGACATCTTCGTGTCATCAGTGCCTGAGATCCCTGCAAAGGGAAGTGAGGTAGGTGCAGGCGATACCGGGAGACTGACGATCCTCACAGTTGCGAAGGAAGGGAGAGACATCCAAATTTCTTGTAACATGGGAAACGTTCCCCTTTGACCCCAAAGCTGACTCTGTGGTACAAGAAGCGCTGATATTCAAGTATCTCAGAAAAGGATCTTTTGTACCCTCTCACAGATGCTGCTCACTCCCTGTGCCATAACGTCTCTTACAACTGCAGGGTTACATGACTGAGGAAAATGAAGAGAAAAAAACCCTCAACCCAGAATATTGTAAGCCTGTGGTGCTACAGGTGACCACTTGAAGTTTGATAATAATGATTGTTTAGTACTAATTAGTGAGTGTTGTGGCAGTGGCTTTCACTGTGGGTTATTTCTAAAGACTCTGAATAGGGTGGTGAGGAAAATTTTTGTAGGTCACATATGCTGTGCAACAAACTACCAATGAGGTTTGCTCTTTCACTGGGAAATTATTACTATTACAGATCCAGGACTTTAAACAATTGAAAATGATCATGATATGATGAGGACAGTTTGAGAAAAACTGTTTTTCACAAGAATGTGAAGGATTTACTCTTTGACTCACTGGTTCCTGGGTTAGGAAAGCAGTTGGACAGCCACAAAATCCAACAATGATATGTTATCTGATTAATACTTTCTAAATGTAAAAATTCTTCCAGAGCTAAATTAAGGCATTTTTTAGAAGCTATTTAATTTTATCTCAAAACATTCCAAGTCATGTTGACTTTTCATAGGTAGCTGTTTCTCTGTTCAATTCTCCTCACAGTTAGAAAATTATGCATTATTTTAAAATTGGATTTATCTAACTTCACTATCTAGCCGTTGATTCTTATTATACCATAGGCGGCAAGGTTAAAAAGCCTCCCAGCATCCATTATCTTTTCCTTTTGTGAGTTCCTACACACAGTGATCAAGACGCTTCTCAGTCTGTATTCTGAGAGCTGAATAAATTGAGATCTTCTAAGTCTCACATCATAACACTTGTTTTCCTTTAGTCCTTCTTCAAACTTCCTAATATTTTCCCTATCTTTTTGGCAGTGTGAATAGCAGAACAGGACAAAGAAATGGACCAGCTGTAGAGCTTGGCCCAAAAAATGCAATTGCAGTCATATTTTTAACCCTATGTGTTAACAAGAAGTTACTCTTCTGAACAGTAAAGTCATGGTATCTGCCAAGGAAAGGTGAAAGAGTGGTACAGCTGAATTTGTTGGTGAACTTGCAGCAGGGTGGTCTCCATCCAATTTATTCATAATGTGTTGGCAACTTAATTTATGCTAAGAATCGAGCATCTGAACTTTGGATCAGGACTTGGCTTCTCTAAAGATTTTTTCTTGTTGTTACAGGGTAAATCATTCTTTGGAGAAGATATATATATACATATATACATATATATATACACACATATATATACATATATACAGAATCTGTGAAAAAAAAAGTCATGAGTGTTACCTAAGCTGTATCCAGCAGCACCTACTTTTGTGAATCTTTGGCCTTCTGGAAGTGCAGTATTGTTACGTCAGATATTAGAGAAGGTGGTCTCCATCCAATTTATTCATAATGTGTTGGCAACATAATTTATGCTAAGAATCGAGCATCTGAACTTTGGATCAGGACTTGGCTTCTCTCTAAAGATTTTCTTGTTGTTACAGGGTAAATCATTCTTTGGAGAAGATATATATATACATATATACATATATATATACACACATATATATACATATATACAGAATCTGTGAAAAAAAAAGTCATGAGTGTTACCTAAGCTGTATCCAGCAGCACCTACTTTTGTGAATCTTTGGCCTTCTGGAAGTGCAGTATTGTTACGTCAGATATTAGAGAAGGTGAACTCTTGGGGGTATATTGCAGTGAATAGAGAGGATCTATGGTGTGTGGTCTAACTTTCTGCCTCCTTCCAGATGTAACAGGGAATGGTTGTTTAGTCAGGGCTGAGAGTGAGTAAGTGGTGGCACCTCCTTCTCTTGCCTTTTCCCAGCAGTGGCTTTAACCCAGGGAAGAATTATTGGTATTAGGAGGAGGAACAAGTAGAGGGTGGCTACTTAAGCTGTGGCATGACCTTTGGTGGCTCATGTAATAGTAGAAACCCATTTGATTGAAAGGAGGATGGCAGCTTCGAGGGTGCATCGGTGGTTGTCCCTTCAGGGATGTTGGAAATTAAAAGCCTGTTGGTGTTGCAGTGCTAAGTTGAGTATATTGCTGCTGTAATGATGGAGAGTGCAAAGGAACCTGTTTACATTTCTTCAAGCACTGTTGTTAGTGGACCTATCTCCAGATGTTTAAAAGTGGGGCTAGTATCTCACATGCCCAAAGTTTTAAAGCGTTCCCTTGCCAGCTAGCCCAGAAATGCTGTTATAAATAAATGAAATGTTGAATGCTGTGGCTATTAAAGGTTAATCAAGTTGACATGTAAATAGTACCTTGGCATATCTTTGTATACTTAACATATTACAAAATATGTTGAGTACACAAAATAGGTAATGTATACAGAAAGAACACCTCTTGATGTGCTGGACTGGTTACTTAATATTGATAAGTGTGTTGCACCATGGTCACCATTGCATTATTTCATATTATGCCAATATAGCATCATCTAAATTGATGCTTTTATGCTGGGGTAAGGGAACAATAAAGCAGCAATTGCTTACAACTTGAATATTAAGTAAGTTTAAGCAGATTTTATAGCTGTAAATCCATAAGCATTTTAAAATGAGAATTCTAGATGTAAATTATTTTTAACCCCATTATTTGCGTGCTGAAAACAGCCACAGCAAAAAAAAAAAAAAAACCACCTATCACCAGTGGCTTATTGTATGGCATTTCTTTTCCCCCTTGGCTATTAAAAATTAAGAATACAAATGGACTTACATACAGGCATATTATATGTTACTTTATATGTAAACTCCTTAATGTGTAGGAGGAAAATCAAAAAGATTAAGGAGTATTAGAGGTCAGTATTATTTAACCCACTTAAAATTAGTTTGATCCTGTGGAGAAATGTTGATGACAAGCATCAAATCAACTTAAGCATTTCTTTTGATGTTGAAGGCTCCTTATGGGGTTTTAGGATAAAGGCAAATTCACTGGTTTCCTACTTTAGTGTAATCCTGAGCTAGTCATACTTGAACTTGTGTGTTGCAAGAAAATGTAATCATGAATTTAAAGCAAGAGTCTTACTCTGAAATTAGTGGATATTGAAGTAAAGTACACTGAATGAATATTTCATTGTCATGATGCAAGTCACATTCCACTTAGACTAGAACTTCGTTCCTGAGAATTGGGTACATAGGATGAGCTGTAAGGAAATTGGGATTTACTGAAATGCATAGAGCAGTCTGACTGTATAGTCTCTATATGAAATAAAGTTCAAGATTATTTTAGGCCACAGGAACTGGTTTATCCTTAAGGAATTGTAGCTGATAGAATAGGGAAGATTAAGACTACACAACTGTTGTTTGTTTTTTTTCTCAATATTTTACTAGCAATAGAAGTTCAAGCATGGTAATAGTTGTTGAGGTATGAAAGTGCTGTTGTTAGTTTAGTTTTTTTCTAGTTTCCAAAACTGCCATAGGCTCTCTACTGTTTATCTACATTATGGTGGGTTTAGTAACAAGTACACCTGGGTATGTCTCTTGTGTAAAGTAAGCCTTAGTAACATTCTCTGTTGCACATTTTGTCTTTAGCACTGCTTCTTGGTAGCTTTTTCCTTTTCTTAAATCTGCCTCTTTAAATGATTCCAGTAAGATGATAAAAATGGGGTGTAGGGAAAGGAAGGGGTGATCATAAAAGGTAAAATTTGAACTTATGTTTAGAGCCAGCCTAGATGTTCTGCTACATACTCGTGTTAGCTTTAACATAAAAGACTAAGAGTAATGAGACATATTTTGCTATCACAGCTGTTTCAGCCAGCCCTGGAATAGGAGCTACACATAGCCAGATATGACAGACTTTTGGGGGAAGGAGCCTAAATATGAAAAGTAGTTGGCTGCAAAAATATCTCTGTAGTGCAGCAGTATCTTCCTCTTCCATCCCTGTGCTGTTGCCCCTCAGGTATGATGCTTTTCTGTTGTCTCAGTGTCCCATCCTGTCCCTGTCTTTGCATTCCTAAACTTTGGGCACTGTATTTGGGAGGTCACTGGAATGACATGACTGTATAATGATTAAGATCCCTTGGTAATACACATGATGTCAAGAGATAATATAAATAAAAGAGTATCAATATGAGGCCCGTTATTTTGGTAAATAGATGTTGTATTAACTGTATTAAAGTGTGCTGTTTCAAAATGAATGTGACATTACACCAAGTTCTTAGTCTGTTGAAATGAAACAAATTGCTTGCAGTTCTTTTCAGATTTTCTGTACTTCCCTATAAGCATGTTTATGAGTCAGGAGTCCAGTCTGACCAGTTTCTTACCCTCCTGTCCCCCTACACCTGGAGCTGCCAGTATGTATCTACGTACTGTGTACAGTGCTGTATCTTTTAAGAAGTTCATAAACTTGTACTTTTTCAGACTTCAGTCCTTATGGTGCACTGTAAGGATGGGGAGAGTGTCTTTTTAGTATTAAAAAAAAAAATCAACATTAAAATAAAACATCTTCATTACTTAAAGAAAAGTTGTAAAGTTAGGTCAAAGTGTCTTCTTGTATGACCATGTATCAAAATTAGACTTTCTCCTTCTCTCTTTCTCACTAAGCAGTCTTTCATGAATTCTCAATTTTGTAATTTACTGTAAGTATGAAGAGAGGAAATGAAAATTAGGAAATACTGGTAAGGCCAAATGAATAATTCTCCCTCTCTAATTTCCTTCAAATTTAAGGACACTGTAATTTATTCTTACCCAACACTTAGCAAAAAGCAGCTCCTATTTAATCTTTGTAATCCTGGCTTTGAAGCTGCTGCTGCTTTGTAATTTTCTGTACGAGTAGCAATCACAGCAGTGGTTTTGATTAAATGATTACCCATAGGCCTGCTCTTGAATGAAATGACAGATGTACTCTGCTAAGATGCAAGTAAATGCTGTGAACTTGGTAACTTTCTCCAGAGTGAGCAAGTTCCAAATATCGTTATGTACTATTACTATGAATTCCTTGTGACACAAAATGTAACATATTACTTTCTTTGACTAGCTTTCTTTGAATGGGAGGGGGGGAAAAGCCTGATAAAGGTCAAACCCCTCTATAGTGCTTGTTGCAAGTATGTGTGTATAGATGGAAAGTGAGTGCCTGTGTCAGCAAGTGCTACCTCAGAAGGAGCTTGAAGAGTCTGAAGATCTTTCTGCCTTTCTCTGTTGTGCTTTAAAGTGTTCATTTCCTTTTTGACAGGTTTTCCAGCACTGTGTGAATCATGTCAAATCTGTTTCTAATAAAAGGCTGACAGACAGCCTGTTGTCTGAAAGGAAATTCGACAAGATATCAGCATGGGGATATTTAACATTATGTTTGCTCTTAGGTTTTCTCCATTTGTTTGCAAGCACTTTTGTGGCTGAGGTATTATGTTCAGTGGCACCCACAAAAGTAACAGCACAAGGTGAAACATTTGCAGCTCCAGGAAAATTGGTGTGAAAGTTAACAGACTTACTGACTTTATGTCCTATGTAATTTTTTGCAACTTTGTATGGAATTATTCTCTATTTTTCTTGATTTCCCAAAGCACCTTTTTTTTTTTCATGTTAAAAACCAAACCCATACTTGAATATGATAGTTGTTTTTTATGGGTTACTCTTTGTGGAAAGGAACAAAGGTAGATGGTTTCCCACAGCAGTATCTAATACCCAGTGGTACTGACATAACTCTTCCTGGTATCATGCTATATGGGAACTTTTCAGTTGTATTAAAATTTGCAATTAACCAGACAGCACAGAGCTTGCATCTGGATTCATGGAAATATTATTTGTCTAGAGAGAAAAACAAAAACTAACTCCCCAAAAATTATTTAACAACCTATCTTCCTTTCTCCAATGAAAGCAATAGTAATTTTTCATCATCTGCATGGAAAATGTATTTCCCCATCTGGTAATACCACATAAGGGCAGAACTGTGCATTCTGCACACTCCCTTGTGGTCTTTGCTACTTTGCTCTTGCTTACTGGCTCCTTGCTGTTGTGTAGAAATCCACTGGCCTATAGTAAGAGTGTAACTTCTGGTAATGGGAGAAAGTAAAAGAGCAGAGAGAGTCTGAGAGAAAGGAGTTGGTAAAAGGAAAGGCCAAAGGAGGGAAAGATAACAAGAAGCTGAGAGACAACTTCCTCCCCTGAAAAAAGCAAACAAGAAAGGAATATCAATAAAAATATTAGAGAAAAAAAAGGGGATACTAAAAAGGAGCTGATATTTCATCATTGAAACATTATTATTAACATTATTGTTAACATTATTAACAATAGCATAATGTTTACATTATGGTAATACTCACAGGTACCAGTTGTGCCATGTGCTTTCCATAGAGATGCTTCCCCATTGCTTCTGCAGACTGATCTCCCACTTGCCCTTGTTGCCTATTCAGACCTCCCAGTTGTCCTTTTCTCTTTCCATCCCTTTCTTCTCTCATGAAACAGTCAGAGAGAATTCCTCATTTCACCCATGGCTTGCAGCAAGCAAAGCTGTATTATTTTTGAAAGGCTGGGAGGTATGTTTTTTGGGAACAGGAGAACAAGTGATGAAAGGAAGAAAAAAGGGTATGAGGCCATGTAACAAAGAAGAAGATGCAGACTGAAAGGTTAAGAGGTTACTTTCCATGAACCTCACCACTGGCATAGTGAGTTATGCCATAGCTGGCATAACTATCTGTGAAGTCACTCCTTCTCCTTATTGTATCAGTATGGTCCAGGTTAGTTTAAACACTTAAAGTAATTGTGTTTTTAAAATCTGGATCATTTTGACAGAGGCAGTCTAGAGAGAAATTTTTATATGTGGTTATCCAACAGATCTCAGGAAACAGCATCCCTCACATGCGGTTATGGGCAGTGACCTCTAACCAAGCTTAGCTGCAATGAAAACATTTTTTACATAGCTTAGCTTCTAGCATTTTTACTATTTTGCTGGAAAGTTGCAAGCCTCGTGTAGAATGATTGCAAAATGTACTCCTGTATACTTTTGAAAATAGCTGAAAGCTAGTGCTTTAGACCAATGTGGTACATACAGCATAGTGTGGTGTTACTTAAAATGCACATATCAATCTCAAGCTCCTTGTTGATTTATCCTTTTAGAAAGTGATAGAAAGATGACATTCTTTAGTGGGCATTTGTCAAGGTCACTTGGCATACTGTTCTTTTGGATAGTCTGCTAAATATTAGAAGGATAGGAGCTCATCTCATACTGTAGATGAACAAAACTTTCTGATGTTTATGAAGACTCACCTGACCTTAGTGGACTGGGACACTGGGACACCTTTTATCTTGGTTACCACTTTCTTGATAGTTAAGTCTTTTAAAAAAAATTGTGCATTGCTCCAGTTTTCTTATCTACTGAGGAATACTCATCAGTTAAATGCCTCTTGCAGTCTCTCCTTACTACAGAAACTTATCATGGGGAGCTGCTCCTTAAGAAGTTTCTTACTTAGATGGTAACACATGCTATTCTTACACGAGAGAGAAAGAAACAAGAAATACATGAATCTTTCTCAACATTTTATGCACATGACACTTGAATATGTGTGATTCAAGCCTCATGTATAGCTTGGCTATAGGCATGTATATGACTATTCTGCATATAGTACTTGCAGAACTGTCTGTTTGCCTTGGTAGGTTGGTCCTAGTGTGGGAAAAAAGGACCAAAAAGTGCTAGGGTGTATAATATGGCTGACTTAATTAAAAATTATGCTGTCAAGAGAATGTGTCTATAGCAGAACTTTTGAAACCTCATTTTAGTTAGGGGGAGTTCCAGATTTTATTTGTTTGCTCAATCAGTTACTCTTCATCTGCACTGCTGACTGAAGATATTTGCAACCTATATAATCTGTTTAAAACATTCATATTTTGAATACTGACTAACAACTTGACAACACTGAATTGCTTTGGATTGGGGTTATGGATTGAAATGTGCTATACATGACCAGTAAAATTTCTTCTATATTATTTAATATGCCATCATACTGCAAATATTTGTGCAAAGTATAGATTCCATATTCTGCTATTTCTCAGATTCTTGGAATTGTTTTGCAAAGCCATAAATTTGCTCTTTAAAAATAAAAGTAAGCATGCTGAGCTGTGGCAATTCAATGTGGTGAGAGAAGGCAGGCAGCATGATGAAATTTATTTTCCTTTTTAACTATACAAACAGTGATTTAAACCACTAGGAACGTCTCTAGGCAGCTATGTTTTTGGACTGATCTCTCTACCCCACAGTTGCCACTCCTTATCCAATAAGCCAAGTCATAAGACTGGCAAATGCTGTCTCTGATGCATGTATTTAAGGGTGCACATATAACCGCAGCCTCGTGTAAATCACATCTGACAAACATCATTGCATGGAAATAGCTCAAATAATTCAAAAGCCACACTGAAATGCCAAAAATACCAAAGAGATTCTGCTTGGTCATTATCTCCCATGTGGTTTTCAGCATTCTTCTCGTATTATGTTCAGATTCAGCAGCCACAGATTCAGCTCCAGCCTGTTTAAGGCCACATTTCCTTGGCACCAGTGCTCATCCTAGTGGTTCTTGGTGGAAATTAGGGATGTTGTTCATACTGTTTTTTTGTGGTTGTGATTGAGAATACTCAGAAAAGAAATGGCAAGTTACTGCTTTATCTTTGCTATTTTCCCAATAGGTGGTAGATTAAGGAAAAGTTAAATATTAAAACAAAAAATTAAACATGGCTTTTCATTATATCCTAAAACAAAATATTCTTGTCGGGATTAAGAAATCTTGTTATTGGTAGATCTCCTTTACAAAAGTCATAAATGTAAATCCTTTGTAAAATACAAAAGTAAAAGCATTTGAACAAATAGGTCTGTGTTTCTGGAATTGCAGGTTATGCAAACCGCTATTATTCCTGATGTATTTTTATTTATATTCCTTGATCAAGACATAGAACCACAGAAAAATCTAGTGAATGGTCAGTTCCTGTTTGAATAATCTATGCCAATTTGTGATTTTTAGGCACATTAGCAGGAAGAAAGAAATCAGTCCTCACTGACAGTAAGTAGACAATCTAGGAAGACTTGGTGGGGGAAAAAGCCGCTTTGTCTTTTTACATTTGTCTGGAACTGGGGTACTGAGTGATCTACCTGTAGTGAAATTTAATAATAAAACCAAAAATAACTCATGACACAACTATCCACATACCACTGCCCAGAGTCTTCGTCTTTCAACACATTTCAGTGAAAAGATGCTTTGTTGTGTATTAGATCAACCTATGCAATATCAAATTGTGATCTGCAAATGAAGGAAATTACTTTGTAAGAACGAGATGCACTTTTTGACAAAAAAGCACCCCTTTATTCTTTTTTTTTTTTTTTTTTTTTTTTTTTTTTTTTTTTTTTTTTTTTTGGGAGTTGGGAGGCTAATTCCAAACATGAGGCATCAAATAGCCTACCTCCGGGGTGTTCGGTTTTGTCTGACTGATTTAAAGGCAGTTGCAGAATTACATTGTTACAACTTTCCCTGCAGACAAGCAGGTTCTTTATGCCACTGTTTCAGTCCAAGGAGCTAAATAATACCTTTTTTATTGCAGTATTTTTAGACATTGGATACATCTGGAAAAATATTCAAGCAAATAATTAGATTGCATTAGCAATGTGTCTGTTGTGGTTTCCCTGATCCCAAAGAAGGCAGTCCTTTATGAAGCACTTGGCCACAGTCTCTGCAAAATCTGCTGTGTAAATTGGCCCACACTAAAGCATGTGGAAAACATTTTTTGGCTGAAACTTGAAACCATTCATGTGGCTTCGAGACAGGGAAGCTCAGCCTGCCAACATCAATAGAACTTTGTACTACAAACCAAAATGGTCATTTAGACATGTGTACTTTCATGCTCGCAAATGCACTGAGGTCAAATATTTTTTAATCTTGGGAATTTTTCCTCTTTATATAGCCTCGTATTTCACGCAGGAAATGAGGCTGAGTACAACAAACACAAATCATTGAGACTGACAGGGCATATTGGGTTCAAAACCCAAGCTTTGACTCTAATTGCTCTCCAAAGGCCTCTGGCTCAAGGTAACTGTTGATTTAGTTCAGCTGTTTCAAATCAGCACTGTAAGGTCTTGCTAAGACAAACTGGTTAGGCCACATTACATTTGTACCATTGGATCCCTTGGGTACAAGTATAACACAGTTAGCATTTTAAAAGATTGCATTTGTCTGTACACTGCAGGCGGTAATTACGAGCAGGCAAATCTTTTGTGAAAGATGGTGTGACCTTCCTTTTGGTGAAAGAGTGATGATGGCTTCTTGTGGAGGAAAAAATAATGTTTCTATTCAAGGTTCAGAGAGGGACACCCCTTGTTTCATATGCAAGCCAGCCTTGTCAGAAATTTGTTGCCATTGTTTTTGTTTTGTTTTGATAATGCTTGCTTAGCTAGATAATGTGTATCTCTAAAATGTAAAATTTCTGTTACTCCCCTACTGCAAAAATATTGCACCACCTTCTCAGGGAGGAGGGGTTACTAAAGAAAAGCTACCTTCTCCCTGCATGAATTAAGCAGTTGACACTCACTCAATTCCATGTATTAGTTTTCTGTATTATTGACTGCTTCTGACATAAACTGGCTCTGACTTTTCAGCAAGGGCAAGCCTGGAGGATTACCCAACAGAATATAAATCTGCTTGGTGTATTATATTCTCTTACTGTTCTTAGCAATGTAAGTGCTGAAGTGTGATTTATACCAATATATCCATTTGCCTGTCTACAGTCAGAATTTGCATAGTAAAGATCTAATCCCCTAGAAGGAAAGCACGGTGAACTTATGCCAGGTTTAATTCACAAAGTGCTATTTTACAGGTTAACTCTTCCTGGCCCAGAAGCCATTCCAGAGTGTCACACTGGGGCTTAAAAATCACAGCTCAAGTCAACTGGCCAGATCAAATTGCTTTTAACATGGTAGTGGACTGTAGAAGCAGTAAGGCTCTAAGCCACTTCACACCCTGCTAAATAGTCAGCCCCCACTGCAAGTCCCACTGGCGGACCTGTTGATCAAGGACTGCAGTTCACAAGACATGGAGGGCCTGCCACTTCTGCTCTGTCTGCAGCACGTCCTCTGTGCTCACCAGGTGATCTGGGAAGGGGTGACATAGGGCTGACTGTACTGGCTTTCTGCCATCTGGGCAACACAGATGGATAGGTAATCTGGCACCAGGTCTGATTAATTTAGATGGTACTAAGTATCATGTGTATGTTTGTGCGTGGGTGGCAGCATTCACATTTACTATTATTAGAGCGTATGTTTTATGTTTCATAGGATTTTTGTTTCTAATGAAAAACATTCCTGAGGCTCCTTTAGTCCTTTTTTTCAAGCACATCACATATATATCACCAAATCTAGTGTTTACTAGCAAGAACCTTGACTAATACCATCTTTATGGTCTCTAGTTTCCCTCCCAAGAGCTGAGAGGTTCAGCAAGGTGATGGCAGGGATAGATGATCTCTCTGTCGTTAACTATAATCCCAGACTTGGACATGGTGACCGAGCAGAATGACATCTGAGGAAATGGGGGTGGTTTAATTTGTTGAAGGATGTGTAGCTCCCTTACTTTAATATAAATAATGTGATAGTCATTGTGATCCAGACCAGATTAACAAGTTACCAGACTGTTGCTTTCAGCTCCTTTACTGTCTTTTTCAAATAAGACACTCAGTTCATTGTCAATCCACCATCTTAGCTGACTGTGCTGTGCCAAAGAGACATAAGCAGTTCTCCAGCATGAGAGGTACCTTTTCTGAACCATGGGTTACACTCAGCTTGTCATTCTCAGGCAGACATGAACTTGTTTTGCCTGTGCTCCAAACCAGCTAGAAACCGTGTTAGTACAGACCCAGGCCGGACCTAGTAAGCACTCTGGTGAAGCTGATATTTTAGGTTGGATTCTGTGGTAATATGTCTTGCAGCTTTGAGCTGACTGGGATATAGGCAGAGCAAGTTCATGTCTGCCTGTAAATTGCTGCATAGATGTGTCCCTAAAGGAGATGTATGGGCTGGATGAGAAACTTGCATTGTCAATTGTTTGTTGCCTTGGTCCACTGATGAGTAGAAAGTTTTCTTCCTTTTGCTGCATGAAACATGTTTCTTTTCTCTTTTTATGTTAAATTCAATTCTATAAAATGTTCTTTATACCCACTTGCTATGCTTGCAGGAATCCTATAATTCCATTTTCAAAAAAACCCCAAAGCTTCCAGAAGTGGGTTCACCTCTTCCTACTTTAATCACTTTTTTAATAGAGAAGAGGGCTAGAAATTAAATGTAACCAAATACAGATCTATATAACAGCATAGTTAGAACAGATGAAAATCCTTCATAGCTACTCTGTGTGTCTGTGTAAGGCCCATTATTAAGGCCTTCAAAGCATTCTCCAAACATTAAAGAAAATTCATCCCTTTCCCCCATGAGGAATTTGGGAGTGGTTGTCGATACGAACTCATTAGTTTACAGCCAGATAGTAGTTACTTCAAATTTTGTTGTCTTTTCCTGTTCTTAGAAAGGTGGAAGTTTTCATGTCTGCTGGCAAAAGTTGACTTTTAATAGTAGTAAGTAGGAGTATTTTTAACACAGTTTAACAAACAAACCAACCCAAAACCAGAGATCATAGAGGGTCACTGCAGGTCTTTTCAGAGATTAGAGAATGAAGATAACACCAATGACATGTGCAGTAAGAAGATTATGATAATGAAGACAGATTCTGGACTGAGGGAAGACCTTCCAGAAGTTATGCAGCGTTGTATGCAAAAGCATTTTGACAACCTGCTGAAAATTATTTTCATGTCTCTCTATATATGTTGTCCTCCAGTTTATGGAAGAATAGATTTACATTTCATTTATGGAATGGAATTACACTGATTCTGATTTGAAAAACAAAATATTTATTAAGCGAATATGTTACAATGGCATTAAATATTGAGCATTTTCCAGTCACATTGGGGAATAGGTGCCTGGGTAATATTCTGCAAATGTTGACATATCTTCTTTTGCTCAGTGCTTGCCCTTGAAACTAATCTGTTCATCCTTAGTTAAATGTATAAGGTCCTCAGTATTAACCATACTCCTAGTATGGTCCATAAATCCACTAATTTAAAAATAAAAATAGTGAATATGACAAACTCTTAGCCTTTCTATGAGAAAATCAGCACATTTAAGAATACAGCAGGCTGGTACAAATAAGCACTTTCATAAGTCAAATTTTATTTTTCCCCAACAGAATTAAAGAGCTGTAGTTTGTTTTCAGATATAGATGCTGAATATTGTGCTGAAGTCCGTTTAGAACAATGGGCAAAATATGTTTGTCACCAATGAAGTTTTCTGTGTTAACCCAAGTAACATGTTGGTCTTGTTTTAAGTGTCTGGTATTTAAGTGTGAAGTCTGCTGAGATGAGCACTGCTCTTACTCTTTATCCTCTGTAATTACGGCAGCAAAAGCATAAAGAAATACTTAAAGCAGCAGATCTTCCAAAGGCAGTTACAGAGCTGGTGCTCAGCCAAAATGGCATTTCCAAACACCTTGGAAGTGGCAGGGGGGGGCGGAGTTGTTCAGCCTAGACCACTTGGTGGTAAATGTTGGATTTGTAGTCTGTTTTCATCAGATCTTCCAAAGGCAGTTACAGAGCTGGTGCTCAGCCAAAATGGCATTTCCAAACACCTTGGAAGTGGCAGTTCAGGCCTGAGTTGTTCAGCCTAGACCACTTGGTGGTAAATGTTGGATTTGTAGTCTGTTTTCATCAGTGCCTTGAGTGAGGGTGTGCCAGTGCAACTACTGCTAGAAACAAAGTGATTCACCATAGTGCCCCTGCAAACAGCAATTTATAAAGCAAGGGGGGTTGCTCTTGAACATTATAACTTCTGATGAAAGTGATCTTCTTTCCTGTTTTTACGCTTGTTAGATTATTTTCTGCCTTTGCCAGTGTGTGTCAGCAGTCTGTCTCCAGCTGCAAAGCATTATAGGTGAAATGATAGAACTCATGCACTCCCCTCTTTTGAAAGGTTATTTATCCTTCCCTTTTAAGATACAGATTTTTGCTAGCTTCCTTTTTATCTTTCAGTGGTTTCTTCTTCTCCATGTTTGTTAAGTTTCTTTTCAAAATGTTTATAGGCCTTCCTTGAGCCTCTTTGCATAGAAAGGCTTTATGTGAAGCACAGGGCTCTGATTTACCTACTGATGGTGAAATGATCAGAGACATCAAAAGGGAGGGAAAAGTCAGGAAGCTGGAAGAGGGGAAGGAAAGGAATATCCCTCCAAAGGAAAAAAGAGACAATGTCTCTGGCAAGCCCAGACTGTGCTAGTCTACAAGCCTGGAGAAATCCTGTCTCTTCCAGTCAAAGCTTTTTTGCATGACAGTGGAGCTGATTGCCACCTTACCACAAGTTTTACTTTTTTGAAAACTGCTTTAATTCTGACATTCCTGCTCAAACTGGGCCAATCTAATTTTCATACGTTGCCATGGGGAATAATGCTTTTTTTCTTTTCTCAGAAAGAAAATGAATGAATGAATGAAATAATGGAAGAACGACTGAGCTACTGGGCTGCTTTCTAATTATTTAAAGGACCTCACACATCCACGTCTTGGCCACACGGTGAGCCTCTTCTGTATGAGAAGACACATCTACTGTATTAATAGAAAAGGCTGACCTACAGCTGACAATAAATCTCACTAAACCGTGCATTTCAAATTTATAACTGTCTGCAGAATGTAATGTTAAAGGCACTGAAGTAAATGCTTTATGCATTCATACCTGTGCTTGGCTAGGTATATTCTCAGTAATGTGGGTTGTGGTTAGTGCTCTTTGGAAGAGGAGTTCTGAATTGTAAAGGCTGCTTTTTTATCACAAGGGAGGTATTTTACTTGAACCTGGCTTCTGATGACTGTAAAAATCAGATCTCCAAAGGACATCACTGAAAAAGAACATAATCTGATGCTTAAAAGAGTTTGAATGTCTACTGACAATCAAACCATTTCTTCTCCCCTCTCCCCTTATTTTTCCATTGTGTATATTAGGGTTATCTGAGAACCACAATTGTGATTGTTATGATCTTTTTAGTCATCACTTTGCTCTATGTAGGTTTTATGTTACAGTTTATAAGATGCTGAACATTTGCTGAGAGATCAAAGTACTTATCATAATGAGAAAAACGTACATAACAACAGTTGTATAACAAGGGTAAGGATTGCCTGAAGCAGAACAAATTTCTACAGATTGCCTGACAATGTAAGAATAATATAGCAGTACAATCATGAGAATATTATTACTTAATAAATCACTGCTCTTATATGTCTTACAGTGAAACCATTTTATAAACTACTAAACACATTTTCTGCTTGATTAGCTATTTTATGTCCAGAAAACCTACAATAAAATCCTCTTCCTTGAAACTCATTTGAAAGAAAGATCTTAATTTTATTTTAATATTGAAGATCAATAGAGTGGCAGTAGCAGACTAATAACATGACTTTTACTTTGTTTAGCAATAATGTGTTTTCTTAAGCTCATACTTCTGCTCAACAGGCGCAAGGAAGCTTGGCTGTGCCTTGGGAAGTGCACACTGAGGGCTTGTGCCTTACTGTGCTACTGAAGAAGGACCTGTGAAATTCTGGTTTCATCAATGTAGTGGGTAAGGAATGAATTTCATAAGAAACCCACTGACCCCTTGAGTCTCCTGAAGTCTCCCAGGAGCTGCACCCACACCCTCACCACCGATCCCCTGGCAGTATGGATTTTGTGTAGTAAGGGCCTATGGAGGAAGGATAAAAATAATTCTTCTCTAAAACTCAGGCCCTCCCTTCCCAGTTCTTTCCTTGTTCCACTCCCTTTCGCTCCACACCTCCCCATGGCATGCAGAAAATGAAATAAAGCCTGTTTGCCTTGGCTTTTCAAGGGGAAAAGAAAGTAAGACTAAAATTGCCAAATCCTGTAGCCTTCACTTAGGTGTTGTTCACTTCAGCTTTGATTGTGCTTTGTCTGGGTGAGAACTACAAAATTTGGCACAGAGTTAGTAAGGATTTGTTGGTATAACATGTGTTAGCATTTACAGAATCCGAAATCCAAGTTCATGCTTCATACACCATTGCACAATAGATGGCAGGTTAAGCTTATGTCACGATCAGAAATCATTTCCCTTTGAAAGAACTAACTTGGAGATTTCATAGCCTAGAAAAACAGAACAGTCTTCCTTCCCAGCTTTATGACTTCAACATTTTAACAAGGCTGAGAAGGGAGTGGGGGTTCCTTGTGCCTGAAGTATTTGCTTATTGCAGTCTGGCTTGCCTCCTAATTCTAGATTACTTTGAGTATATTTTCCTATGACAGATGTTTATTAGACTCTGAATTAGGAGTGTAAAGGTTCTATCAATTGAGTCATTTAAAAAGAGGCCCTGGATACCTGCCTGCATATAGTGGTTATTCATAGCTGTTCCTTGTCCAGTGCTAGCAAGATGATCAAGCAGATAAGCTAACAGAGTCCTTAATACCTTGTAGTTTGATTATACACTGTCAGTTTGGAAGAAGGGTACAGTTCCAGAGTGCTATAGTGGTTTAGTGTTCTCTGGCACATGGTTTTCTTCTTCTTTTTTTTTCTTTTAACTTTGGATATTTAATATTTAATTTTTGAAGTGTTTTATAGAAGGCTGAGTATAAGGGCTTTCAAGCCATGAACGCTGGGGTGGGATTTTTAAAAATTAGTTTTTCCACTGACTTCAGCAGCAGCCACAGAGTTAAACCCATGCCAAGTGGTCGCATTCTTACACTAGTTCTGGCAGCAGATTTTCTGTGGGCTTCATCAGGTTTCTTAACTTTTCTATTTACATACCTCTGTTTATAAATTAGGGATTAATGATATTTATGCAGTTCATTGGAATAGGGTGGTTTTGTGGAACACTTTATGGACTAAAATGAACAAGGATTATTATTACAGTTTAGGTTATTATTGCAAATTGAATTTCAACAATGGCATATCACAGGTAACAGATTCTTAGAAATGTAGCAAAGCTTGCTGTAATGAATCAACATCATATTACCACTGTCCCCTTTTGTTGTAATATATTCTTTTGGTTACTGTAGGGTTTCACCAGCACTTTATAAAATTATCTTAGCTGTTGTCTGTAATTTTATTGCTCCTTTGCCTTATCACGTCAGGTTATGAGCAAGGTTCTTGGCTTAAATTCTGCCATTAGAAAAATTGTTCAGTACCTAATAAAGTCTATGTCTTTCCACAGATATAGTTTGAATACATTTGACCCAAAGAATATGCTGGTATTTGCATTACATGGAGTAGAAAAGTCATTTCCTGAAGTTTCACAGTTCAGAGGCACAGCAGTGCACATGATACTGGATAATAATGCATTTTTAAGTAATCTGAGCACACTAAGCTACTGTTTTCTTGCTTTCTGCATACTGTGCTGCTAAAAATATTGCCCTCTTATGTTTAATTATTTCCTGGTCAAATCCTATCTACAAGTTGGGCTAATGACAGCTTTTGCTCAAGTGATATGGATTTGTAATGTCTATCATCTTGTCCTCCCTTCTGTGAACAGAGGTTCACTAAGCTGAACTGTGTTAGAGTGCCCTGCTACTCAGACTTTCAATAAGAGATTGTTTGAAATGGCCTTGTGGCCCATTTATGTAATAACAAGGGAGACATGTCCTGACCTATCAATCTCACTTTAAAAGAGCTGTTCAAAGCAATGTGTGTTATGCACACAGAAACCAATGGACAAGAATGTTTATTATTGCAACAACTTTGAGCCCAATAAAAAATTCGTGAGGAGTTCAACTGGGAGCTGAAATCAAGCTGTTTGTTTAAAATGCCTCATAACACCCCTATACCTGACAGTCCATGTAACATCTAATTTTTCAATTGCAGAACATTTTTTTGTTTGAGGGTTGACTTTTTTTCCCCTCCTTTCTTCCTTGGTAATCTATTTGGTTAATAGTCTGTTTGAATCTGGCCAGGTATTCATAACTCAGTATATTAGGTGCTGTTTCTCTCTGAAATACATATTAAAGCAATTTAGATTTTAAAAAATCTTTTTGCTTTATTTTCACTTTTTACAGCACAAAAGTCTGTTTCATTAGGTCAGGATAAACATGCAGTAAATTGACTTTTTTTCCCCTCCTTTCTTCCTTGGTAATCTATTTGGTTAATAGTCTGTTTGAATCTGGCCAGGTATTCATAACTCAGTATATTAGGTGCTGTTTCTCTCTGAAATACATATTAAAACAATTTAGATTTTAAAAAATCTTTTTGCTTTATTTTCACTTTTTACAGCACAAAAGTCTGTTTCATTAGGTCAGGATAAACATGCAGTAAAGAAAACTAACAACTATTGCAGTACTTATACACACATTTTAAAAGTAGAGTTCAGGTCTCCAATACCACTGGGATTATAACAGCCACATTTTGATGGCAGATTGGATTAGTCATCTGAGAGTTTTCTCTTGGTTTATTTTTGATGTCCTGCTGGAAACTGGCTAATCAGCTTCATCTTGTTTGGGAGTCTAGTTGATGGTCTCAGCAGAGCAAAGAGCTGCCAATTTGGACCAGAAGCTAAGGACTATGTCTATTCCATAAACTCTGTCAATATAGCTGTGTTGATCAGGGGTGCAATAAGGTGTAATTTATGACTAGAGCTGCTGTACCAACAAAAGCCCAGAAGATGCAATTACATTAACAGTATCAGTTACCACTGGGGTATTTTTTGGCCCATTGGAGAAGAGGATCTACAACCGGAATAGATTACACCAAAAAATGTGTAGTGTTACTCATGGTAGTTTCATCCATCTGAGAACTTGCTGGTGTCACTGTAGTTAAGTGGCCAAACAAAGATTGTTCCTATTAATGCTCAAGCTTTCAGAGACTGTTTCTTTAGTTTATGGCTGTGGCTAAGGAATACGGGGTGACTGATGGAGATTTGTGTCTGTTGTACATCTGTATTGTAACTGAACACACAAGTTTTCAGAAAAGCAGACTAGAAAACCTACTGCCTTTTGGAAAAAAACAAGATTTGAAGAAAAAGCAACAGCAGCTAATCTTTGCCTTAAAAATGCCTCTTTTGTTCACCTAGTGGAACTGATGGAGTCCACTCATTATATTACAGTTGATGATGTCTCTATCATTTCAAGGAAAACACTCAAAGAATATTTTTCTCTGTTTCTGCCTCTGCACTATGAGGAGGTATCATTATTGCCTGATTGTAACAATATACCTGAGCTGGTGCTAGTGGCATAGTTAAAATAGCCAAGAGAAAAGTACTGTGTGATGTCTTAATTAACAAATAGGAAAGCCTGCAATAGTTGTTGTTTTAGATTTATACCACAAATGTACCAACTTCATTCTACTCAGCAGGGGCTAAACTATTAAAAACAATACAGATTTCAGGATAACCCCAAGAAATGACTGAACAGAATTCGGTGAGTGTATAATAGATGTTTGTGCTGTAAAACAAGGACACAGTGCAGCTAGAGTAGAAATCATGCAGTACAATAGACATAAAACCATGTTCTTTCTCTGCGTTCTCCCCCATGTCCCTTACCAGTTAATATTTTACCTCTTAGTTAAAATACATTTTTGGCATGGGATTAGTCGGCAAAACTGCCTGTGAGAAACAGCCAATTTTATAACACGCTTGAGTAGGCCTAAACAGCAGGTGCTGCCATGCTCCCATGGTCTCTAGCGACAAGCCGTGCTCCACTGTGTGTCTGAGATTGGAGAAGCTGTTTAGAGCTTTTATTTCTGAGTATTATAAGGTCCTGTGAGAGCATGGATGGCATTTTAAGCTGTCGCTGGTGTTAAATCTTAAAATTTAGCTTTATTATAGAGGATTTCTGCTGGTATTGATTATGTATGTGTGGGTGTAAGAGAGCTCCCTTAAAATTCTCAGGAGAGGGGAAGTCACTACTCCATGAGCTATGTTCTGGTGGGCTCATCACATTGATGAGTGGATGACTCTGCACACTCGCTGTCGATGGAGCACTGAATTTTTGACAGCTCTGACCTGGTGTGGGATGAGCTGCTCAGGACTGCAGGTATAGGAGGAGACCAGAGGCACAGAGAGATGAGAAGAAGGTTGCATAGTGACTCAGAACTAAGATTAGGATCCAGTACTCTGGCCACATATTCTTAGTGACCTTCTACTAGCCTGTGCTCTCTTATTTAAAAAATGAATTAATTTAAATCAATTAATGTTGGTACTGTTTTATTTATTATTGAGTTTTACAAAACATTCGCTATATTTGTGATGTCCCTACATTTTCAGTTTTTCATTGTCCTGCGGAAGTCTCAAAAGGCAACACACAAATCCATTTTAGATTTGTCAGCGGGAAGCCAGGGGCTTGGTTAGGACTTTGTGCTTGGGCTGTGGAAAAGAGGGAGGAAGTGAATTCAGGAACATAATGTCTGGAGTAGCAGATACCTTTTGGGTCTCACACCTGAAACTTTTCACATCACTTAATAACCATGTCGCAGGCTGCCTGCAGACTGGAGAAGGCTCCCCCTGCAGTTTAAGTTTGACATGTAATTTCCAGAGTTTTTCTTCACCAAGCACAGTTAAACAACACTGATACCACTGAAGTCAATGTGAATTTGCAGTCAAATACCACACAGACAGAAACTTACACCTATTTTAAAGGTGATTAACTGAAAGTGAGTGAGGGTTCTGCAGGTAGCCTGCCATAAAGTAAGTGCTTGAGTTGATTTATTAAGTGTCATGGGGAATTTTCTGTTATTTTTCTGCTGATTCTAATTTTGTAAGGATTTTTCCTTACCAAAGGGAAAGATTGGCAGTACTAAGAGCATTTTCACTCTATGGGTATGACTTTTTAATTTTTTTTTACAATTTCAGCAAAAACTTTGCCACTGACATCAGTGGAAATGATAGTTAAACTTGCCTGAACATGGGTTTTATTTTTAATTTAATATGGTTTTTGGCAAGGAAGTGTTTCATTTGTTCCAGACGAATCCACTGTAATATATTGGCAAGACGGAAGATTTAAAGTCAGAAGTAACTGGGACAAAGGAAAAAAGACATTAATTTTGCCAGGTGGGGATACCTGATTTACTTAAAAGGATGCTTTCGTATGCTAGGAGGCTTGCAAAATACAGTCAGCTGAAAGGAATTTAACTAATTTCATAATTAAGAACTGATTTTTAGCTTCAGCAACAAACACATATGTAAAGCTTTCTTTTAAAATAGCACATGTATTGAAAGAGGCATTCCAAGTAAGATTCCAGAAAAAACCCCACAAGTTTGTAGCAGTAAAAAGAAAAGAAGTTAGAATCCTTAGCATAGACTGAAATTACTGCTGTTCATATCTAATTAGTCAAGAAAGATATTTCATCCAATGTAAGTTACTAGAAATTTATTCTGACAGATTTGCATGTTAATTTTATTCTTCTTTCTCAATCTGTGGTTTAACCCCTTTTTTTACTCCCCTGTTTCTCCAAATTCACCTTTTTGATATTTTCAGTGTTGAGAAAAAGCTGTCTTGAAATAGAGCATATCAGCTTTGTCTTTTGCTGCCTTATGTGCAAATACTAAAGTAATTTTGATAGTCATCCTATATTAAAGCAATATTAATAATCATATCTTAGAATGAAAGAAGGTTGTTTTCCAAGAAACTATCCCTCAGTACTTGATTATTTAACAGAATAAGCTTTTATAAATTTTTTATTTTATAGGATAAAGATTTATTACTATTATTATTATTAATTTGAAAAAAATCAGGCATTTGGTCTCTTTTTTCTTAATTTGGTACGGATGCAAAATAGATTAATTGACATCAATAGAGTAAATGTGATGTAAATGAGATGCTAATTTGGAGTTTTAAAAATATACTTTGTCTTTTTATTAGATTTGTTTTCCCAACTATAATATTTTCACTTTAAAATCAGAAAAAATCATAAATAGAATGAAGGCTGTGTCTTGCTCTTGGAGTAGCAGGCTAGCTTTTTATTTAGGAATGCAGCTACTAAATTGTCATAAGGAAGAGCTGTAATGAAAAAAAAAGATTGGAGCATAGATGTCATGTTTCACTTAAATTTATGAACTGTCTTGGCACTAGGCGGCAATAGGCTCACAACAAATCCCTGCATGTTGCAATTTCCTCCAGAGAGCCTCTCCTACAACCACCAAAAAGCCCTTTAGGGTTGGGTGGACAGGAACACCATGCTAATGCTTTAATTCTATTATGCAGTAAATCACCGTTAGACCAGACACAGAGTCTAGCAGGTTGTCACCACCCAGCAGCTGAACCAGCAAAGATGGGAATGATATAGGTCAGAGGTTTTGCCACCTGAAAGGTCATAAAGTGTATTGGAGGTGGGAACTTTACACCCTAGTTCATGTGGACACAGAGTGAAAATTAGGTCTGTGGTCTTGTTGCTGACATCGAGCGAAACCATGTTTGTACTGAAAGGTATCCCAGGACACCCAGTACAATTAAACCTGCTAGAAATGTCATGGTTTATTACCCCACCTGTTGGATTCAACTACTGCCTTCATGGTGATGACATTTGCAGTTTAAGCCTGGCAGGCTGCAAAGGGATTAGAAAACACACACACACACACACACACACACACACACACACTCTCTCTCCCCACCCCCCCGCATCCCTCGCTTCTGCACTGCATTTAATACATTTTCCAGCATGCACAAGAAGCTAATACAAGTGGTCTGGCAAAGTAGGACTTGACCTACAGATCCAGCAGCACTCCAGAGACCAGTGATTGAGTTTTGCCACTGCTGACTGATCCCATATAATTAAAGTAGATCACAATATAGCAGGGTAATAAAATATGTCATGGTGTTCTTCCCATAAATACAGAAGAGGTACAGAAGGAAAAGGGGACTCTTACATCTTCTCTACTTGAAATATTCTGGTCTTTTTAAATACACTGTCTCTAACTAAAACTTGATCATTAGGACCGTTTCCTCATAACTGTATACAAGTCTTGCCATATACTCTCTATAGATTTGCTTTCACGTGCCAATAATGAGAATCAGTGCTTTATGTGCCCAATTGCAAGTGATGTCCTTTTAAAAAAGGAGTGAAAAAAACAAGTACTAAGAAAGCAGTGAGAGAAACCCCAGCTTCAAATAGGCATGCATGTTGAAATTCAGGAAGGAGGTGGTTCTTAAGTTGCCTTTTTACTTTGGCCTTGCTGGTGCAACTGACCATGGGTAAGAACAAATGTTGAGATGATATGAAATAGCTTCTGTCAAGGAGTTAGCTGGGTGTCACTGAGGCACTACAAAACCCTACTAATTTTCTTTTCTTCCCATAGAGTCCTTCTATGGTGTCAGATTCTGTAGTTTTTTGTGATTTATTTCCTTTCTGTTATTCCTGGGAAAGTGGCATTTCTGGGGCAAATAGCTTGCTCAGAAACCTATTCTGGAGAATCCCTTAAAATCTAACTGTAAAGAGGCCTTGAAATCCCACAAGAGGTTGGCTTCTCCTAACCTACAGTCTGAAAGTGTATAATGTAGGCAAAATGAGAGAGATCTTTTCATGTTTTTAAGATCTGCTTTTAACCCCAGTTCTTTTCAGCAGTAGCCCTTCTCTAAGCATGGGATATTGCTGCAAAATGCTGCTGTGTGAAGAGAAATACTGGAGAAATTATGCAACCTTTTCACTTCCATATTGTATTTCACAAACTTCTCAAGTGCCTTGGGTAATTCTTTGATAGCTCTATTGGGAAAATGATAACTGTACACCGACTCCTGCATTCTTTCCACGTATGTCTGCAGTTATGTTGTATCACCAATATGAAGTATTGGAGTTGGGGACAAAGGTAAAGAAAATGAAAAACATGATCCTATTTCAACACAGTTATAAGTCTGATCAAAATTTCAGATAAATTGTAACCTTTTCTGTCATGAAGGAGCTTATTTTATGGAGCATAATATGCCCAGGATCAGCTTTCATCTTATTTTGTTTTGGTTTTTTTCAGTCCAATTTGCTGATGAAGAGCAGGTTGAGGCTGATGGCTGGAGTAATAAAATGGAAGATCAGGATCACCATTGTCTCTCTTACACTGTTGTCTTGCTTCCAGAAATTCTGAGTTTGTTCGATTGTTGGCAGATCTCAAATGTATTGCAGAACAACAGATGCATATGTACACAAGAGTGATAGCTACTGGGAGTGACCTGTATAGCTCCAACTATGACGGATAGAATTCTACTGCCTTTATGCTTATTTTAAAGTCCCCTTGACACAGATTGATTAAAGGCAAGGACCCATATGAACTTATGAAAAATTTATGGATTTTTGAAAGAGCTTTAACATGTACCATTTAAGAACTAATCATTTCTTGGCTGTCACTATTTTCTTTTCCCTTCTCTCCATCACAAAATCTCTCTTACATTGGGAATATGTGCTTAATAATCAAAACCTGATGCTGTGGATTAAAGAGTAAAGATGTCACTGGATAAAATAAAACAACAACAACAGAAAAGAAATTAGATTTGTATGATTTTAACTATTCTTTAATCTGCTTCTGGGCAACAAAAGTGATTTGTGTCAGCCGTTATTGCATTAAACTTTAATTTTCTTCCACAAGAACAGGATTATATAAAGGAGTATTGGATTGCACTCAGCATGGATTAGCTGAGCGGTGTCTTTGCTGCCAAGGACCAAATGGATTTCCTTCCTTTTGTGATTTATATTTTTATTGCTGTTTTTTCCCCCTCCTTCTAATTCCCATTACCCGTCTGTTTGCCAGAACTGAGATACCCTCAAGAGCAGCAGAAAGGCAGGCAGAATTATTGGCTTATTGCATATATTTATGTTCCAAGGATCCTCACTAGCCAACGTCAAAGGAATAAGCTAGCCCTTAGCCATAGAAGCTGATTGCTAGTTTAAAACTGAAAAATTAAAAGCTTATTCATTGTAAGAGGGGCATAGACTTCTCTTCTTGAATTAAATATATATATGGATAATCAGCTTAATTTTTCCCTTAAAAGTTGATAAAATTTCCAGAGTTTTGCCTAATGGTAGATCAGCAAATGTTTGTTGGACATATAAAATGATGAACCATCAAAACAAAGATGCTGGTAGTATGAATGGAAGAGGAAAAAGATTCACTCAGTATACAGGCAGGAAACATCCAAAATTTGCAGGGATAAAAAGGCAGAAAATAAAATATAAACCCTCTACTAACAGACTGGATGTCATAAATTGCAGTTTGTATTTTGCAGCCAATTTTAGAAATGACTAATGAATTTTCTAGTCTTGACATTTTAACCAGTAAGGAGGTGCTTGGTTGTAGATGAGACAGAGGTATTTAAGGAAAAATATTTAAGCTATTAAGTTACAGAGGATGGTTTGGGTTTGTAGGCAGTGAAGTACAGCAGCCCGAATGCCTATCAGTAGTCTCTCTTGGGCAGATTCAGCAACACCAAAGGACTTTCAAGAGCAATAAAAAATTAAAAAGGTGTAGCAAAGCATAGAAAAGCTATTGTTAAAAAGTATAAATGAAAAGTCTGATTCTCCACCACAAGGATGAAGTAGGAGCAGAGGCAGGCCCTGCTGTCATTACATCACCAAAGCAATTCTTATTAATAATAAGTTCCAGAGCACATTTTCCATGGATCAGTCATAAAAATATTTTGTGGGTGACAAACAGTCCAGAAGCTTGAAACTGAGATGTGTAACTGCTGAAACCTGAACCCTTGATCCTGTGCTCAAATACTTTTCTTGATGTTGCACATCCGTTGCACAGTCCAGAACTCAATCCACAGTCAAACCTGGCCCAACCATTTAGTTTTGTGTTGCGAGGTAAACCTGACCTTTCCATAAATTAATATGTAAAAGAAGCACATTAAAAATTTCACTTGATTCCTCACTTGGCAATGCCGCCTACTGAATCACATAATTCCATGTCAGAGCTGGAGGCTTTCCTTATTCTTCAGATTAACAGGAGTCTTAGTTCATGGCATTTAGTTTGTTGGTACACAAAAAAGAGTCGGTTGTTGCCATATTGTCAAAATTAATCTTCATGATTGTTGCTGTGTTATTTTCTGAAATTGTTGAATTAGACTAGTGATTATTATCTCACTCTTGCTATTTTTTGGTAACTGTTAGATTTCTCAGAAGTAGCTTTCAGCTCATTGATAAATAGAACCTTTAAGTCATCATGCATTTTCCAAATAGGCATTTAGTGCCTTCAGACTACTAACAGAGACACTAGTCTGTCAAACACTAAATCAGAGAGGATATTTCCTGCTGCTTCTATCACATCAGAAAGATATACAGAGATACTCCCTATGGTGGCTTTAAGACTTAGTGTTTGCCTGCCATTTCTCTCTTACATGAAGGAACTATTTGTAATAGAATAAATATTGCACTATACAATAATGTAATTGAAGTATATTCCTTTTTACTGGGAAAAAAAAACCCAAAAGATTCCGTCCCCAACATGCATACACAAACCCACAGCCTCCCCCACCATGCCCAAAACAGGGAGAAAGATAAGCTTGTTTTAGCACATTCGTCAAAGTCTAAAGCAGTGGCTCTGCTTCCAGAGATCTCTCTGCGAAATGGAGCACAAAAAAGCACAGTTCTCTAGCTACTAACCTGCACGCATCTCAGGCAGAAAAACTGGTGCTCTTAAAACTCAGAAGGAGGCCACCCAATAGATGTTGTACTTGCATTTCTCCCTCTTACCTGACTAAATTAAGGTAAAATTCATTTAAATAGGGATTAAAGGTAACTCCTAGAATATTAATCTCCTGCAATTGTGAGCAGTCACTTCATGTAATGTCTTTTATATGCTTATCATATTACATCTGGAATGTAGTTATATTTTCCTTATGACTTTTTTGTCCCCACTACTCTTCCTAGGATGTATTTTTTGTGATGCCATGAGAGCTTCTGAATTTCTCTGCAGTCTTTGCAGCTTCCCTGGATGCAGCTTTTGTATTATTCATAGACAGAAATGTAGATGTGATAGCACAAAATGGTCCTTTAGGAAGGTATGTTTATGATCTTCTTTGCATCTTGATTCTGAAATTGGTGCTGTTCTGTCTAAAAGGCAAGGTCACCTCAGCATGCTGAGATGCACAGACACCAAACCCATCACGGTGGGCTTGCTCTGTAGATGCAGAACAAAAGTTGCTTGTGCAAAAAGCTCAGATTAGGTGGACATGCTAATAGGACTCCATGTGGCTCATGTCATGAACCTGGGCTGTATGTCACCTGTGCAGCAAAATTGTACTTGTTGTGCAAGCCATAAAGAATCATCTGCATGTGTGTGTGCATGAAATATACCATTTTGACCTGCATTTTATGTGGAAAACTACTGGTGTCAGACGTACTGTCCACTAGTAGTGAGAGGAGCTCAGGTCTTCACACAGTGAATCTCAAACCATCAGTTTTGAAAGATACTGTTGAGCTGTCAGTTTCTTTCAGTTTTGCCTTTTTTTTTCTGCTTAGCTGTAGAGATGTGGAAATCTGTGAGTAAAGTTTTTCTCAAGGTTTCCAACTTCATTGTGCAGATCAAAAAGGTTTGGGCAGAACTTTTGATTCTAATGAGAATTAGCCTGCTGTTGGCTGTCCCCATAGTATTTCAGTAGTAGTTTATTTGGGAAGTTGTAATGCAAACTGAACAAAAGAGTTAATGAAACATTTTGCATTTGAGGAAGATTCAACTTTGCTTAAATCTGACTGAAGTATGGGAGAAAGCCTCTAGTTGTTTCATCCCAATTCATCTGCCTAACTCAAATCAAACATGTCAGTGGCTGAGTAAATCACAAGCATATCTAGCTATATATAAACCTATTACAAACATGCCTTTGTTTTTCATTCTACCTATGTGCTCTCCAAGTCTGACTCCTGAAGATTTAGGCTATGATTATGCTGCTGGTTTTGACAGTAGCTGTCAATCAGAACAAGTCACTGTTGAAAATGTTTATATATTGGTTAGGTTTGCTTAATTTCTGGGACACTTTTTCACAAGAGATGAACTCCGATTAACTTGCTTTCAGCAGTAGAAAACTCTTTTCAGTGACAGCTTAAGAAGATCTTAAGCTGTGTTGTAACACAGCTCTTTTTTAAAAAAAGTAAATACCTCTAGTATTTAGTCCAGAGTACCATGAACCAAAATATGAATGATGCATTCTTGGTACGCCTTGATACCAAGCTCTTGGTAACGGCTCCATTCCATCAGCAGTATATTGGTTACACTCCTACTATATGCATACAATAAAGTAAAATCTACAGCAAAATGAGGAGGCACATGACTAGATTATCATGAACTTATTTTCTATAAGAATATACAACTACTGTGATACATTGTGGTGGCTGGTGCTGTGTTTTTCAGAGGCTAAAGAAACTGGAATTTGATTCTTTTTTTCTAATCCATTTTATTAAACTCATTTAATCCATTTTATTATACTCAGAAAAGGATATGGAAACTTTGGAGGTGATTCAGCACAGAGTCACAAAAGAGATTCAAGGAACAGAAAAAATACTTTAATAAATAAAAAAAGGGTCCTGTGTTTTAATTCATCAGAGTGACAATTGAGAGGTAATTTAATACTAGTTTCTAATTACTTACATGAGGAAAGGTATAAGGTCATGTAACCCCACTCCCTTCTTTCAGAAAGTGGCTGTAGTGAGTCTAATAAACCAAAGAAAAAACTAAACAGAACCACACTGGATCAGAGTTGTGAATTTTCAATAAGTGTAATGATCTTTGGAATAATAAAACAGCATTCTTCTAGTGGATTCTTTCTGGTCTGAAATTAAGACAAGATAACTTTCTGAAAGAAATATTACAATTTAATTACAAATTATTTGGTTTGAAGGAGGCATTGCTGGTTATAAGTGCACTGTAATATGGTCTCACATGGATTGAAAGTGGGTTTTTTTTATATATATAAATAATACATCATTGTAGTTAAGCTTACTTGAGTTAACTCAACTATTTAATCTTTTGAAATTTCTAGTATCTTCATTTGTTAACCTGAATGCTTTTGCCCTGCTCTATCCTATCACATCCAGAAATCTGACTTGATCAACTGGAGTTGTGTCACCAAATTCGTTGGTGTACAGCTGAAGCAAATATAAATTAAAAACTATAAAAAAGTGCTTTTTCTGTGATGCCATTTCCAATTTTTATTTGAATTTTAGCTCCCTGGAGGACCTGCAGCCTGGTGTAAATGTTTTAGCTGTTCTTTAACTACACTAACTTTAGCACTAAGAGCTGACCTCAGCAGGTCAGCAAAATGAGCAGGAGAGTAGAAAATCACTTTTTCCCAAATCATTTTTCAGGCTTCTTGATTTCTCTCTGTACAGGTTTTGCTCACATTGGACAATTTGTCTCCACATTTTTTCTTGAACCAGAACTCTATTATTTGCCGTAAAAGATGCATGGCTAATTGTAGAATAGACATCTGGTCAGGAGAGCAGCCTACTGAATTTGTAGTTTCCATAGGATTGTATTTTTGGGTATTCAAAACTATCCACTGTATATAAATCAAGGCTTGCAATTATTTAAATCAGTTCTCCATCTGACCTGTGTGCCATTCTCACTTCATATAAAAATACAATCAAGATTTTACTGCCCACTATTTATGACAAGTATGAAAATATTAGATGCCATTGTGACAGCAGCCAGGTAATTCCCTACCACAAATCAAGATTTAACTTTCATTTGCTTTCATAGTTTTTCCAGTCTCCAGTATTTCTCTTTATGAAATAGTAATAGAGTTTTTTGTATATTTCTGTGATTTTATGATGTAGTAGTGTATAGGAGCACAAGCTACCAAGAATGAAGCATTTCCGGTTCTCTTTAAAATGGGATGAAACTGAACTGAAAAGTTTGATTGCATTTCAAATACTGGGCACAGAGGTTCATTTGGTAAATCTAAGGCCATTTTGGAGGTAATTTTGAAACTGAGCATTCTAGAATGTGCCATAAAGCCCAGTTCCTGAAAGGATTTGAGAAAAAAAAAAAACTAGAATAAAAAAGAACTTACCATCTACTGCTCACTTTACATTATTGGTTTGGTAGGAGGGGGGTGGAGAAAATCTCTAAAAACCTACTAAAAAAGGCCAAAATGCATATGCCCTATACAACATGACTGTATTTTACATTCTTGTCTTTTTTTCCTTTAGGGGTGAAAAAGAAGTTGTAGACCATTTTGGTTTTTCAGTTGTCTCTTGTTAATCTGCTCTAGCAAAAACCAAAATCACTCAGTCTGTGGCCCAATTTAACTCAGTATCCCCCTGTGAAAGAGCCATTTTTTTACACTGAGAATGAAGTATAAGGTATATGAAGAGATACTGAAATTCTGCCATATGCTATAACATATGGGTAGTTTACACTATGTTAACATCCACGTGAAGAAGAGGACCCTGATGGACAAATGTATTGCATTATCCTATCTTGAACCCTTAGTAAGAGTACTTAGCACTTTCATAACATTGCAAAAAAATTAATTAATCTTCACCAAACCAGAGGTTTTGTAAATATTAATAAAGAAAATACACCCTACAACTAGGGACAGTGAGGCACAGAGTGAGCATAGAGCTATGCTAGTCTTGGTAATTAAGACATCGGAGCCCCTGTTCTTTCCTCTGTTTTGCAGCATGTGCCGCTACTTTTCAATTTGCTATATATGCAGCAGGCTTTGAAATGTGTGCACATCTTTTTGTACATTATGCACAAAATGATCATTTGTAGTGACAAAGAAATAGAACTGTCAGCAGTTTCTCAAATGTGTAGAAATATAGAGAAATATATATTTTATATTATGAGATACAACACACAGCGGTACAAATTCAGTGGTAAGAAGGCATACGTTATAGCTGGGTAAATAAGTGTGAGTTGCTGTAAGTTAGATGTTGAAGGACAGTTTTTGCTCTTATTTCTGCAGGTTGCTACCTGAGGTAGCATTGGTGAAATCACATTTATATTGGTATAATTGCACTGGTTCTGTATTTGAGGAATTAATTGAAGGGACATGGCAGCAAAAATAATCAGCAACAGGGTATAAAGAAGCAATCAGCTTCTCGCTCCTCTTAGCACTTTCCATTCCACACCTTCCTCTTCGATGTTGTGATTGTACACATGCCTCAACCCAGTTCCCTAATCTTGAAAGTTACATTATTTTAAATCCTCTCTGAGCAAGAAGTACTCTACGCAGATATAATCTCTTCTAAATGGCTAGCTTACTATGGTTTCAGTATGACTTCATATGGTACTAATAGTAATGGCTATATAAATAAAACGCAGCCTTCTGGAACCGTTTTCCATTGAATTCTTGGCTGCTGTGTTTACCTTTCTGTTACCCTGATCATTGTACACATAAAATTGAGAATGTTTTTTAAAAATTGGGTATACTGGGCTTTTTGTTTGATTTTATTTTGTTTTGTTACAAAGCAAGAAAGTTGACTTCGAAGAGTTCTCAAAATCCTGACAAAAACTCAGCTACAAGGAGCAGTTTCAGAAATTTCTTTTTAGAGTATTTCCATAAAACATATATAAGATGTAATTCCTTTTCATTTCCAGATAGGTTGAAATACATTCCCACTTCATGCTGTACACATTTGTAGCATGATTTTGTAGAGTGATTAATGATGTAAAGTAACAAACCCAGAAGATCTGTGCAGGACTGAGATCTAGGGCCTAGTCCCACAAAGATCTTTTTATATACTTAACATTGAGAACATCTGCAGTTTTAGTGAAGTCAGTTGAACCTCTTGAACTTTATTTTAAGCACATGTAAAGTCTTTGAATAGTCAAAGATCATAAATTCTTTTGGGTAGGAGCAGAATTTGCCTACTATTTATAACATAAAGAAACCAATGTATCTCCAGGCTGGAAGGAGTCTTTGGGTACAAGTGGATAACAATAATCATTTAGGCCCTTTATCCTGTCCAAAAGTCATACAAAGCGATATGGGGCATGTTACCTGGTGTAGTTTGTACCATCAGATGCTATAACATTGTTAATGTCATTTGTAACAGAATACAGTCAGAGTTTAAATTTAAAATAGGATACTTAGGTGTGTTGTTAGGTTTTATGAAGAATAATAGTATCAGAAAACTCTCCTGTTTTTATTTTATTTAAATGTTGCTGTTCTTTGGGTAAAACTTAGTTTGGGATTTATCATGGTATGTTTAAATTGGAGAGCCTGATGTTGACATAAATTCATTGCAGTGCAAGCATTGAATGTTATTGTACGTATGTTATAGCATATGGCAGAATTTCATCCCTCATCTCTTTCTTATGGTCTGTCCTCAGAGTCACTAAAAGGCTGTCCCATGAGAAGACTTTGTTAAATTAGGTCAGCAACTGGAGGAGGCCATGTGTCAACTCCATTGCTGAATAATACGTCAGGGTTAACACTTGAAAATGATCTTTTCTTCCAACTTTTCTGGGAAGAAAAGAGAAATCTGACAAGAGATCTTAGTCTGTCTATAGGAGTCTCTGAGATACGTCTCGTCAGATATTTATGAGATGTTTTAAAATTTATTTTCTATGCCTATGTTAACTACACTGTTGTTTTCAGACGTTTGAAGCATACTGGACAGATGTCTGTGGGCAGAATTAACTTCACCTCTGTGAAGCTCCTGTAGTGGCATGTATGTCTGATCAGGAAGACGGGGCTGACCTTGCAGCTAATGTCTTGGCTGCTTATGGTATTGGTAGTAAAAGAATGCTTTTGCATAAATTTGTTTCTACAGAGTCTGGATTGCTTTGCTGTAACCTATTTCACTTTACATATAGTCACACATACAGGGGAAGGAGAGAAATGCTAGCATAGCATGGAGTGGTGTATGTATGGTATATCCTCTGCAGGACATGATCTTGCTCCAGCCTTCCAGACAGAAGGAAACTTTACCCCTGTTGCTTTACCAGTGGTTCCATTTCCACTGTATTTCTGCCACCCATGATTTTATAAAACTTTACCACAGCCACTCACATTTGCATCTTTTTCAGGCTGACGAGTATAAGCCTATTTAATAGTTCTTCAGTGCTGCAGGCTTTGATTAGCTTTGTTGCTGCCTTTGAACCTTTTCCAGTTCTTCTATTCACTTTTTGAGATGGAAAGTTTAGTACCCCACGGTATTCAAGAAGCAGACATGCCATGATTTATACAGTGGCTTAATTATGTTCTCTGTTTTTTTGTTTTGTTTTGTTATTTCTTTACCACTTTTTTAGTAATTCCTAATATTTTATTTACTTTTTTACCTGCTACTGAGGACTGAACTAAAATTTTCATGGAAGTATTGGGTTTTTTTCCTAGATCTGATTCCTGAATAGTGGCAGTCAGCTCAAATCAAACTCAGACTTTAGGGCTCTTTGGGTTTAAGTTACAAAATTTAATTTATGCTTTGACGCACAGTTAAGACTTGGATCTATGAATCAGCAATGAACAGAAGTTTCCGGGCTGTTCTGACTTTTTTTTTTTCCCCCCCTCTTTTAATATCCCAGTGCAGAATTTCTGACCATATTGCCTGGAATACAGGAGTGACAGTTTTAGCTGTTTCTCTTCCAGAAAGATGACTTGTGCAGAAATGGGTATGTAGAAAGACTTCTAGAATAAAGATAGTGCCTCTTAGAGAGGAGGCTAGAATACTCTGACTTGTTTAGCCTAAAAGGGGCACGATCGCTATCCATAAAAACATTTTGAGGGCAAACACCTAGGAGGGAACTCCCACCAAGCTAAAGGTCAGCTAAAGTTCAACATTGGCATAAAAACAAATTAGCGGAAGCAGTCCATGAATAAATTGTATGCTAGGAATTAGGTGGCTGCTAACTTTAATGCTATCAGCTTACCAGTGGCAATAGTGAGGACAAAAAGAAAAAATCTGTTTTCACTATGTACTTTAGAAGTTGAAGAAAAGTAGTATTCTGATATCTTTCCTGTAGAAGCAGGAAACTAGACCTTACACAGGATTCCTCTAGCCTTGTCTTTTATGCATATAAGTGGAAAAATGACATTACTCATCATTTGAACAGCAAAAGAAGAAAAAAAATGAAGAAAGTTTGCCCAAACCTTCCAAGAGGCTTTGGGCCTGACATTGGAACATGGCTGAACATAGTGTTTCCAGTAAATCTATGTGCATCCAAAAATACGGGTTATGACTGAATCTTTATTAATGTGTTTCTCCTTCCTGTTGTACTGTTTAACTTTGAAAACAAATACTATGTGCTCTGCAGATGCAATATTTGTCAAATGGGTTTTCTAATTAGTAATGTTCCTTGAATGAGTGGAGTGGATATTAAAAGTATGATTTCTATTTGTTATTTCTGACATTTCCACTACCCCTTGAATTTGAATGTTCCTTCTTTTTATCTTTTCAAACTGATTGTGGGCCTGACCTCATCTGAAGTAAAAATACAACTCAGTAGAGACAAAGAGAAGGAGAGAGGAAAGTAGAATTTGTGCATTTAGAGTGTTGTTTGAATTGACGTAATGTACCCAAGTGACTGAATTGCAGAGTACAGTATGTTTCCTGAACCAAACTCTGGATGCAGAATACTGCTTATCTTCATTCTTGTCATTCATTTCTCCCATCCCACCTCCTCTTCTTGCCATGTTCTTTAGTGACAGTTGCATTCCTTTCAAGCGCATTTTCTTATCCACGTTATATGTTATTCTAGCTCTTTTATTTAGGATTTTTCACACATCCTTCACATCTCCTTTACAGTCTCCAGTCAATAAGCGCTAAGACCTAAATACTCCTTTGCACTTCATGGCTATTCCCTTATCACATGCATTTTCTGTTGCCTGAAGGCAGATCTGTACAATTTTTGTTATTGAAATCTGTTTTTTTTTTCTTCCCAAGCAGATGGAGGATGTGTAAATGTGTCTAAAGACTGAGAATACCATTAACTTGGTTTTTACAGAGCCCTGGGAGACACAATGTCTCTTTGGCTCCTTTTAAACCAGGCTGAAAAAAAATAGTAATAACTCCACAATACAAGCAAAGCAACTTTAGCACATTATTGTGTCTCTCTTATAGCTCTGACTGCGGGGAAAAAAAGATGCACTTCTGCTGCTGTGCATCAATCTTTTGCTCTTTGCAAGAGAACACAATCCCCAAGTCATACACAAGCTGGATTTACATTATTCCATTAAGTATTGATTGTAATGCTTGAAGCCCTTATTGTTGCAATTTATCAGAGCTTTTTGCACTGTGATGGGTAGAAAATAATACTGCCCAGCTACTGCTTGTTGTGCACTCCACAGCTGATAGGGCAAAACTGGTAAAGAAGTGTTGTGCTATTCATTTTTTTTTAAAGTCAGTAGATTCAGAAGGGAAAGTTATGTTAACTCAATTTGCTCAATAACTGGTGTAAAATAAAGAGCATCCAATCGCTAATTGGGCATAGAGATCTGAATCAGAATTATTTTACAAAAGGTGGATGTCCTTCTCTTACTGCAGCTCTGTGAGACTAAATTCATTAAGTGCAAAAGATTAGAAACTCCTTTTTTTTTGGCAGAGAGGGATGTTCAATCTTATTATTTTTATCAGAGCTCATCTAGGCTCCCTGTTTAACTTCAGACTGGAGTTATTGCTTCAATAAAACATAACATTAAATTTTTAAAAAAGAAATTGAATATAATCAGCAATGTTTTAAACAAATGATTGTATGACTGAATGAAAAAGCACATCAGCATAAAGGAGCCAAGGCTGCTTTCTGAGACATTTCACACAAGTTTTCTGGTCTCTAAATATGCTTTTCATAAATGATGACTTGGAAGATTATAATTCTGGAAAACATCTGAGTCAACTCTTTGTCAAAATATTGCTTCTATACACGTATATTTATACATCTAAAAACAAGTCTGAAGGGTATGATGGAGAAAGCCAAATCACCAGTGTAAGATTGTCTGGGCCAGATCCTGGTTGAAGTAAGTTAACATGACTACATAAAAAATACATCATATCTATTAAAATGTTGGTTTAACTTCACATGATAATTTTTAAAACATTGAGACTTCTGTCTGCCCCAACTTTTTACAAGATTATTACACATCTGAGCTATGACTTTAGTATTAATATTTCATAATTCATACAGATAATAATTTCATCTCTTAAACTTTAGGAGCGTAACTTGAGCATTGAGTCCACCATTCAGGAATGACAGAGATCCTCATCTGTCTCATCTTCAGCTATTTGGCCACTAAAGGAGCTGAAAACTGTCAAAGCTGTCTAAAACTTCATTCAGTTTCATCGCTGGTGATCTTTGTGCTTGCCAGCATTTCAAGGGGATTCCCAGGTACAGGCCTGCAAGGCCTGATTCAAGGGGTTGTTACAGAGCATGTCCTACTGTGCAAAAAATACATGTTTATCTGGTATGTGTGCAATGGTGGTTCATATCCTCAAATCAACAGGTGAGGGATTTGAAGTTGGGTTGGTCTTTTTAATCATTCAGTAAAGTACTTTAGAGGACGCAGAACCACTGCTACCACCTCCACCTTATTTTTTCCAAAGTTAGGAATCACAGACAAAATTCACCACCTGTGGGTGGAAGGGAAGACAGCTACTTCCCTACAGCTGAGAGCTAATGGAGTTGGTACCTAGTTCTGCTGTAAGAAGTAAGGACCCTGGCATTGCCGTACAGCTGGTTAGCTTAGGCAGATCCATGCCAGGTTAGTGGCTGTTGTGAATGCTATTGGTAGACCTCAGTACATTGCTGTGTCCTTCAGGAGGAACCAGAAAATCTATTTCAGGATTCTGTTAGATGACAGGAAACACTGCAAGCTAGTATAATGCTCACTGTTGCAATGTCAAAGTTCTGTTGCGGAGTTAGCTCTTGAGCAATCTCAGAATCACCCAAGGATTCCCTAACAATTCTCATAAACACTGCTTTATGCAGAATGGAAATGTTTCCAGAGTTTAATCCTGGGATGCACGTGTAGGACAATCCTATATATGCAGTACTTGCAGGCATGACCCTCAAAGTTGCTCTGTCACAGCCAATGCCCACAAAAAATAGTGTTGTTCTTTTGCCTCTCTATCTTTGTTTTGAATTTATTTAAAGTTTAAAGCATATTTTTAACTGTACTAATGATAACTTAACTGACTTTGCCTGTTAAAGCTGGATGGACAGTTCAGCTAAACCACGTGGTTTTCTTGTATCCAACTGGACTAGTATCAAGCCTGAGCTCTGAGATAGAAAATTCTAATTTTGTGGAGATGCATGAGAATAGAAGAGAAATCCTACCTTGTTTTCCTCTTTGGGGGTCTGGCAACAGTCCACCTGAGTATGCCGAAAGCACTCTTGGCTAGCACAGCTGACAATATCAGCCTGTGAAAACCTTCTGCAGAGACACTGATGAAATAAAATCCAAGCCCTTCGCTTCACAGGTCTGCATTGGCCAAAATATCTGGCTTCTTGGAAAAGTACATTCTCTGCCGCGTCAAAGAGTGACAAGGTTGATACTCAGACTGGCAGAAATATTTCTGGGAAAGTGTGCTGGAATCCCTTCAAGAGTTTCTGCTAACAGCATAGCCCAGTATTTGTAATGTAAAGCATGGCTAAAATTTGGAAAAGGGTTCTTCACATTGTACATTCTGTGGTATGTACACTAAGAAAAATACACTGTTAGAATAATCTGTGAATTTTTAAGACAATGTGAAGAGGACTGAAAACATGTTGTTCTTTACACCTTCTAGGAAGCATTGCATTATAGGTTTATCCATTCAGTTGTTCTGTGTAAACATTAGTAATGTAATAAGTCTCTCAGTACTCCTCATGCCAAAGCTGATCTCTTCAGGATCCTATGTCTTTGCGTAAGTCTCAAATTAGAAAGGTGGAATTGAATCCAGACTGCCAAGAGAAGAACATCAAGGGCAATTAAACTGCTTTGATTTTTTTCCAGAAATGAACACTGCGTGTTTAGGAATTGTGTTGAAAGGTGGAACCTCAGGTCAATCAAATGTTTTGCACATAATTCCAATGAACAACTGCTTCTGGGAAAAGGAGCAGAAAGGGAGCTGGCTGTATGTCCTCTTCTTCCATGTTACTAGATTGTATCTTATTAGCCAGGTGTATTTCACTGGTGAGAGTCATCACTTACAGCTGGGAAGATTTTTTTTTTTCACATCTGTAATAAAATGGCTTTTAATTGTATCTCTACTTCAAAAACAGGCCAACAATCATGAAAAAAAATCAGAAAGTCATGCTGAATATTTTTACATTTATTTAACTGCTTGTGTTCCAGCACATCTCTGTGGAACTGGGACAATGTTTAACTCAAAACTCATCTTGACATGTATAATGTTCAGCATGTGGCACAGAATTTGCATTGGATTCAGTAGCAGACTTTTGTTTGTGGGATGTGTTTGAGGCATTTGCTTATGGAAGGATGATGGGATAGTCTGTAAGAATAGGAAATAGAGCTTGAATAAATGTGGAAGGCCTTCCATAGCAGAACAAAACTGGCATTCAGCCTAGGTTTATATTGAAATTATCTGAAATAATTTATGAGATGCTGTCCAGTAAACAGAGTTTATCATCTAAAGAGCCACAAAGAAAAAAAAAAATCATTTAAGAAAACCATTGTAAGGATAAAGTGGAAAAGAGGCTATAAATCTTGACTTGATAGAGTTGTTTTTCTAAAATTTGTCTTCCCAGGTTTAATGAATGATGATGGTTTGGGTTATTGCATGAACCTCTGTCTGCAACATAAATTCTGAAATTGTATCTTTACCAAGCAGACACAGAGCCAGGTCCTCACACTTTTTTTTTAAAGGAAGTCCATAATTTCTGTTACTCCTTATGAAATTGTCTCTTCATTAAAAAAAAAGAAAAAAACAGCTGTCTTCCTCTCAGTAATTCTGTTTAATGATTGACATGTTTTGTTGACCTGGTGGATCAACATGCTATTTCGTGTTACAATAATTCTTATCTTAAATGGCTATCCTTTGATATCCCAAATACTTCTCTTTACAAACACTACCATACAATAAATACAACGGGGGTTACTAGGTTTTCCAGTCACCCTCAGGTTTCTCTTTACGTGTCTCCCTCAGACAGCTCCATTGGCACAAGCTAACTACAGAACCACCAAATCCTGGTTTAGAGCAAAGCAAAGGAAAGAAAAATGACCCCCAGGCAGCTAGTTCTCACTAATGGTCCCACCATTTTGTTCAACCAGTTTTGATGCGATGTGAGAAAACACGGAGTTATTCCATGGAGCTGTGGGTAGTCATGTTCTAATACCTAAGTACAACTATAGAGGACAAGAAACCATCTGGAATGAAAAGAAAGAGGAAGTGCCAGCACTGAAATAAGATAAGTAAGAGGAAAAATCTAGAGTGTGGGGAATCAAGATGTGTTTGTGCGTGTAAGCAAATGGAGAAAACAAGAAAAATTAAAATAATCTGGAGTGAGGATCTGATCAAAACTCTGTAGATATGTTGGCACTAATGAACACATTTTGCTCATATTAGCCTGTTTTTCTTGGGAGCCCCTCTCCCCTCAGACCAAGCGTGATATAATGGCAGTATATAAAATAAAATAATTCCTGAAGCGTGATAAATGGCAGTATATAAAATACAATAATTCCTGAAGTAGAGTTACTTTTAGATATGATAAAGGCAGTATCTGTAATATATATGTTTTTGATGATAATTTCATTCTGAGGGAAGAAAAAGATGCAATAGTGCAAGTAACATCAAAGAAGAAAGAATTACACATGCACAGAATTCTCTGTAGTATTTTAGAAGTTCAGTTTGGCAAATAGAGCTGGAAAATCAAGAACTCAAACTGAGTCTGTGGAGATGAGCGTAAAGGTCTCTGGGAGGTCTACCCGAGTTTAGAAATTAATCTGTGAAGTTCATGGTCACATGATAAGGAGGACACCTATGCACAGACACCTCACAACTCTCATTAAATGCTCTGGTAGAAATATCTTGATTAATAGTTCTCTGACATTGTTTTATAGTAAGTTGAAATGGTAGTAAAAATGTGTTTAAATTATCCCAACCTTTTCAAAGAGACTTTTCCAGTAATCTGATCCAGCATACCAAAAGTTTTCCACTGCCAACACTTTCAGGTTGAGTTGTCACTGCTTTTCATCTTTCACAGACAAAAGTCACAAAAATAGGAAAAGGAAGCAAAGCTGATGTGTTCTTAGAACCATGTTTGCATTGACTTTGTTATGAATTAGATATGAATATATGTTGGAATACAACTTGAATACAAGTTGGAGATATTCCAGCTGCAGCAAAATTTCATTCCATGACAGGAAGCACCGGTGAAACTAGTCTGTATATCAAGCTTCTGGGTTGGCATCATAATCTAAATCAAAGTCAGTAATAAAACCGACCTCAGTTGGTTCTTGATACAGCTCTGGTTTTAATGTCTGCAGACCCATCTTTTAAATCTTTTACATCCAAATCTAGAAAGATTGGAACAGATACAGTACATTCAATATGCATTTGGTTCTGTAATTTATACCCGGAAGAGTTATGAAGCCTGAATAATGAGGAAAAAGAGGTTATAAAACCACATTTTTTATTATTTTTTTAAATTTTTAAAAAATCTGTAATCTCTCCTGAAAACACAGTTTTTTTTCTAAAGAGCTAGATAATTCAAAGTACCATGGAGTGCCTTCTTGAATAGTAGGTATGTTGAACAGTACTATTTTTTCAGGTCTGTTTATAAAACTTGTTTCATACCAGTATTTTGGAGATGACCGAGAGTAGGAGAGAGGACAATTATGAAGAAGAAAGTACATAACACCATTAAGTACCTTTCCCCTTCTTCCCACAGCTTTCCTCTTAATTCCATTCCTTCTGATGTTTCCTTAATTTATTACTTTATTTTCTGGCAGCTGTACTAAATGTTAGAGAGACAATACTTGTTCTAATTTCTGTGAGTCATGTTCAGGTAATTATTTCAGGCTCCAAACATTTTGATGTGGATTTGTACAGTTAATTGCAGGGTTGAGTAACTAACCTACCACCACTACTGGGAAGCAGCTTGAAGAATGCATTTCAGATTTGATCTCAGATTTATAACCATACTTGGCCATATATATACACTATTAAAATGCTTTTGTAATTAATACATATTTACATTTTAATAATACATGTGAAAAAAAAATCCTCAAATATTTTTCATTCTAACATTTATTTATCTATAAATTCACTTTATGCTTCCTGGTATATCACTGTGGGCATTCTTTGCACATGAGGAAAGGAGGACAGGGCCATGAAGTCTGAAAGATAACTTAAATGGGTGCAGTTCTTTTAGGTGTTTTAAATTAAAGTTCTCAAAGGGAGTTGGCACATGTCTCCAATCCTGCCTCTTACTTCCTCCTCCCCATTCCTCTTCCAAAAAGAACACAACCAGTAAAAATTAGCAACTACAGTTACTAAACTGTGATTTTTGAAAGACCAGAAATATTAAAGTGGTATGCAAAGAACCAAAGTATGGAAATCAGTTCCTATTCATTGCTCTTTAATATCAGCATTTTTAAACTACTTTTTTTCATACAATACATTTTTGTGCTCAGTCCATGTGACACTTGACAATATCAAAGTGACAGATTCAATAGGAGGGGGACAGCATGAGATGAACAGGGAAGTAAATTAGGAGATCCAACATGTGAAAGCAGCATATATGGGACCAAGACTTCTTTCAGGTAGCTGTCGGCTGATGTCAGTAATAAGAGGTTTGCATGATACAGGAATATCAGCAGAGTCCTACCTTCTAAGGTGTTTGCAAGCAGGTGTATGTGTGCATGTCCATGTTGGTTTGAAAGCTATTAACAGAGGGGGTTTTTTGTGGTTTTTTTTTTCTGTTTTCTTTTTTCTTCCCGTTGCTGCTGTAATATATTACAGCAAGAAAAATCCAAGACAGGGAAATGATCAACAGAATTGATTGCTCAGAATCAGAAAGGGGCAAGCTAAAAAGAGGTTCAGAAGGTAGATTTAAAATAAAGTAAATCAGTGGAGGAAACAAGCAAAGAGAAATTAGAGGTTAGATCTGTGCCAGATTTACTCTATTATTAATCAATATTCTGGTTCCCTAGACTTAACCAAATCTTGCCATCTGTTCATCATCAGTCATGGAAGCCTTTAAAAGCAGAACAATGTAGGTGCTTGCACCTAACTTGATAAGCAATGGAGAAACCCCTTAAAATTCTTTATTTTCATGTAGAAAAATGGAATTGGAAAGTTGTTAATTCTGCAGCAGCCCAGGCTGGGGGCTTGAACAGGCAAGTAAGAAAAGAAGGATGAATATGGGGAAGCTATGGCTACTTGTGTTGGTTACATAGATACTCTGCAGCTCTGTTGAGGAAAGGTTGAGGAAAAAAAAACCCTCTTACTTATTTAGCTTTTTGTTTGTTTGTTTTTCTGAAGGGGAAAAAAAAAATTTACTCATGGTTCATTTCAGAGAATAGAGATCCAGTAGGAAGAAGGAAATAGTTAAAACTATTAAGGAATGAATAAAGTGTCAGCATAGGCAGGATCAAGGCAAGGATGAATTCCGGCAATGCTCCAGAGGGAGAAAGAAGCAGTCATACACTGAGAGACACATAAACATTGGGATATGAGGGAAAATAGCTCTGGTTCAGGAAAAATTATGTGCTTAAACATGTTGGTTTCTTTTTGTTGTGAGATCACAGAGTTGCTCCTTCAAGCTGACTGATCTGTGTTAAGATAAAAGCCAACTCTTTCCTTCCTTCTAAATAGTTTAAGTTAAAAGCAAAAGATTTGTGCTCTATTGTTTCTTCCTTACCCAACTCTTAACTCCACCTTCTCCCCCAAATTCCACAACTATAATTCTATTTTGAAATTTGGGTATTGAGAGAGAGAGATATGGAATAAAATGCTGTCCTGGTTTCGGCTGGGATAGAGTTAATCTTATTTCTGGTAGCCAGCACAGTGCTGTGTTTTGGATTTAGGATGAGAATAATGTTGATAACACACCCATGTTTTAGTTGTTGCTAAGTAGTGCTTTCACTAAGTCAAGGACTTTTCAGCTTCCCATGCTCTAGCAACTGGGAAGGCTGGAGGTGCACAAGAAGCCGGGAGGGGGCACAGCCAGGACAGCTGACCCAAACTGGCCAAAGAAACATTCCATACCATGTGACGTCATGCTCAATATACAAACTGGGAGAAAGCTGGCCAGGAGGGCTGCTGCTCGGGGACTGGCTGGGCATCAGTTGGCAGGTGGTGAGCAATTGCATCATGCATCACTTGTGTGGTATATTCTTTTATTATTATTATTAATAGTATTACCATTATTATTACTATTTTATTTCAGTTATTAAACTGTTCTTATCTCAACCTATGAGTTTTCTCACTTTTACACTTCCAATTCTCTCCCCCATCCCACTGGGGCGGGTGGAGTGAGCGAGCAGCTGCATGGTGCTCAGTTGCTGGCTGAGGTTAAACCACGACAAATGCTAATGTCCTTTTGTTTGGCTATTTAGTCCATTTATTCCCTAGTCCTGGATCATTGGATTAATCTTTTTTTTCATATAGTAAAAAGCTAAAAGAGGTGTCACAGTAGGAAATAGTATGATATTTTGTAAATTTTTCATAATTTGAAAGTAATTTGAATTAGAACTGTTGCTGAATCTGCATTCTGATCTCCTGTGAACACACCAAGGAAATCATAGGCAGAATGAAATTGTGACACAGTGAGGTCACTCCAAATGCTATGTTATCTCATTTTGGTGATGGAAAGATTCAATACGTTAGTTCCCATGCTGATAATAGATGGACTGGCAGAGGCTAGCATGTTTCACAGCAGAATTATGTCTTGGTTTTCATCTGGAGACCAGCAGAGGAATGGCACTGAACTTTCCAAGCTCTCTGAACATGGCCTGTATGAGTTTTTCTAGCGGAAACGACCAGAACAAAAGCAGTAAGTGGCCAAAGTTCTGAAAAATGTGCTAGTAAATGGATAAAACAAACCACTTCTCATTTAAAAAAGATTAATTAGTTAAACCCTAAATCCTATAGTTTATGCAGCTCAATTCTACACTATTGCCACCTGTTGCAATAAAAAAATATACACATGCTTTGCTTAATAACTGAATTTACTTATTATACTGTGAGGAAATATATTCAATTTAACTAAAGCCACAAAGAAACAAGTACATTTTACTTGTAGAAGTGAGAAAGTTCTTTTTTTGTAGGGTTCATTATTATACAGTCAAGAGATTACCATGTCTGGGAAAGTCTTTCAAATGCCCATCAAATTATGCAAAATTGTGAAGGTGATAAATAATTTGTTTCAATTTTTATATTTCTTCTGCCATCAGGCAAGGCTAGCTTGATGGATCATATGTCATACAGCATTACCTCTTGTAAGATGAGAATATTCTACGTCACATAGTTAGGAGAGTTTCTGCAAGCTCTTTGACTCATCTTTTAAAGAGACCGATGGAAATGTCTCTCCTTTCTCTTAGCCCATTGCAAAATTTAGGCCTTCGTTTTGCTGTGTCTCAGTTTACTTATGATTATATTAATAATAACTGCTTGCTGAACATCAGGGAGGATTAATTAGTTAATGTTTGTAAAGCACTGAGATTTTTATTAAGGATTATGTTACAGAAGCAACATATTATTCCCTCCTACTTCAGGATTAAGATATGCATTAGTGGCCCATAAGTAATGCCAAAGATCTCTGGGTCACCTGAGGAGAACAGAATCTCAGTTTTTGTATGATCTATAGCTGTAACTATACTTATAGCTTTTGTCGTTGTAAAAGTGCTCAAAACAAGTTGAAACTGCCTTGCTGCATCAACTCTGAAGACTGCTTCAGAGCAGAGAGCCTGAAATGAGCAACACTGCTGATTCCCAACCTCTTTAATTTGACCCTGTCATGCCTCAGAAATCTTCTCCTCTGGTCTTTCTCAAACAATAGGATGTTCTCCTTCATTACATTAATGTCAAACACACTATTCCTCTTACATTAATGTCATGCATAGAAGTTGTGATGTAAACACTCACATTTCTGTGCAGCATAGTACTGGAACTCCAAATATTATCTGATACGAACAACATGGTAATTTGTATGAGGATACAATATTTCATATTTACGGTTTGCAAAAAACATACTGATCATTTGTACAGTTTTAACCTAAAATGACATTGTTATGGGACAGTAAATGTGGATAAAGTTTGATAAAGGATGTTAGATGTTTTCATTTATTCAACAAAAAAAAATTACTGCAGGAGCAGCACATGAAAATATTGCATCATGTTAGGTATTTCTTATGTGATAACAGGGAGTGGGGATCTTGATTCAGTCTACAAATAAAATGTCATGCAGTTCTAGGAAAAGGAAGCTTATTGAGGAGAAGGCTTAGCTGGTCTTATGGCAAGGTTGGACATGCCGTCATTACTTCTGCTGTTTTCTGACCTTGCATTCAAAGGCTTGGAGCTACACAGGTCAACCCCAAGCTCCAGTTGAAGGCCTGTTCATACCCTCAACTGCTTAAGAACACAGTTGTCCATTGCATGAAACTGTAATATTAAAAAGAGTGTTCATCTGCATATATTTATTTATCTCTAATAAAGCTATTGTATATAAATACATTATTTCCACATAGGGCTGTGATATAGCTTCCATTATTTTGCCTCCAGAAAAGGTTTTATTGGTCTGTTTGATTATTTTTGGGCACAGAATTTCACTTTTGTAAAAGGAGACCATTTCTGATACTAGGTGAGGAATCTGTATGGTTCTTTACTCTAGACACAAGATATTTTAAGAGTGGAACAGGAATAAATTATTAGTTATTTAGTGACTTTTTAGTGACATTTTCCACGCAGTAACATTATTTCAGCTGTTCAGAATACAGAATAAATATATTAAACAAGAGTGCTTCATAGGTAGATGATAAATATAAATATATATAAGTATATATAAATGCACATAAAATATTAATATAAATAGATAAAAAAATAAATAAATAGAACTTTAAATATAGCTAGAAGAAAAATAAACCCACATTTTCCTAGGGTATCAATAAGTCATAGAATGAAGGAGAGGTTTCAGAAAAGGACAAGTCTCAAAAGTAGTTTCAGGGCTATTCACAAAAGAAAGCTTCCTAATCCAGAGGATGTTTCACATATGACTTCAATCAGATCTTACATAAGCAGGTGTTCATCTGAAAATATTTGATCTGAAATTGTTGCAAGATTAACATAGAGTTTTCCTAGTAACAAACTATAAACGGTTACCACACTGCACTTCGATTTTCCCTCTATTTTATGGAACTGATTTTTTTCCCATTCTCATATTAAGTAGCAACCTGACTTACAATTGACCCTGTACCATGCTGGTTTTTTTGACGTGCTGTATTCTCAGCTTGAGTAAATCAGTATACATTTACATTGGCATTATTACCATTATTCTTACTGACTCCTACTGAGGCCATTGATCTAAGTAAATTGATGTTTACTAACCTCTGAAGGCTGGCACGAGAGTTTTGCAGAAGTGTACAGTAAACTGGAAAGGTGCAGTTTCCCATAAGGCTTAGATTACTGGTAGTAAAATACTGACCACATCCCTTTTCTTGGTCCCGTAGAGAAGTCTGTGGTTTTGCCTTTCCAGAAATTGTCAGCTTTAGACTGAAGCAGAAGCAGCCATGTCTATCTGAGCAAAGTGTGAGTTAAGAGGGAAAGATTTAACTAGCCAGCATGTTTCATGTTCTGTAGTCCTCCCTCATGGCAGAGATCTATCATTCTCTCAGCTAGGTTATTTCTGTGCCTTGAGTTTTCCCTTGATTTTTCTTAACCACTATAAACCCTATCCCCACAGTAACAGTCTTACACTGTAGGGCTTTGGATGAAACAGATCTTTTGTTTGAGAAATGCATTTTTGGTAATGGTTTCACACTGAGCAGCTATTTTTCAGGTTTAACAATCTGCAAACTGCATTTTCTCTAGCCTTTTTTCATGTTTTGGAAAAGGCAGGGAAAGCACTTTCCTGCTGTCCGACCACATAAGAACAAACCTGAACTGTAACTAAGTGGTGAAACACAGTCTAGAAGTCCCTCTGCAGAGGTAAGAGACTCTAGAGGAAGAGTCACTTCTCATGTGATCCAAGGAAAAATATGTTGCACGCCTTTGAAGAACAGCAAGGCTTCTTACTTTTCACCACCACTAAGCTGTTTTTGACACTTTCAGCCTCTCTGAGAGTTTTCTATGCTATGGTCCAGCCCTACATGTAGTCTGGAACAAGATGTACCTTACCCAGAATTAAAAAAGCCCAATCAGCATCTTCTCTATCATTTCTCCCCATTTTCTGCAAATACTTTTATGTCAATTCCTGCCTGTCAGAAGCACCTGGAGTTACCACTGGAAATAACACTCCTAGGTGGCATTTATTACTTGGTTGACAGATACAACTGCATATAGAAGTAATTGGGCAAAGTAGGAAAGAGTTTTCCTTGTTTCTTCTCAATAAATTAAAAGGTCAGCTTTGAAAGTTCAGGCTTGTGATCAGTGAGGACATTCTTGTCTAGTGTTTACCACAGTAAAAATGTGATAATATGATAAAAGACTGTTTTCTCAATGGACAAGATCCTGGTTGGTGCTGAACAGCTGTAGATTGCTAAGAAGATGGTATTTTGTATATGCCTGCAATAGCTACATTTTAAAAAATAGCTACAATTTGCAATTACAGCAGCAAAATTACGCAGGATGGAGAAAGATTTGTATTTGTGTTGCAGAGCTTCCTAGATACAATTTTCAGAGGTGCTTAGGAGCTAAAAGCTTCTGGGATTTCTGTGTGACTTAAGTCATTTAGGTTCTTGGAAATTTCACTTGCCATCTACGTTTCAGATGTGGCAATAAAGGACAATGTGATACATACAGGGAAAAGGTGGAGCTAGGAGAATGAAGTATGAAGCAATTGAAAGTTCATTAAATGGGCTGGTAGGTATCTCAGAAAAACCAAGTAAGCCCTTCTTATTGTAAAAGGAAAATGCAAATAAGTATCACACCTTTGTAAATAGTAATAAAAATGCAATATATAAATATTTCCTCTGTCATAACTCTCCACGCTTTAATCTGTTGTGTAGGGAGGTTTTTTCTAACCTTCATTCACATGTGAATTGCTACAGGATTCCTCAGATAAAATACTGGTAATGCAGGTCATATATGAATTAGTCAGGCCCGTATCTGTATACAAGAACCTTGCATAGTAAAAGCATCAGATCATCAGTACATCTTCAGGTACTTGCCAAACAACTACTCACAGATATGGTTATGTAATGATGGATCCTCAGATGGAGGAAACTACAAAATTTGATCTACTGTCAGGATACTATTCCTTACATCCTTCTGAGGATCCCACATGCTTTATGCGTGTTAGTTAATCAACTTATATCCTCTCTGAGAACTGACAACAGTTAAAATTGTTATCAGGACAGGAGCAAAGTGTACAATCAAACTGTAGCACATGGACAATTCCCAAGGCTTCGTTCCAACCTTGCAAGCATACAAAAGGATGTCCCCTGAGGGAGGTCAGCAAGAACGCAGGTCCCAGTGAGTGCTCAGCATGTCTAGTAGGCACAATTTCCTTCAGAAATTTAGAGTCTGCGTTGAATAAAACAGCGTTTGTATTTGTGAAATTGATCCTTGCTTACGCCCTGAGTAACAGCGGTCTTGTCTGCACAATGGGGAAGGTGTTTTTTTTAGCTCAGAGATGAAATTAATTCACAGATGTTAATGAGGTGCTCAGATTCTGACAGTGCTGATGAAGACGGAGGCAGGTTGCAAAGCAGAGCGGGCTGTCAGTGTGCCGATGGAGTGCACCTGCAGGGGCCTCGTGCCGTACATTGTTGGTAATTAGCAACAATGTCTGAAGGGCTTGTTCAGTGCTGCCATGCGTGCTCCTTCACCCTTAAATCTCAGGGCTCGTGGATTACCTCGAGCTGTCCTCCTTGAGCACAACCCTTGAAGATGGTGGCTAAGGAAGCTAGCCTGCCCTGTCCTTGCAGTTCAGTGACCTTCCTGAGGAGAAAGGAGTTGGCTTCAGCTGTTCATTGATTTGATGCTTAATACAAGTATTACAAGTTAAAGAGGTTTTTTTAATTGCCTTGTTAGGAGGGATTTTAATTTAAGGAGAATGCACTTGAAAAAAAAAAACAAACCAGCGTGTGTCCATAATTGTTTTCTTTCTGTCAAAAAAACTAGGAATAATTCTAATGTGGGATTTAAAAAGTTACTGTATTTCTACAAAAAAAAAACCACCAACCCCCCACAACCCTACAACCAACAAATCCTGAAGCTTACTATAATATTAAGATTTGTACGAAGTAGTTTGGCTGTGATTGAAATGAAATTCCCTCTCTTGCTTCCAAATGACCAATTCTCTCTTATCAGCATGACAAGGAGGGACTGGGGCAGAATTTGTAAACAAAGGAAAATACTGAACACAGTTCTCTGTGGTTTCATTGTGTACAGTTCTGGCTTTGCTGCTTTACTTGTGGCATCAGTCCATACTCTTGGCCTTGTGTCCCAAAATGAAGAGATGCAGTATGGACTCCTTATTTTTAACTGGCACGTGGTGTCATTCCTGTGAAGATGCTGCTTCCAGTTATGATAATTTTAACCTGACTGTTGATTTAAAGGCCTGTGTGGAATAGCAAATCACTTTTGTGGTCTAAGAATGATAATTAAAAAATCACATATACAGTGTATGAGAAAAAATGCTCTCATCAGATGAGTATGGTAATATTTATAAACTCTAAATGTTTTATAAAATACTTGGGTAAAGAGTTGAAACGTGATGCAAAATCCTGAAAATGTAAAACATGTACCTACTAATTATTATAAAGAATTCAGAGGATTTATTCAGCCTACAAATTCCCTCATTTCTTATATTTATGGCAAAAGTGTCCAGCAAGCATGAGAAGGGTCAGCTTGGACTGTTCTTGAGCCAAAGACTAGAAACCAAGAGCTAGAAGCTGGACAGTAAGCTGTACATTTGATTGCTGTCTTGGAAATCACATTCACACTTGACTCTATTTATGATCTTTCAGATGCAGACGTATGTTTAACAATCAACATCAGTGTGCAGTTCTAACATTTATTATAAATTTCTTCCAAGTTCTCATTAGAAAGATTAAAGGAAGAAAAGATCTGAAGAAAGTCTGTTTGGCCTCTGGAGCAGATAGTGAAACTCAGCATTTCAGTAAGTTCAATTTCCCAGCTTTGGTAAGGTGATGTCTACACTGGGAAAATGAGTAAAGGAGGTGCCATTGTATCCCATTTTCTGATCTAAAGAATATAAAGAATCTGTTCACATGGAAGGCCTGCGAAGCTTGAGTGAAGTGTCAGATGGGGCCTGATTAGGACTGAAAAACATCCCCTCCTTGTAGTCTCTCTGCTGAACTTGGGATTTTCTGCAGTCAGAACATGACCAACAGTTTTTCTACATAGGTAGTGAATAGGACTACAGGACTAGGTATTTAGAAAATGTAAAGCTATTCTTATCAGATCAGAGCTACATGAAGGAGAATTTAATATTTGTAATGTTTATATAGAGATTTATCTCAGAGCCACTTCTCTCATATATATTATTTCCCGGTCTAATCTAATATTTGCTCGGAATCTTCCTTGTGTTCAATACTTTTTAGAACCGTAATAAATAATCCAATTCAATTTAGAAAATAATAATGTTTTCCTCCAAATTCTAATAATCCTGTGATACAATCTGTCCCAGTTATAGTAACATGTAGTAATTTCCTTTCCTTTTCAATTTCTTTTCCCAGTTCTTTTTTCTTTTCAATTATTTTTTTTTTCATAAGAGGTTTTTTGTTCAAAGGGTTTGGAACGGGTTGGCAGGGCTTTTTTGAATTCATGGTTTCATCGTATCTTTTCCAATTTCTTCCTTTAATGTACTAGATATTACTCCTGAAAAATTATGCATAATCACTAATGGATATTAAGTGCTGCCCAGCACAAACTTTTCATTCATACATTTAAAGATATACGGAATAGATGTCCTGGTTGTTTCTTCTGTTTGGTTATCTTGTGCAGTGCATACAAAAGAGGGCTGTGTGGATTCCTCCATCCTTTCAGGTACTTAGGGTAGGAATTGCACACTTTTTATTAACTCATGGACCATAGCAGACCCCCGATAAAATGGACCCATTTCATCCTTTAGTGTTTCTTTGCAAGACTAATGTTAGTACAAGATATTTCCCTGTATAAATCTGAGTTGGTCTTACTGTTGTATGGGTTACTTTCTGTCCTAGATACTTTTGAAACCCCGAGGGCTCAAGTTTAAAGAAGTTGGTCCAGCCACTCTCTGGTTGTTTTTAAGGTTGCATTGACTTTTGATACAAGCTAAACCCCTTTATTTTTTGACATAAATTACCAGATTCATAATGAGTGAGTACTGATTTCTAGAAATAGCTTGCTATTTTTACAAGTTGTTGTTTAATGGCCTCAGGGTTATGGAGAGAAATGAAGGAAAATAAGCCATGGTAGTTAACATGAAGATTCATAAAATGTGCTGTACTAGTCGTGTTTTCATCTGGGGCAATGGTTAACCTCCAAAGCCACTGAGACATGGACTGAGTGAGAACTGTCTTCTTGGACCTGAACATTGAGGAGAGGTATTTGTCGTTGGGACGGTGTCAGCAGAGTTGGTAGTGGCTAGAGCTTCCTCGGGATTAGATCTTATTATGTTCCATCTTCAGAGAAGGTGTTAAATTACTTAACCCTATGGGGAATGCCACTTAAATGTCTTTCCAAGCAAGGCAGGCTGTATTCTAGCAGTGATGGCTCATGTAAGCCGCTCTTTTATAGACATCTGTTATGGTTATTTTAGCTATAAACAAACCTTCCTCTGTATGTGTTTGGCTTTCCAAAACTCCCTTGTAACACTACACAGAATGCATGTTTGCTTCTCAGTTGGATCTGGACCTTGGCTGACTTTCTGTTGTTGCATATCAAGAATGCCAAGCCACATGCTCCCAATTTAGCAGGTCTTCCAGAGGTGTTCTCCATTAGTACTTCATCCACCCTGTCCTTCTTTCTCTGCTGTGGGCATAAATATCAAACTAGCTTTGTCACTGCATCCACAATTTAGGGATTTGATTTAGGGGTGGGTGGTGCTTGGAAATTTTAACCCAGTTTCTCCAATTTAAATCTTCTGCTTCTGTTGAATGAATTATCACTTCTGTAACACATATTCCCTTCTCAGCACAGTGTGAGCATCAGGTAAACATTGACACAGTTTTAATTAGAGTAGCTTAAGGGAACTTTTTTGCTGGAGTAATTATTTTAAGAGTACTACAGATTCTTGTTATTTTAAAGAGAAAAAAGCATAAAAATTTCAGAATAAATTATAAAACAATATAATATTACAGGTGCGTGTGGACCTACACATTATGTGTGCAGATGGGATCTGATCTCTTCTGACATCTTTTATGACAAGTTAACATGTTTAGAGGCCAAATTATTTTCTAGAAAAAAACTGGCTTTGCTATGAGATAGATCTTACAAAGAGTAAGCTCAGCAAAACTGCTTCCCAGGATAGTCACTCACAGCTTAACTCCCTGGCACGATCTTATTCTACAAAGTCAAACAACATTTTTCTTTTCTAAAACAAAGTAAGTTTTACTTAATATTTCTTTTTGCTGTTGGGAGATAACTAGATCAGCGAACCGTTCTGCTGAAAAATTCTTATTCTATTTTGCTGGAGTTTTATGTCCTTCTGCTAGTAGACTCACTACTGAACTGTAAAATGGCTATTATGCTAAGGACGCTATTGTTAATGAATCATCAAATTATTATTGCATCATTATTAAATATGGTTTACAACAACAATTAAGTAGCAAGATGAGAAAGCACATCTGTTATAATGTCATAGGAGTGTATCCATTTACGCCATGTACCCAGGCATTAAGCCAGAGAATGCTTGGGTTTTATCCTCAGATATTAAATATGCTTATGCCACCCATCATAGAACAAAGAGAACATTCAGGATGTGGTCATGACACCTGGATAGTTAGTGCAATAATGAGATTAGAGTTGCGATTCATTTTGTATGGTATGGAAATATAGGGGGTGGTTGTCTCAGAACTGCCCAAAGTTTAAACTTTATTCCCAAAATCTGTCTTCTTCCTTTTTAATAATGACTAATAGTAACATATTCTTTGCTTATTATTCATGGTGCATTAGTGATGCATTCATGTGTGCATCAAGCTGAACTGACAAAAAAAGACTAAATTAGACTAAATTAGACTAAATTTTCAAAACACCTAAAAGCCTCAGACCTGTAGATTTTGAATGCAACTTTGTACTCAGAGTGCTTGTTGCTGCTTTTGATGATGAGTCTAAGAGCATGATTGCAGCACCCAAAGAACACCAGAGCAGAAATCCCTGAGCTGGCAGAACTCTAAGTGAGGGAGTGAGGGATCCACATAGGTGAGGAACGCACAGTTGCTTATGTTTGGAACCATGCCGGTGCATTTATGTTGCCTTATGCCTAAGCAAAAAAAAAAAAAACCAAAAAAACAAAAAAACACAACAAAACCCACCCAAAAACAATCCATGCCAGAAGTTTCTAGCCTGTACATACTTAACCCCCATTTAATTGTCTGAGAGTTATTCATTAAACATATGGAAGTATTTCCGGAATTGAGTTTGTGCTTTCAGGAGAGTGTTTGCAGAAGTAATCTAAAAAATATAAATGCATCTTTAAGAGAGTTATGAAGAATTTTTCTAAAAACTAATGAGTTGATCAGGCTTGTATTTGACAGCTCTAATGACAAGATATGAAAGCATGGATCACAAAACAGCTGTCAAGAATTTCTCTTCCTTTTCCCTGAAACATTCAAATTATGATCCATATTCCTGTGGGGCAAAATTAAAAGGTCAAATCTTCTTAAGACCTCTCAGTCTTTTTGCTCTGCAATAATGAGCTACACAGTCTATGGAGGATATTTGGGCCCACCCATGTGAATATTGTCTTTAGAGGAACTTTACTACCACAACATAGTAACATCATTGTTGTTTCTTTCCTTTTCCTTCCTTCCACCCTCACTTCCAAAAAATAACTCTGAATTCTAACAGAATTATACCCTGCTGCAGATGGGCATTGTTAATGTTTCTATGCTAGATGTGCATACACAGCAAAAAATGAGTCTCTTTGTTTACTTTCATTGGCATATCTAGAGAAGATTGCAGGTTCATGTACAGTGGCCACTACAACATGATCAGAGAAGAAATGTAGCTAGACATGAAGACAAGATCCTGGAGAATGTCTGCTTAAAGGTAGCTGCTCTGCTTCTCAGAAGAGCAAAATTTATGGTCCAAAGACCCTATTAATGTACTGTTGTCCTAAAAAGTTATAGAATTTTTTGCTGTAGCTCTTGCAGACCAACCCAGGTGGCAGAAATCTCAGTGAGGAATATGGAGGCCTGCACATGGCACAGATCTGTCACGTCACCCTACAATGTGCATGATGATAAGAAGCCTGAACAGGAAATCATGTCTGCAGATCCATATGGCCACAATCTGCCAACTGTAAGGGCTGATGAAGCTAACTAGAGGTTGTTAAAAAGGTGATTGTCTCAAGAGCCTGTTGTTGCCCCATCCTTCTGTGCAGTTTGAAGTGTAACAAAAGCATACACCCACTGCATTAAAACTAGCATCCTTCACGGAAGGAGTGGGAATAGGTCATGCTTAAAGTTTTCTTCTTACATAGATATCTCTCTGGGTATACATTTGACACATTCATGAATATCATATGAATTAAAACCAGTAATTTTACACAGAACAAAACAGTAATTCATAATGATTGATGGGATACTTAAAATAAAGTGGTAACCTTTTCCTAAGGTGTCTAGATAACCTGATATCCACTTCATTAGCAATATCGCTTGTACTGTATTTTTGTAGATGAATAAAAAATGAGTTGGATATTTCATGATGTATTTTTAGGCATAAGGCTAGACTTAACCGGGTGCTACAGTATGAAAACACAGCGCTGCTTTAATTCGGTATTTTACAGTGCTCAATTTCACCATGGAAAGATGTAATATATTCCAGATAGCTAGAATGAAATGTTAACCGGCGATGATAAAAAATATACTATCACTGAACACAAAAATGTTTAAAGAAGGACTGGCTATGTCTCTTTTGTTGTCAGAAAAGATTGTTGAATTTTGCTTTAGTGACTCAGTTGTGGACTTTGATAAAAAGATTCAGATAGAACTGTAGTTAAAAACATGAAGAACAAAACCCCAACTCTTAACCTGCTGGAAATGCTCATTTGGAATAAGAGTGCTTTTTTCAAAGAACTGACAAAACTGAGCTATTTGAATATTTAGAAATTAGGGAGAAGGAAAGAAGGGACCTTCCAATGTAGAAGGTTAGCTAGTTGGTTATTTAAGCATGCAGAGTGTTTGACTTCTCTCTTCTGCCCCTCTTCCTTCTGAGCTCTGTTTTGAAACCACTGTTCCCAGTGGAATTCTGCCCAATGTTCTTCATATAAGCCTATACTGAGTGATAAAAAGTTTTGGATACATTCCCCACACATAAAATTCTACTCTGATTCTTTCCATTCCTTTTAAAAATGCTTGTGGTTTCTGACTCCATTACAACAGTCTTTTATACTATGTACAGATAGTCAAGTTTTGCTGGGAGTTCTCCTTTGGGCTAACACATGTCATGTTGCAGTGGAGATCTGATCTCATAGAAATGCAGACAGCATGCTAATGATGAACTGTGGCATTATATAGCTATCTTAAATGGTGCGGCATGGGACCCATGACGCTTCCAGTTTTAGGTTCACAAAGATATTAGCTGGGGAAGGAGGCTGGAGGAATCAAAGATGTGTATTGTTAACGAAGTACAAACATAATCTACATTTGGTGAGATACCGCTCAGCAGATGATTTTGGAGATTTACATCAAAAGTAGAGGAATTACACCAAACTTCTTTGGTCTGCAAACAGAGGTGAAAAATGGACACAACTAGCATATGTATAAACACTGCTTTTACTTCCTGAGTTGAACTGACCTCAAATAACTTGAAAATTCCTACTTTTCTGATATTTTATTTTAAAGTCTTCCTGAAAGAGGGAAAGCAGTGTAACTTTTTTTATCCTGTAAGGAGTGAAATGAAAAAATGGAAGAAGAGTCCTTCTGCTCTGATATATTTGCAGCCCACTGACACCAATGAGACAAATGGGGAAAAACATGTTCCAAAGCCAAGCTGAGTGCATACGAGCTGTGCTAAGTCAGTTCAATGTCCTGCCTGTTGAATATAGCTGGGTCTGGTTAGCTGAGTTAGTAGGTTCACGAAAAGTTTATTTTTTTCCAGCGGTACTTTGAGCTGCCTTTTTGGTTGAGATCTGCTTGCTTTATTGGGTCACAAGGAAGATCAGGAACTTACTCCAGAAGTTACTACAATACCTGGAGGAGAAGAAAACCTAGGATCTTGTGGCCATTACTAGCCCCGAGAACTATCCCAAATAGTTTCTTGGATTCTGCCTTGCTAGTATGTCAGCTATCTGGATAGAAACTTGATAATACTGTGTCAGTGCACACATTTATATAGAGTTGTTGTTCCTTACATAAATTATTAGAAAAACATACAGATTCTTATTAGGATATGATTGCTATCGGCATCAGAATGCATTTTTTGTTGTTCTTTATGGAAAGCAAAAGGTTTAGGATTTGACTTTCTCAGGGAAGAAGGCTTAATGTGAATAATTACTGCTTGGTCAGCTTGAACACTAAGAAATGACTGAAACAGCGATGATCCATGATGCACTCATGTGTTTGGATATTTTTTTGTTTTATAGCTTGCAGTCCTTTACTGCTATTTCCCAGTTTCACTGAGCAACCGCTGTTTATTCTCTTCACCATTCAAGATTCATCTTTGCAAACCCAACTGGAAATCCCTATTAATTAGAAACAAAGTAAGCAAATGCTTAACTAATCAGGTGTTAACAATCAGTACCAGATTACACTAACATGCTTTGAAAATCAAATTGGGGGAGGGGAAGGGAAAACCCTTAACAATTCATGAAGTAGGTAGTAAATCTAGCTGACAGAAGATAAACTTCTCCAGCACTGAGGCAATGAAAGTGGTGTTGATCTATATAGCTGCAGATGTGGCTCCAGGGTGCAATCTGTCCAGCTGCTCAATATCAGTACTGCCACATGGGCACTGCAACAGGGAAGATAAATAATAAACCTCTTAGTCAAAGAGATAAATACAATCGGCAGCTGCTAATTTTCACACCAAAAGCCTGCTGGTTCCCATTGTTAGGGAAAGAAAGTACTTCTGTGAGGTATCTGATGAACGCAAATAGAGGAGGAATGAAGACTTCCCTCATTAACTCTCTTATGCTAGCCAAGCGAGGAAGGATTTTGGAATTTCATCTTCTAGCTTGCAATTGGTTATATCAAAGAATACCCTAAAAATTAAGGCTGTGCAGGGAATTTAGATAGGAGTCCAATGTTTAACTCCACTGAACCCAAACTTAATGAAAGCAGTTTATCCTGACGGTGAGGTTTCTGCTTTATGAGCCTGGCAGAACCTCATGTGCTGGTCCACGAAATCTAGGATGCCAAAGGAGATGAGCCATTTGTCTTTCCTCCATGGTTAACCTAGAGGAAGTCAGTGCAATGATTTCGGTTACAAACCTGAAGCATGTGAGAGAAGAATCAGGTGCAAGCAGTTCATTTGGTAGATGTCTGCTTATTAAAGAACAGATGAGTAATTATGCAAGCCATCACAAGGTAACCATGGGGTGTCTTAAAAATATATATATGGCCAAAATTGTTTCAAGATGTTACGTGCATTTCTGGAGACTATAACTCCACAAAGCTTCTCTGCAGAAGCATAAAAATCTTAAATGCAGTCATTAAATCCTGGATTCATTAATGTAAATTTTCTACCCCCAGAAACCGACTACTAAAATATTTTACCATTTTTCCCTTTATAGCTCTTAATGAAAAAAAAAAAAGCTTTCATATTTTGAAAGAAATTCTTGCTTTTGAAAAATCTTTGCTTCCTGTGATCCATAACACATCACTGACAATCTTGCTTTGCTGGTTAATAGGAAATCACATTTGATGGATTACTGAGGTTCAGCTAAATAATATTACAGTGTTTCCCCCTTAATTTTGTCTTGGAGCAAGAGATTGAAAAGCTACCGGTGTAAACTTATCAAAAAGTCTGAAAGCGGGCTTCAAAAATTGAATAATAAAATGAAATCCTCTGGCAGGCAGGCGGAAGGATACTGCCTGCAGGACTGTGTTTTCTGATGCCATCCACTGAGATAATGAATCCATGTCTATGGAAATTGATTCATTAATATTTCATTGAGTCGGCTTCAGTACAATTCATGAACTGCCCCTAGAAATTCAATAAGTGAATTCAATGAGTTGCAGAGCTTAACAAATCTGGAGCAAAAAGTAAAAATACTACGAGTTGGTAATTACCAGTGGAATTTGCTGTGTGAAGTGAGCCTTGGCAACAGTATTTTCTGGGTGTGTTTTATCTTCAGAAAAGCCTAAACAAAACAGCTGCAAACCTGCATACACATGTGGACACAGAAAGTGATGCTAAAGTAAAGAAACTTTGAACTGGATAGGGTCCTGAAACAAAAACTTACCTCTTAATGCTTTGGGTTGTTTGAAATTAGAGCCTGAGCTAGATTTGCTTTTCTCAATGGTAGTTATCTTTATAATGGGCTCTTGCTACATAATACCTAAGCCTTGGCAGGTGCAATTGCAGAACCCAAAGCACACGTTGTGACACAAGCTTCACTATTCTATCTCCATTGGAGAGTCTGTGGGAAAGAAAAGTTTTACCCAGCAGCACACAATGAAGCTTGTTATTTTGCTACATTTTGTGCAATCAAAGGATGTGGGACAGATGTGAACACTTAAGCCATCTTGGAAGAAAGGATAACCATTGAACATGGTACATAGCTGAGGTTTTGGGTCAGAAACACATGCATGCCAGTAGCTCAATTCACCATGCAGAACTGGCATTAAAGGGACTGATTAGGAAAAGAGATTCAAATTACCTTGTTGACTAAGTAATTGGTCTTTGAGTGTCCCTAAAAAGGAACCGATAAATAATTTTATTTTCATTTTGTATCTGTGTCTCCAAGACCATGTCTAACTAACCTGTACTGATGTCTTTTAATTAAACCATGCTTGATATGCTTACGCTGCAGTGGTGCATACTGAGTGTGCATGCTAGACATTCCAGATAAAGTAATTATGCTATTTGTCACTGTCATGATTAATGTGTGACAGCTGTTATGACAGCTGTGCCACTGTTTTGTCACAACACTATGTTCATCCATAACAAAATTAGGTGTCTCATTCAAAGGTACACAGTTGCTGCTATTTCCCTAAGAAGTCAACAATGAAGAAAACTGAGAAGGAATATTACATGAACTCTGTGACAAATAAGAGAAATGACATCTTTATTTTTTCTTTAAAAGATGATATGGCTTGCCCGCATTGGAAATATAGATAGCTCACCTTTAGCAAACAAGCTGTCACACAGAGCCAATCCACCACTAATCTAACTAACAAGGTCTTTCTATGTGAAGGGATTGCTTCATAATTTGAATTTACCTTGTCAGGCAAGGCTTTAGATGTTATCTAAATTAGCATCGGCTGTAACTTTCCATCTGCTGGGGGGTCGGGGAGGAGGGAAGTCGGGAGAAAAAGCAAAGACTGAATATTACAGAGCTGTGGAGGCGTCTTCCTCTCCCTTAGTAGCCAGTCAAGCAAAGCAAAATAAATAACCTTCTCTGCATTTGCTCCCACCCTTCTCTCTGACACATGCATACCTCCACTTGTTTTAAGCTAATTTAAATCTAACTCCAAATTGAATCTTAAATCATCTAATTAAATACTGTTATTAATGTTACCTAATATCTTATGAAGCCCTGAAACTGGATTGTAACAATAATTAAAGAAAGTGATGTGAAGAGACAGATGCATAAAAGAAAGCATTGTTTCATTATCCTGTAAGTTTTGGTGGCATGACTATTGTGCATGTTATTTAAGTACAGAAGAATGTACTTTGGCTTTTGTTCACCATCAAAGATAAGCTGTGAAACATGAGCCTTAGAGTAGGAAAGCACATATACTGCCAAACATTCAGATTTATATAACAAAGAAAACATATATTTAAAAGTAGGTGTACTGGTTTTGGCTGGGATAGAGTTAATTCTCTTCACAGTAGCTAGTACGGGGCTATGTTTTGGATTTGTGCTGGAAACAGTGTTGGTAACACAGGGATGTTTT